>NC_068960.1:15090316-15453282 GCF_026419915.1 Harpia harpyja | reverse complement strand
CAACAATTCTTTGTTTCTGCAAAGGATGGCAAACAAACATTTCACTGATTTTGACAGCTGTGATAACACTAGTCTGTGGCCCTAGTCAAGGCAATGATACTGTATTTAAAAATTAGCCACTATTACAGAAGTAACTAGGATGAAAGAGAGCTCATTATTTAAAATGAGTTAGTAGGAAGAATGAGATATGAGTAAGGAACTTCTGTCATTGTTCTGCAACAGAAAGCATTTGAGCAGTGATGATGTGCATAGGGAGAAATACTTCAGAGGAGACTAACTTCTGGGGGGGGGGTTTGTTTACTTGTTGCATAGGTAGGTGTTGTTTCAGATTTATCAGTGAAAAGCCATAGGAAGACCACTAGATCACAGACTTAATTGCAGTATCTTCCTTTGTCAGCTTTTGGGGAGCCAGCTGGTCTGTGGTGTGAGTAATGCTGAATACATTCATTAGCAAGACAGCTGAGGGGAAGCATCTCAGAGGGCTGCTACTGGCCTGCAGCTTACATCAAGATCTACAGCATTAGCTCCATAGCATTCTTAGATATTTTACACTTGCACAAAAATCTAGGATCTAGTCTTTCCTATTTACGGTAATACTGTCATGAATGCAACTGCTTTGCTCTGGGAGGACAGCTGAAAATTTTCATCGTAGAAGCAACCTCTGAGATTTGGTTTAATTTATTCGGAGAAACGCTACAGAGGAATCTACTAGTTAGTGAAAAAAAACAGTTATTGCATACTCTGTAACGTACTGTGTGCTGGGGAAAAGTGGAAAAAACCTGTACTGTTCAACAGTTTGGCTACTTTAAAAAAGAGGAGGCAAGAGAAAACAAGGTAGACGATTGAATCTGTAATTCCTTGAGATAAAAGGCTCTGATGTCGTTCTGTACTTTTCTTAGCATACTTCCTCAGTTTTAGTCACTTTATTTCTGCTGAAACAATCTCTGCAGTACTAAAAGTCATTTTTAGGCTCCTGGACTTTGGTAAACTTATCTGTGGTAACATTTACCTTGTGGGGTGAAAATAAGCATAAGGCTGTAACATGCAGTTGAATTATGGGTGGTCAAACCCTTAAAAACTCAGGGCTTCCTTGCCCACTGCCCTTTCTAGACGTACTGTATACATAACATCCATGTGACTATGTAACAGGATGTACTGTGTGTGAAGAGTATATCTTTAACACTGACAGCCTTTAGATGTAAATCTTTCACAATTCATTGCCTGTGGAGCTATTCATAGTGGAAGTCTAGGATGAATGTGGTGTACTTCTATGATAAGTTTTGATACTATTACAATTTATTGCAAAAGTTTGGAATGTATACCAACTGAAAAAAAGGAATTACTTTGCCCCCCTCAGGCGTTTGTCTCACATTCATGCTTGATCTGGATGGAGAAGATTTTTTATGAAACTTGTGTTGTCACCTACCCACAGGAAAGGAAACACTTAAACAGCTAATTCCAGGTTAATGCAGAGAATGTATCAGTGTCTTTTATTGTTTTTCTTTCTCTGTGCTTACCTTTGTTTATTGTCTTCTGTAGTTATCTATCGGTACAATATTCTTGCTTTGGAGCATCAATTTTCTCCAGGTAAGTACTGAACCCCATATTCACTGAATTTGATTATAATTAAGTATGCACTTAAACTTAAGTATGCAGTGACTGTGATTTCCTCTATGCAGACAGACCTCTACACATCTGAAATACTTTCTTCAGTAGGACTTTAAAGCTAGTATAATTCAAAATAAGATTAATGCAACATTAAGCTACTGACATACAAAATTTAAGTAAACCCCAGGTTTACTTTGTTATTTTGATGTCTGTGAACTGTGACCTTTCCATGTGCTCCTAAATTTAGAGGGTTTGATATTCATTCAGTAATAAATTACGGTTTACACATTTTTTTTCTTTCTTTCTTTCGCCCTGGCAAGACATGCTAAATATGATACCTTGCTGCGGGTAGATTTACCCCTTCGTATCCAAACAAAAAGCAACTGAATATAGCTACAGAAACTGACTCATTCCACAGGTGAAGCAGTAAAACTCACTTATATACCATGGGCTGTCAAAAGCACCTGGTAAACAGATTGAAAAATACGACATTTTTTCTCTAGCATCTTTCTCTGAGGGTGATTCCATATGCAACTTAAAAAAACCCAGCAAATAATAAAATAACCCAATGTTAGTGTGGTAGTTAGGATGCAGATGTCTTCTGAAGTTTAAATGATAAAGGTTTGGTCTTACTTTCTTAAGACTAAGGATTTATCACTAGGTAATTTACCCATTATTATTATTATTTATCTCATGATTACATATCCATGAGAAAACAGGGTCAGAATTTTTTAAAAATTGCTTGTAGCAGCTTGAGCCTTGCAGTTCTAGGATACTGAGTGCCAGAGTGTGGATATGTATTGAATATGTTGTATTCAATTTTAAAGCAAGATTCATGATTTTTTAACTCACTTATGGATAATAGAGTAGATGTCTGTAACCTCTGGTTTGGTCTCAAACAATTTACTGAATGACATGCAGGCTACTGAATTTTAATTAGCAAGTAGAAAATTGTATTTTCATCAATTTGTGGGAAATAGTGGTTAATAGATGACACATGCATCCTGTATTATGTTAAGCTGCTGCTGTTTTTTTCTTTTGAAATCATTCAGAAATCCAGTCTTACACTGACAAAAGGACAGATAAATGAAACTCAAATTTTCAGCAGCAGGCATATTGTTTGCTGGATGTTTAGTAATACAACAAGCTAATATGCTGGGCTAAAGAGATTATTGCTTCTGCTGCCTGCCTTCCCAGAGCAAGAGGTTACTACCAAAGGTGACAAAAAAAGGACATAGGCTCGCTCATTAGCTACTAATGTTCACAATCTGGCATTTTAGCTTGAACAGAAATTATGGCTCTTGAATTTAATATGCTAGGCCATTAGCATGGTCCAACAGAGACCGGGTCATGTTCAGTTCTGCCCCAGCTCACAGCAGGGGTGGTACACTTCAGTAACAGCTTGGCAAAAAACTGACGGTAAAAGCGTCTATAACGACTGCTATTACGCCTAACAAAGCCTGTCTACAGACCTTTTAGACTGTGGGAGCCACTCCAGGTGATTCATGTTACTCAGATTCCTTATTTGTTAGACTACGGAGCAAGCAAGCTTTGAGGTATTTTTATTTATTCGTTAAATGCATACTGCTAGCTAAATTTAATTATGTCAGATAAAAGATTACTAAATTTCCCTCTAGTAATTAATATGCATTTCTAGAGCAGTTTATTATCTTGCATAAAACAGTGGTGCATATAGTTCAAAAACATATCAACAGTTAATAGTTGTTTGAACTGACCAGCAATGTGTATAAATACATAAAAATGGGAATGGAAAAAAAGATTATGAAAATAAAATGCATTCTGTAAATGCTAGAAAATATAACATAGTATTCAATTCATATGACTTCCTTACAGAATTACCTTTTTCCTACTTAACATGGTAACTCATGTTTTAAATGGAAATTAAGGTTTGCAGTTCCTGGGTTTTGGATCTAGTGTCTGTAGGGGGTTTTTTTTGTTTTTTTTTAACCAGTTCATGTGTAAGAATTCTGTGTTTACTTTTGGCCAGGGTGTTTTGTTCTTTTATAAAAGTTTCAGTCAAAGTTTTCAAGTCTAAGCAGCAGCAATTTTGAATTGATTCCAACTTCTGGATTTTCACTGCAATAGGCAACCAGCATTGTAAAAAAATGACCTCATAATGATGTCAGAGAAAAAAAAAATCCAGTAAAATCTTTATCACATGTAAGTCAGTAACCAAACTAATGATATCACTGCGTGAATACACATAACAGTATCACAAGGTTAACTGACAAGAAGGGAAATGAAATGCACACCAAGTCATTAAATGTTTTCCAACCTTCAGACAATTTTGGAGACAGAATCTTGAGACAGACAGACTTTTTATACAACCTAGTACAACTGCTCCTATGTTATGTCCTTATGTTTGGCTGTGCATTTCCGAAAGCTATCATCTATCAGTTTTTACTAGCAGACTGACCAGATGAAGAAACTTCGGTACTTTCTGGTACTATGAGCATGCTATACAGGGAACTTTCAGATCAAAAAGGGAGACACTGTGGTATCTTTTGGATTTCATCATTAAACCTTTATTGTCATATATTTTTAACATCAAGTTAATAAGCCTAAAATTAAGAATGCATTACTAGCCAATCAACTGCATTATAGAACTATAGCATCTCTCATTCTAATACTAGCAAAAATAGTATTATCTTTAGAATTACTAAAGAACATCATCATGCTCCTACGTTGGTCTGGAAAGATTTATGGAAAGCAGTGGTGCAGCTATATGCTTAACATTAAAAATACAAGCCATCAAACATGAACAGATTCCACATCCTGCCATATCAAACCATTTAATCTGTTTCAAACAATCTGCCTCCCAGAATCTTAAGGGCAAAGAGGGAGAGAATCTGATTTGGTCACAAAACAGGAGTCATTAACCTTGAACACTGGGTCACTGAACTTTTCATGGAGAGCAATGCTACTTAATAACCCATAATCTAACAGATTCTGTCTTGGCAGTTTCTGTAGGTGATTTCCCCAAACACCAATAAAGCCACGAAGAAAAGTATTGCAAAAAAAGAGATAAGGCAGAAAGATAAAGGAATCAAATCTTGTATTGCCGATATGCACAGCTTTTACATCTAATACTAGTTCATTTCTAAAACACACCACAGTATCGGACTCACTTGATAAGTTAAGAATGGAGTCAAGAATCAGGTTCATGGTTCTGAAATGCATTCTGTATTTATTCCAGCTATGCTGGTGAGTGATAATAAATATGTAAAATACCTGCTATTGTGGAAAGATAATTTGAACAGGAAGCAGTTACGTTTAACAAGAAAAACATGTATACTGAAAAATACATATATACTAGGTGAAATACATTTATAAACATATGTGGAGTCAGTTTTTCAGAATGATTTCTCAGAATACTGAACGTGACTTCTAATTCAAAGCTGTATAAGAAGAAAAACAGCCTGCTAGCATTCTGGTCAAAGTCACTAATCCCCCAAAATAAAATGCATATTAACATGTCTTATCATACAAACATCTTTTCTTCAAAGTCAAAATGTCTTGGCCTTTTAGAGACAGCAGAGAAATCCAGGTGTATTGGCATTTAGTTCACAGTTCAAAAATACAAACTGTGTTTATGCTAGAACCACAGAGTGTATTATTCTGGAAAACTGCGTGCATTAGGTTATAGAATGATACAGCTTGTTTATACCTGGCTGCAACACTGTTCTAAATACAGAGGAATTCAAAGCAAGTCCTTGCATTCAGTGTTATTATAATTGATTATACTCTAAATATTCAGAGGCTTCAATGTTATTAAGAGTATATAACTGAAATGACATGGGCAGTATTATTCTCATCAGTGTAGGTTAATGGAAGGAACCTCATCTGATCATCTTTTCAGCAGTAGTCTTATATGTTGAAAAGCTTTTCCTCATGCATATGTACAATATGACAGTCTGCTCTGAAGAGGACTGGGCTCCAGAAATGGGAAGCTGGACCATATGCTTAGTTATTAAATACATTCATAGGACAAACTCTGTTACTGAAAACATGTGTAGTACAAGATACCATTTCAATTTGAAAATGAATTTAGGGTAAATAGAAGGTTGTATCCCATGCACAATGTCATTATAATACGGTGTTGCTATGGAATCAAAAGAAATTTTATGCAAACTGCTAGATGGCATTTTCTTTCAGAGTACTTGTATGTTGCGTTTTTGTTAGGGATGGTAAAATTGCGCAGAATGTGAATGAACCCAAACGGCAGGCATTCGCAGCACTTGTGCCAAACTGAGATCAGATGCAAAGTTGGATCAAAAGAATTCTACACCTTACCGTTAATGTCTTGCACTTAATGTAGATTAAGAACAAAAATTTGCTATGTATAAGTATGTTTTTCCATTAAGGATGTGTATCTTTAGAAATATCTTTCTACTTGGAAGAAACAGTTGTGTGTATGAATCCATACTCACACTTAGCCATATACTGTGTTAAACCTTCTTACATACTTTGTTCTTTTAACACATGTATTTTAAGCATGGATATTTATGTTCTCTGAAGGGTAGACTCATCTAAAAACTCCTTCAACACTCTTATGTCAGTGAAATACCACTGGAAGAGATTAATCTATATTTTAAGTGAAATTTGGTAGCATTTAAAGTGTCATATCCCATATTCCCCTTTAAGCTTAGACCTTTTTCTAGCCTGTTATTCAAGCCAACAACATTCACGCTTTACTTTCAAAGCTTGCATGAAATCTAAGTAGGGGACAGCATAAAGTGTAATCCATTTCCTTCATTCGCTATAGCTGAAAGTAACATAACAGTGCCTCATGTTTTATTCTGATACCTCAAGATTATGAAATACTTCAGTCCTAACTGCTTCATCGTAGAAAGCAGCTGTGATAGAACTCGAACTGGAATTACTTTGTCTTTTCACAAAACGAGCAAGCCCAGAGATACAAAGACTTTCACCCTCTTAGATATTTTGCTAAAAATACAATGGGCTAGCACTTTAAACATGGAAAACTCCCAGCTGTTTGGTAAAGCAGATGAAATACAAAAGTTATTCACCATCTACCTGAGCGCTACTCGCTGTGGGGGGGGTCTCTGCCCTCAGCGGGGTTGCGAGCGGAGGAGCGGCTCGCCCTCTTCCCTCCCGCGCCTCCTGAGGCGCCGCTCACTAGGGGGCGCCTGCGCGCGCGCCCTCGCCTGGCGGGAGCGCCTCACCCGGCCTCTTCCGGAACATTCTGCGGCAGCTGCCCTCAAGCGGGCCCGCGGCCGCCGTTGTCGCCTGCCGACAGCAGTATCCAGGCAGAGGTAAACGTCTGCCCGCTCCTCCTTTCCCAGACGCAAACAAATATACAAATACATGCATACACAGAGCATGTATAAATATAACTTTGAAATAGAATTGAGAGTATCCACACGGTAAGCTGTGAATGAAAAATATCAGCTATAAGTTGACTAGGTTCTCATAGTAATGGTGGTGTGTTTGAACTCCTGTGTAAGTCCGACTGCAGTGTAATCAATAATATTAAATCTAAGAAGAGGGAGATTGTGAAATGCAATTGGAATCTGGCAAGAAGTGACAAAAAAAAAGCAGAAGCAAAATGGCTCAGACTCCTGTGCGTTTGGTTAAAGCTCCTTGATGCTCCCTCAGCGGTCAAAAAGATTACCCTACTTTTTAAAAGTATGGATGTTTACAAAATGACAGTAGTTGTTTGTCAACAATGAAATAACTGATCATTTTGACTTAAAGAACAATTAAATTAACTTAAATTTCAGTATGAGTGCATTCTATAGCTTAATACAGGTGTTTAAATTATTTCATGAGACACATTACAAAGGCTGGATTTTTACTCTGTGTTGAATAATGATGCTTTTTTGTTGTTTGCATCTAATGATGCACATTAATTTTCTTCTCTTGAAATCTCGTTATTGCATTTAGGCATATGAATTCTAAGTTCTTAAAAAAATAAAGTAAAAATCCAGCTATCTCAGTGTTTGGCACGCATAGAGGTGTTAGAGGAATGCTTTCTATTGCTGTTCAGCTGAAGAACACCAGAGAATTGTTACCTCTGTAATACAATCTGAGCAAGGACAGATTAACCAGCTATCAAACAACTAAAATTTTTGTTGAGTGCATTTCAGAAATAATTTGTCAATATGGCAGTGTTTCAGGGCACCTCTTTTTGTCATGTGATAAGGCTTGAACATATCTTGGTTGTCTATCATTTAGCTTTGTTAACAGGCAGAAAGTAGGTTTCTAGCTTTCCTCCTCTCTTAATAGAAATAACTTTAGAATATGTTGTGTTTAAGAACATTTTTAAGATTGCACATAGGTGGTTTGGGGCTTTTTAAATTGTTTTGTATAGTAAAGAATTTTTAATGTTTCTTTTGTAAGAGCAGCAGGGGAATTTCCATTCTGTGGTCTAGCAGAAATTTGATGTGATATACGTCACAATTGGCAAAAGTGGTGAAATTAAAACATCTGTGCATGGGGAACAGTTTAGAAGAGGTGCCTAAATTCATAGCAGGTAGTAGTTCATGTGGCTGAAGTCCATTTTTAGTCAGTTTATATTACATATAACATTTGTGAGGAGTCTCAGTTGGTGTTTTTGCAAACCATCACTGTCTGTTGCAGTTCCTAAAAAGCTATCAACTAATTCAGATGGTACCACTCTCATTTATTCTCATTAGAAATAATAAGACTTTTGGAGGCTAGTCCTGTGGTTGTGCCATCCCATTCTTTGAGGTGAAACTGATAGCACCTGTTAATAACTGAAACTGATGTTGTTATTTTAGGTGATACTGATAGCAGCTGTTTGACAGTATCAGCTAGATTTGGTTGCTTAAAACATTTTCTGTTGTTAACTGCTCAAGCTGAAATTTTACCTGTTAGGCATCTGCCTTAGAGGCCTGTTTATCTTTTTTTTTGCTTGAAAATTGCAATTATGAAAACTGAAACACTTACAAAACTGAGTATAGGAAAAATACTGTTTTGCCTCTAGTAAAATTTGTCATAGTTGTTTTAGGAAATACTCTTATTTCATATGCTTTGGAATAGTAACCTGAAAGTCAGAGAGACTGGCTTTTGTCACAGTGCATCAAAGGATGTGGCCTTATCAAACGGTAGGCCTTTTGAGTATTTGGGTTTTGTCCGCATTTGCCAAAGTTTTGGTACAGCTCTGCACCTGAATTCCTAAAAAATGTTGCTAAAATGAGTACATTGCAGCCCAGGAATGCACAGAGCGTTCCTTACACCTGTAGCTCTGTGTTAATACAGACTGGCTGCAGCTGGGTCTAAGACCTGGATCTCAGAGCTTCCCTGGTTTCTTTAAATGTCTTCCTTGCTTTACACCAGCAAATTTGGTGGAAGGAGGTAGTCCATATGAATATGGATGGGACTGTATATCATATATGTGTACTGATTATGTGGCCAGTACAATGGTGTGGGAGGAGTTCACTACTAATACAATGAGTCTGAGGGGAAGAAAGGGAATTTTGTCAAAAGAAAGTTGGAAGGCTAAGACTGGGATAGATTGTGCCTGAGTAAGGCAAGATGGAACTCTGCAGAGGATAATTTAACTTCCCCCCCCCTTTAAACATAGCAATATGCTCCAGGCATTCATGGATGCAGGAATTTACAGATACTTATAAAAAGAAATTGTTAAGTCTTCCACATTCTAAAATTTAAGTCTTAATTTTATAAGTACTTTGTGTATGCCAATAAATATGAAATACTTTTTTGTGCTATCCCATGCCTGATTTCTCAGCTTAAAAAGAACAACTCCCATGTTAGAACTCAGTAGATACATATTAGTTTGTATATTTTAGAAATATTACCCTCTGTGTACGTATGTATGCCAGGTGGAAGAAAAAACAATGCATCAAAATTACTCTAGCAAATAAGCTTTTTTGTGCTTTGCTTTCTGTTCTGACATTTCCTATAACTGTTTTTTCCTTTCCAAAGCAATTAGAAAAAGTTGGTAAATCTCAGCCACCTGTGTGAATATTTCATAATGGTAAGGGCGAAACCGGCCTAGCTATTTTGGCTAGTAACAGACAATTATAAGATGCTGGAATATCTCCCTTAGATTTTGTACCTGTAACAGCCAATTGAATGAGTTAATTCTGCCCTGTAGATGTTGGATGCTCTTACATACACAAAACAATTTGTTACAGTACTGCATCAGTAATTAGAAAATACTCTGTACGGTCTTTTTAGTACTGTGTTTAAAAGGCACAGCAATTTTCTGTTCCTTCCAGAAGCTGAGGGAGGATGTTGCAGTGCCCTACAACACCCAAGGAGCTATACACTCTGTTAAATTTTTAATGTCTATTTTATCAAACAGATGCTCCCATTATTCTGTGTGAAAAATCAGTTTAAAAGATAAAATGCAGAAACTGCTATTTTCTAGAATCAGGTATACAAATTTCTTCTGATTCGCCAGAACAAGAGTACTTCCCTGAGCAAAGCTGAAAGCAGTGGAGTTTGAGGAATAAGCCCTGTTGAAATTTCATTGCTGCCAGTATGAATAGATAGATCATTGTCTTGGTTTTCCAATATTAAAGCTATGATGCTGTTTTGTGATGTATGTATTGCCTTGGAAAGAAGGAGATGACTTTTTAAGTAGGTTAATAGGTCCCATGGTTTCCAAAGCTGAATTTGTTTGCGTTTGGGTGGTGAACTTGTAAAGGTTTACTTGTTTCAACAGCATAGCAGGCTAGACAGGTTTTCCCAATGGCACTGACATTTACTATAACTTGTGTGTATGTATCTATCTTACAACTTTAGTGTTCTGTTCACCAGAGAGTTTGGCTCTGCCAAATGAGCCCTCTGGGTTTGATTGGAAGGCTTGGGATATTGCAGATAGACACTTGCTTGGCTGAAGGTAAAAAACTAATGAGAGACAGAGAGGGTTGTGTATGTGTGTGTATGTAGAAAATTTGTATCTGAGAGCTTTTCTACTTTATCTGGGAAAATGTGTTTTTCTTCAAAGCCCACATGAAAACTGGAACTGATTGTTTCCTATGCACAGACTATTGACTATGTGATCTTGCTCTCTCACAATGAATGGGATACTAAGTTTTATTCTAAATTTTACAAACCATGCTCAAATTCCTATGTGTACATACACAAAATTTTATGTGTGCTAAGCTTTTAAAAACAGTGGGGAAAAATGCTCTGCCGTTTGTTTATTTCATGCACTAGGTAGGCAGGTAGTGTATATGTAATGTGAGACAAAATTTATAGTTAGACATATGTATGCGTACATACAGATTTATTATTGATTGCAGGTGTTTTCTTATGTTGTTACTATGTATCTGTCCGATACATTGGTATCTGATATCTTTGCATTTTAGTGGTTATGAACCATTTCTTTTATGTACAAAAAGTTCAGTAATTAGTGGTTTATATTGTTGAAACAGTTATAATAATATTCTCTGTGTGTACTTTCAGAAAGAGAATCTTGGGAATGATTTGTAAAAGTATTTGGGAGAGAAACTCAGTTTGTGTGTACAAACTGCAAATTACTTCTGACTAGAGTTTTGATATAGTGAGATTCATTAATGTCCAGAGAAAAGGCAATGTCAATATTAAGATACGGAAAAGCTTTATTATGAAAACTTGTAATTTCTTATGTCATTTCAGTAGTGTTGTAGTGATTTTTTAATTTTTTTTTTTACTCTTTTATACACTGATTGATTTTAGAACCTTAACCATGTCCACATTAAATTTCTTTAAAATAGAATTAAACCCTCAGTTTTCTCTTTGATAATGTTTTAGGGTAGCGTTTGGATTGAGCAATTAGTTTAAAAGATGATAAGAAGTAGAACAGTGTCCAAACCTGCTTCTGCTACATTATGGATTTAAGATAATGCCCTTAATACCATTCTTTAACTTTTAGTCAGCCCTGAATTGGTCAGGCAGTTGGACTAGGTGATCGTTGTAGATCCCTTCCAACTGCAATAGTCTATGCTATGCTATGACCTGCCATTCTATTTTGCTTATTTATCACAGAGGAATAAGCATGCTGTGTAACTTGAACAACAGACTAATCAGCAGCAACTTGAGCATTTGACTTACTGCAGATAAATGTGTTTGCATCATTATAATAGTTATGCTGCTGCTTGTTGCAGTTTATCCCATTAACAAAATGTGGATGTTTCTCTGAGCAAAGCTACTTTCAGGTTCTGAAATGAAACCAGACACCTCTTCCTCGCTGGCCAAGCAAGGAAAAACAGACTAAATTAAGAAAATAATGAGTCCTTTATTTTTCTGAAAACAAAGCAACTTTTTTTTACTGTTCTGTAAAGAAGAGTGTCATGATTGATTTCAAAATAAAACAAGTCAGGTCTTCGACTGGTGTTTTTGGGAGCAATTAGTTGAGAGCTCAGAGGTCAAGCGCAAAGGGCTGTGGAGCTTACAGAAGGAAGTTTTGCAATGGCTACAGGTTCGAAACGCTGCCCTGCTAAATTTGTAAAACTTACAGGAGCCTGTTTCCCTTTGTCCGTTTGTTAAGGATCTCTGACAACAACAGTGCTGTCACATGTTTTCAGCTCTCCTTCTGTTCCATCCCTATCAACATCATATTCAGAAAGCTATGAAGCAGGTTTAGATCTAAGTCTCCAGATTTCTTGTCAGCCTGTATGGAAAGCAGCAGAGGTTGAGGGAGCATTTAAAATAATCCATCTCTGGATGACAGGCGAATAAAGAAGAGATTGAATGAGTAGAGAAAGGTGTAGACTAAGAACAGTAATATGGCACTTGGAAAGAGGAGGGGAAAGGATAGACAGGATGTAAAAGAAAGCAAGGAGGAATAAAAGCAAAACAAAAAAGGGAATGTCAGATTTAAGAATCAAAAATTTTGCAGGAGGACAGAAAACATTACAGGGGGAATGTACAGAAATGTATGTTGGAAAAAGAAGTGGGAAGTGTTACAGTTTTCCTTGTATCTTCCTGCTGAAAGAGTGAAAATGACACAGCGTTTCTGTACGCACACAAAAAAGCTGTATCTGTTGCAACTGGATTCTATCCCCAACTTTCTCATTTGAATGAGCACTGGGAGGTGAAGAGAATGTAAAAGGGAGGAGGGCATTACTTCTCTAATGAGGGAGAAAATGGGTTTTGGAAATCCTTAATTCTACCTCACCTTTGTGTGTCAAACTTTGTATTTCTGCTATTCTCCAAGGAGCTTCCATGGACTTTTGCTTCTGTATAATAAATGTTCTCTTTGTTAAGTCTAAAAGTTGAATGGTGGAGATTGGTAAATGAGATGACAGGAACAGTATCTTATTTAGTATGTGTGTGTTTACTCTTACTATTCTTTAACTATTTCTGAAAATAAAGAGCAGTATTTTTAAAAGTATTAATGTTAGTGATCCTTGTCAATATGGGATATATATTTGCCATATACTTGGAGTTAATACTGTGCTTTGTAAAAGTTGAAGTTTGGAATCAGATCAGGGAGTATATTTTCAGTTGTGCTGTAAGTCTCAGGTCACTTCTTCTTCTGTAGATCTTATCGTTTTGAGTAGGATGATTTCTTTGTAGTGTAGTTTGCAGTTTTTGTAAAGTATTTTGAGGTTCTAAGATAAAGGAATAATACTGGGGAATTTAGATTTTTCTTTCCCCTCTAGCGGGAATCCATACATTCACCTCTGCGATTCCCTGAAAATACTTACCTCCAAATTTAACCTGCATATTAAAGGAAATGTCTACACTGTGACAGGGTTAGTATTTTCCAGTAAATTACTTAACGTTACTAGCAGCAAGCAAAAGCGCTATTATACTAGCCGCAACACAAATACAAAAGCATAAAAGATAATGACAGCTGTTTATCTTTTTGTGATGTTAATGCATAACATATGACTGGGGCCAGATAAACAAGACCAAGCATCAGTGCTGCGCATCAGATTCTTCACACAAGAATTAAAAAAATCCAGGAGTACAGAAGATGGAAGATCAACTCTGCAGATCGTGTCAACTATATGTATTACTAAGATCTCATCACAAACCTTTCCTAAGCAGTAACCTGTCATCTCTTGATTAAAATACTATTGAGTATTGGAGATATTCAGGCATCTCTAAGATACTTAGGTTTGTATTCTTTATGTATGTCAGAATTCATTACTTTAAAAAAAAAAAAAACAGTTTGTCTCTTTCTGCTGGCAGCTGTATGGTGTTGAGATTTACTTGCTACAACATAGTTGCTCAGAGAACTTAAAGTCAAGCCTGTGTATTTTCAGCCTGGTGGTTTTTTTTTTTTAATATATTAAAAATGTGCAGTTGTTCAAATCGTCACAACAAGTTTCCTATGGCATAATTTGGATGTGCTTGTTTAAAAATGCATATATGTATTTTATATATGACAATACTTGCCTATGAATTGGCATGTTGGGCTGTAGTTGGATTTGAAAGTCTGTCCCAGTGCAAATTTTGTTCCCTTAGAAGGCATTGACAAGAAAAGGAATAGTTTTATATTTGGTTAAGAAATGAAAATATTACTATCCAAGCACCAGTATTACACCTTTTGGTTTAGAGTGGATAAAGGACATTTTCTTTTCATTCATAGTTTGAAAATTAAAATCCCTTGGAATATTTTAAAACATTAACTGTGTTTAAGGGATTAAATGAAGCAAAATGGTTTGCTCTATGTTGAATCAATCAGAATTAAAGTTCATTTATAAGTGACAGGTTTTCTATGCACAGCAACTTTCTTTTAATATCTCTGGTGTAAATGACTCTTCTTTTTAATATGCTATGTTACCTGTGTTTAATGAAGTGATGTAGGTATTCTGGGTGGGTTATTTGTGAATTTCAATTCTAAATAAGATGAAAATTGCTTTTCAGGAGTAAAATGTAGCAGGGCTAGCTTTCCCAAGATGAGCTAGGTGGCAGAATTGACTAAGAAAGTGGTGCTTAGTTATTCGGTAAGCTCTGAATGCCAGTTTGTTCACTGAATCATGTAAAGTGCAGTCCATTTTAACTTTATACCTTACAAAAAGGAACTATCTGTTTATATCAAATACATTTGGTAATATTTTATGCAGAATACCTTAAAGCAGGTGTATGCTAATTTCCAAAAAGCTACAGGCTCTCAGTGAGCTGGGAAAATGCATCTTGTTTTGCAAATCCAATATGGTTATTTAACAGTTCTAGTGATACAATTATTTTTCATGTGTATTGCACAAAGCAAGGTCTACAGAAGGATTCTGCTGATAGCATATTTCCCTCAGGTTCTCTGCTCTGCCTGCCCAAGTTTGCCTGCTTTATATGCTCAATTTTTACTGAGGACAAAGGTGAAGAGTGGATAGGAAAACAAGGATGACAGATGTTTGTCATTACTGTTTAATGCTCTACTGGACAGTTCTTGGATACTAAGATGGAGAGCATGGTGTGAAAACAGTAAGAACAGGTTTTTAATATAAGTATTGTTGAGTCAGTGGCTTTAAATATGAGTATGTAGCTATCAAATACAAAGTAGTGGTTTACTTGTAGTTTTGAATGTCAGTGAAAGAAGGTATGTTTCCCACGAAGCATTCCTATTGGCAATTGTTGCACTTTAATCTAGGAAAAATATCACATCATAACTCCCTTCAGGTCCATCTTTTTCAAATAGGCTAAAGAGGACTTTGGTTTTATTATATTGGTGGAAGACTAGTCAAAAAACATATTCTGGCTTTCCATTTCCTTTTTTTTTTTTTTTTTTTTATCTAACTCCCATCTTTTTGCCTTAATTTCTGTCTGATATAGTAACACAGCTCTGAAGGCACAGAGAGACAATGTTATCTGGAGGACTGAGTAAGCATAGCTGGGAATCAGGAACTCCTGGAGTTTTTACCTCTGCTGCTCAATTGTTTCATTTTATTACATTTGTTGAGTCGCTCAAGTTCTAACTCATTTTTCTTCACATAAAGTTGATGATAATAGCTGGTGATGATGATAGGTGGTGATAATCGTCATTGTTGCTGTACTGGCTCATTAATCTTTTTATAAGACCCTGTTCTGTGGAGGACTGTTTTAGCATACGGACTACCTGATGTAGTCTATGTATGAGTGTCCATACATCGAACGTGTGGTGCGATTCATCCTGCAATACCAGTTTCAGTCCATGACAGCAAACAGGGTAAAGTAGAAATAAATACAATAATTAAAAGAAAATGATACTGATAGATGATGGTAGACCAGAACGTGTACTGTTCTTCATCCAGAAGGCCTAGAAGAATGTACCAGGTAGAATGACTGGGCATGGATTGCTAAGCAGAATAACCTTTGAATTAAATCTGTATGAGAAAGCAGACTTTTTGTCAACCTCTCTTCTTAAAGGACTTATTTTAAAATAGTCTAACTCCGCATGAGCATGAAGATTTTATTAGGCTACTGTTATTGAATCAGTACTATATCTAGAACAGAGATTACAGAGTGCTTCCATTCTGAATTCCAGATTGTAAGGTACCTGCTATAGAGTCTTTGCATTCATTTGCAAAGATATGTTCTGTTACTGAAGTAATACAGGGTGTTTAATGGAATTGGCTTTCCAATAAAAGGGAAACAATATTGAATTTACTGATCTGAGAGTTATTCCAAGAAAGAATCTTGCTTTATACAAATGGCCTGCTAAGAAACAATTGTTATCCAGCTCACTTTGGGTATAATATCCATTAGACAATATGTGCTTTTAAGATTAAATTTGTAGTTGTACTGTATTTTGTCCCTGCTTTAAAAGTACTGGTATATTTCTGTTCTTTCTGTTCTGTACAGTATGCTTGTTGAACACAGAGCTTCATTCTCTATGATCATGACCCAGTTATGTTGAGTTTACTAACTTGGTTAATAAGACTATAAATAATAATTCATAGTCTTCTTTTGTAGTTAGCAGTGGTAGCCTATTATAATTTTCCTTGGCAGCACATATGGTGGGTGATAAACTAACTAATAAAAGTGCCACATGGAGCATAGGTCCGCTTTTATTTTTTTACGACTGTTTCTTTCATCTGATACATAATTAATGTGCAAGGTTCAAAATTGTTTTGTCTGTGATTTTGGCTTCTGCTGATGTGTTCTGAGCTGTAAATGTTGTGTGAATATAATGATTCCCTGACTTAATTGGCTGCATTTGTTCAATGACCATTGTATAAAAACAGCAAATGAAGTTGTCAAAACACTTTTTAAAGAATTTTTGTATTCTCTCTTTGAGTCATATTACTAGTTCTTTTAATGGAGATTAAAAGTAACTGTAAATTCCATGGTAGGTCTTCTAGCCAAGCAAATGCATTAACTTTTTTTTCTTTCATTTGCTGTTCTGAAGTTCATGCTCTTCATGAACTTGCTTTCCAACGTTCATCCTATCTTCAAAAAGGATGAGATATATCTCATAGTCTTCTGCTTGTAAGTTGGCTTTTCCAGTGTCTGCCTGCTTCACTAGAAGCAACTGCAGCTCTTCTGCTAGTTTGAGAACTTCAGTGGAATTCCAGGTTGACCTTGGACAAAGATGAGAAAAGGGACATCCATTTTGCACGTCCCATTTATTCTCTCTCCTGTCATGGAAAGAAATCTTTGTAGTGGTATTGCTTCACATTAAAGTGATATAACTTTTGCCCCCAACCCTCGCCGCATAAATCTGATACTTTGTGGTGCCTCACGTGAAAATAATTGACAGAGTACATTCCAGATTGCATTTGTAGAGTTTCAGCCTTTAATCTTAACCAGAAGATATCTGTATTATAATCAGCATGTTAATGCTAGTTTTCTGAGGCTGCTGGTCTATCACTTCTGTCCCCTTCCATAACTACATTTCTTGAGTCAAACTTCCCATGTGTGAACCCTTCTATTGTGTAGTTTCAAGATTCTGGTAGTACAGAGACAGCTGTATAGGTATGTAACCACCATATCAAAGGGAAATCTTCTGCCTCACTGTAAATACTCATCACATATTTGGTGCAATGTAGAGAGTCTTAATGAACAAGCTCTACCAGGCTCTAACCTACTGCTTGCTGTTGTCTTCTCATTTACACATGACTGGATTTAGGTGAATCACTTGTTGTGAGATAGAGTCAATGGTTTTTCAGCAAAATTTCTTTTGAAGGAGGAAGTGCATTTCCAGATTTACAAGGAGATGTTCTTGAATTTTGAATGTTTTCACTTTTCTCCTTTTGGTTCCAGCTTGTGTGTCCTCCTTAATTTTGATGCCTGGGTATAGGACCTTCTGTTTGGAGACTTCCATCCAGCTGAATAGATACCACTGCTTAGAAAAAACTCCATTTCCTAAATGGTTGTTCAGTATGAACAACCATTCAGGATACTTAGTGAGCAGGTATCTGTAGAGATGCAGCAGGTTTAGAGAGTCATTACAGTAGATTATTTTTTTCCTTCCCTATGAGTAATTAGGGAATACATGCTGGATTGGAGTGAGAGAGCTAAGCATGAGGATTGCCATTAGTGACTGCCATTTACTTATCTGATAGAGAACAAATTCCCACCAATTTGTTACCACAGAGGAACATTTTTGTTGTATGGTTTAGATTTCAATTTTGGAGTTAGAATTCTAGTAATGTTAAATAGATGTGTTAAATATTCTCACTGGCTTAAAGGTGTTAATTTTTTCTTTCGTAATCATGCTTCAGAATACACCATTCTTGAACACTGTATCCCCAAAAAAGCTTCCTTAAGAAAATAATCAGCCTGTCTTATGAAAAGGAGGGAAGAGTAGTGGATGTTCAATACCTTGATTTTATCAAGGCTTTTAACACATTCTACCCTAGTATTCTTACAGCCATATTGGTGAGATATGGAATGGGTAAATGGATGGATAAGTCAACTGAAAAAATGGCTTGGCTGCTGGATTTAAAGGGCTGTGATCAGTGGTTCAGAGTTCGCTTGGTGGCTCATTAGTGGTTGTGTGCCTCAGGGTTTGATACAAGGAGCAGAGTGGTTTAATAACAATTTGGAAAGTGGGGTGGGGTGAACTGCACTGTCAGGAAGCTTGTGGATGATACCCAACTGGATGAAGCAGTATGTGTAGTGGAAGACTCTTCGGAGGGACTTGGATAAGTTGGAAAAGGGGGTTCATAGAATAATAAAATGGCTGTGGTTGGAAGGGACCTCTGGAGGTTGTCTGGTCCAACCCCACTGCTTGGGAAGGGCCACCTAGAGCTGGTTGCCCAGGACCATGTCCAGATGGCCTTTGGGTATCTCCAAGGATGGAGACTCCACAACATCCCTGGGCAACCTGTGCCAGTGCTCAGTCACCCTCCCAGTGAAAAAGTGTTTCCTGATGTTCAGAAGGAACCTCCTGTGTTTCAGTTTGTGCCCATTGCCTCTGGTCCCATCAATAAACACCATTGAAAAGAGCCTGGCTCAGTCTTCTTTTCACACGCCCTTCAGGCATTTATATACATTGACAAGATCCCCCTGTGCCTTCTCTTTTCTAGGCTGAACAAGTCCACCTCTCAGCCTTTCCTCATATGAGAGTTGCGCCAGTCCCTTAATCATCTTAATGGCCCTTTGTTAGACTCTCTCCAGTATGTCCATGTCTTTCTTGTACTGGGTATATTAATCAGTATTACTAAATATTAATGTAATTTTTACCCCCTTTGATTTCTTTGGAGTACATTGGGCATTTGAGAATGGAGGATTCTTCAGTGAATACTTTATCGTCAGAACTGTTTAGCTGTAGAATTGTGGGTCAAACTGGTTTTTTTTTACTTATGTTCCCTTCTTGACACAGAGTCAGGATATTCAGTTAATAGTGCATTTATTTTTCAAATCACACATATGTATGATTGCTTTGTCCATTTTGTAGAAAGATGCCTTAGGAAAAGACTTAAGTTGTTGATGGAGAAGGGGTTGGACCTGAGTGACCTGAGGTATAGGACTGTGCTGTTAGTCGTGCAAACTTGTTAAAAGTAATGCAGAGACAAAGCACTATAAAGGAAAAAAATTTCGTATTAGGATTGTGAATCTGAAGGTTTAGATATTTCTATACTTCATCAGCAATAGCAATTTCCCTTCCTGGGGAAAAAAAAAAAAAAGAATTAAAAAAGAACCTGATGTGCTTTTTGGTTCTTCAGAGATCTAGAAAGATTTTTTTTTATTATTTTTTAAGCGTTACTGTCTTAATAACAAAAAGCAACTTCATGGAATTATGACAAATTTAAAAATCTGTTTTGTTTCCTTTGGCAATGCATTACTAGTTGATAAATTGATTCTTTATGTTGTTCAAATGCTTGTGGACACAATGTTAACATAAGGAAAACTAAACTGAAAGCAATTTTATGCAGCTTTTTTTACTATACCCTTGAGCATTTTCTAAGTTTGCATTTAATCACAGAATCTTGGCCATGATATTTCTGACAGGTAATTTCCTTAATGCAGTTGACAGAGATGGATTACATGGAAGCCTATTGGATCCAATGCTTTTGTGTGCAAGTGATAAGACTAGATTAGGGTTATCTTGCTCTGAGTGCCTGGAAAGATACAGCCACCTAATAATTCCCCTGGTAATGTGGATGGTTTTGTGGGAGCAGAAATTCATGGCTAGATACTGGCCTGCAAAAGTATTACCAGATTTTATTGCACCTTGAGAACATCTGGGGTGATGTGTGTTTTTCTGTTACATGATATCAAAATTATATGTCAGAGAAAGACAAATGTATTAAATATTTGGCAGATTGGAAAAGTGATAAGGTAAGAGGCAGACATATATCTTAGAAATTTTAATGGGATTTTAAAATAAAATTATTTTTGTCATAACAATGAATATTACTCTTATTTTGCAGAGAAATAACAAAAGAAGTAGCATTTAGCCTTTTAGCTTCTGTAAAGCTTCACATAAGAAAATTGCTGTTGTCTTGCTGCCTTACTAACAGACCCTAAGCCTGAATGTTCATAACCAGGATGCTTTTTGAAAACAGGATTTAATTATGCATAGCAAAGTCTGAGTAAATTTTAGATCTCAATAATATTGTTTTGCAGTCAAGACTTTTTGAACACTCGAGTAGAAAGTGTATACAAAAGCTTGGGTGAAATAGTTAAAAGCCATCAATGTGTATATTATTTTTATTTACTTCCAGCAAGCATTCACTTCAGTTGAAACAGGATTTTTTTCAGTGATCTCCAGGATCATGACAATTTTATAACTTACTTCCTCAAACTTCAACTAGACTAAGAAAATAAATCTGATGGGCTAGCAGCTAACAATATTGCAGTCAAAGCATCTGTTAGTGGTGTCTCATTTGGAAACAGACTTATTGGAAAGATGAAGGTTGGAGAAAAGAGCGGGTAGTGTTCATAAAACACAGACTCCTGACACTCCCTCTGTAATCAGTAAGGAAGAGAGATGCGCCTTCAGGAGGCAATTCAGAGTAAGAGTCTAATTTAGATGGTCTGACTCACGTCCTGTGGGATCCTCTTTGTATCTCTCGGTGGATTACTGAGAAGGCTAAAATGACCAGTTTCCCTTAGCTGAAGTTAGCTTTTGTGAATATTTTCCAGAATAGTGAGTTGCATAGATTCAAGATACAGAATGGTTTTCGAGGTTTTACAGCTTTCTAGGCAATGGAGTTTTGCTACACTGTCTATATAAAATGTTCAGAGGCTTGGAGGGGGAGACACACATACTGTATTTCTTGGCATCGTGGCTCTCAGCTTCTTTCTAGTGGTGTAAAAACTGTTGTCATGTTATTTCTGGAAAAGACAGCAAGTGGAAAAGACCATCCCTATATTGCAGTTAGAAAGAAAAAAGAAAGAAAAACCAAACAAACCCCAGACCACTGGAGAATATTTGGGTTTGGTGTGGTGGGGAAGCTTTGTGTCCTGAAAGATTCTTTACCTTGCATCTTGGCCCAATAAAATATATTACCTATCTTTTCCATGTTTTATTTCCAAAGGAAAAAAAAAAAGGCATTCTATACAGAGACTGTGTCATGAGAAAGGATCACGTAGGTGTTTAATATATGCTGTGATGAGTAATTTTGGTCATGGTACATCAGAAAGCTACTTTCCCCCACCATCTTTCTAATAAGAATTTTAATCCATTGATGACAAAACCTCTAAAGTATTTCCTTGCAGCATTGTAATACACTGTGACGAATTATGTCTCAGGAGTTGTAAAATTTTCTCATAGCTTGTAATACCTCATTTAATGAATTGATCACACTGAAATGTAAAGATGAAGCAGCATTTATTTTGTATGTTATATTGCATATAATTTTTAGACTTGACATTTATAGCCATGGAAGCTGTTATTTTTACATATCATTTTCAAACCATATCAGCCTTAAACACATTTAAATTTAATAAGCAAGTAGATTAGATTTGCTTTTAAGCTAGGCATATCATTATACTTTGTGTTCCCTTCAGTAGGGTGCATGCTTACTATTAAATGCAGTATTTAGTTGTCTTTTAAAGCCTAAAAATAATAAAAGCGGATGTATTTACAAAAGTAATTGAATATAGAGCTGCTTTTGGGGACAGTGCCCCAGTCATGATTTTTGTAGGATGTAGACATTAAAGTAGTTTTTGTTTTTTATTAAAAATTGCCCTGTTTTGAGGAAATATTAATGTAGGAGCTGTATGTCTTTCAGTTGTGAAATACCAAATCTGTCATACTAACATATGGCCTGATCATCATCTCCTGCAGAAAAAAATCCATGGGAGGGGAGAGCTTATTTGGAAACTCTGCATGATTTACCAGGCGGATTTTCTGATGCCTCATCTTTCTTATCAGAAAGAATTTGTAGCTGCCAGGGAGGTGGATTCTTACAGCCTTCTAACTATTTAAATGCCTTACCATCCATAAAAAATATGTTGTTAGTAGTGTGAAAAAAGGCAGCCCTTCTTTCTTCAATCCTGGCTTCTTTCACCACTAAAGAAACTTTAAAGAACATCACATAGAGAACCTCTGCTGTCATCGTGATCTGTTTGTGACTCCCACCTCAGAATCTTGGTGGATGTAGAAGCAGCTGAGAGAAACCTAATGAAAATCTGAGTTTTATAAAATCCCAGTGGACTTTTCTCTGGAGATTACTTTGCTTTTCCTAGTGTATCTGCTAAAAGACAATTCCAGCATTGTACTTGTTACTGTGGCACGAAATTAGACAGGATGCAAATAAGAGGCTTTTCACCTTAACTCAGTCAGTGGGAAGAATAATTTTGCTTCATATTTTTTCATTCTTTTTCAAAGATCAGTTTGGAAAACTCAGTACCATATTTCCAGACTTTATGAACGTATTCTTCACTTTTTATGAAAATAAGGCTGATGCCTGTTTTGCAAAGTCCGTTCACTAATGCAGAAAACAAACAGAAGACCTTGTCTTAGAATCTGTCTTTGAAGAACATAATTTTAAAAATACATTTTGAGGGTTTTGTTTTGGGTTTTTTGTTTCACATTGTGTTCATGTTCATAGAGTAGTTCTTTGGGTTGTATGTAGTTTTTGGCTTTCTGGTCTATGCATTCATAGACCTGCTCAGCAAATTAGTAGACCTTATAGATCTTTCCAAATCCAAACCTCTTCCTATATATTTTTCTAGGGAATTGTTTTGTCTATGAGCCATGCAAGCCAATATTTAATGAACTAGAGGACACCAGACAAGTAAGCTGAAACATACAATCTGGTTCAAGTATAAGTTTCTGTGTATTAGCTTCATATAAAATCAACCCAACCGCCCCTTCTGCTCTTTGTACAATTGGTTAATGAAAGGGAGATCAGATGGAATGCACCAATAGTAAAAAAAAAAAAAAAAAAAAAAAAAAGTGCGACACTAAAGATTCATGCTTGTTGCCTAGTTCTTAAAATGCAATGTGGCATGCTTTTGGCCTAAGCCAATTAGTAGTGCCTCTTAGACCCTGGCATGCTTCTAGAGATGGCAGATGACAGCAGCTGTTCCGAACAGGCAGACAGAACATAGCTACCAGTTCTGGTTGAGGTAGAGTTTTGTTCACAGGGATATGGACTAGAGTGCCACAAAACAGGTGCCTGTTCTTATTTGTTGCATAGCCATGAAGACCACCTTTCATAATGGGTTGATGGTACAAAATAGGCAGAATCCTTATAACGAAGAAACAATGTCTAACAGAACTTAAGAGAACTGCAAAGTCTCTTGTCTTGGCTGTTCCTCTTATCTTACTACACTGAAATGTATTTTGTGCCTCGTCTCTAAAGTTGGTAAAAGGGTTAAAGGAACTGTATCACTGCATTGAACTTGAGTGTGTGGGGCGAAGGAGGGGAAAATGTGCTTCTTAAATTAAACCATCTCCCTCAGTTAACTATTATTTACTATTTATTTAATGCCCTTGCATATAAACATATGGCTATCCACATTGTAAAAACTAAGCTATAACGAAAGCAGACTTCACAGCCACATCAGAAGATGGAAGAGGTGACTGCAGAAGGCTAAGGATTAGTTAGCTGATAAACTTTCAAGGAAGTACAAGATTTAGTAATCAGCAGCGTAACATAGACAAGGCATCGGAAGAATTAGTTCTTTGCCATGGGGTTTGTACGAGTGTTATTTAAAAATTAGGTCCATAGTTACTGTTCATACGAACGCATATAAATCCCTGTGAATTTCATTCTGTGCATTTCACTAGATAGATTATGTGATCTTTGAACTTTTGTTGATAATTTTTTTAGTGTAGAAGATTGGCAATGTATGGTGTCAGCAAAATATGTCACGTAGTCATGAGGTGTAACTGAAGAATTGAATAATTTGTATCATGTCTTGCTCACAAGGATAATTAAATGGAATGGCATCTAAGTTGATGGAACTACAGGGGTGACCACTGGCTAAAGAACTGTCTCCCAGGTTTCTTCCGTAAAATGATCATCAATATTTTGTTAATTTCTCCCCCTTGTAAGTGTGTGTTTTAATATGCTTATTTTTCCTAGTACTTTCAGCAGGAATAACTTAATTACAGGGAATAGAAAATAATTCTAAACCAAAATAATTTAAATAAGAAATCATATATTTGTGGAATCTAACATGTTGTATCTTTCATTTAAATACAATGTTTTCATTTTTTTATTCAAAGAAAATGTGCTGCACAGTGAAATTACACTTAATAACATTAAAAAGTAGTGAAAAAAGAAAAACCAACTAATTTCTGGAGGTTTTTAGCAATGCATCTTTAAGTTTGCCTCAGTATCGAAGGGGCCATTTAAAAAAGATAGGAGCTTAAGCCAGACATCAATGATGATGATTTCCTTCAATATGATAATAAATACATCAAAGTACCCTTTTATCTTTAATAATTCAGGATTCATTGAGAATGTAAAGGTTTTCATGTTCTGTCATTTAAGGAATCTGATAGCAGTTTGTTAAAAATAACATGAGACATGTCTCGACAATAGACAAAAAATTTGCGCAATATGTAAGGGATGCTATTTCGAAATGGAAGTTGGTGCTCTCTACAGCACTTGCATAAAGGTTTAAAGATTTTCACCTCACTTGCTTACTTTCTTGAAAACTGTAACCATTAGGATGACTTCCCATAAATTATTGGAGGACATCCCATAAATCAGTTATTTTATAAGAAACTCCTCAACCCTTCCCTTGAAATTGTGTATAAGAAGTCTATGCAGGAAGCTTTGTATAAAAGTAATTTATTGCTATGCTTTATTGGGGAAAAAAAATCAGAATAACTATATCTGAACAATAAAGTATTTCTCAGCTGAGATTTACAATTTATACCACCATGATTTTCCAGAAGGTGTGCATTTGTGTTTGTAATACAGTTAACAGAACTGATAATGATTTTAAGCTAATTATAACATTTACATGTTGTTATTCAGTTTCCCCTTAAATGTGAAGGACAGAGTATAGTTCTTTATAATTGGAACATTTTTTTGTTATTTTTGCCCTGAAGGATACAGTTTTTAAGCTGAACATTATTTTATTTTTCATAGTCAAAACATTCTCAAGCAAGTTACTCTATTACAGATTATTGTATTAGTCTTGAATGTATTCACTTATGTTTAGAGACCAATATGGATACAAACTATGAGAGCAAAGATGCCTACTGTAATCTGAGAGCAGAATCTGAATTGAGATTTCACACTTTAAAGAAAAAACGAATACATGGCTGAAAGTGAATGAATTAAATATGCGTATTCAGTAATTATGACATTAATTAAAACTAGTTAGAGATTACACAGTGGACTTCCTTTAAGAATGCCAGAAATCCAGATCCAGTTGCTGACTAGTAAATAGTGTAATGTGTGCCTGCAAAGCCAAGTAACATTGCTTGAAGCAGCCGGTCAATGCATAGTAATTTCTGAGATTTCTTAGCATTAGCTACAGTTTGAGGGGCTTGGTTAGAAATATTCTCAGACTTCTAAGATTTCTGTTTGTGAAAAATAATTTTTTGCAGTAGATGAGCAGAGAGCTAAGCATTGGATCAGAGTTATGCATTGCACTACTCTAAGTTGCTACTGGTTGTCATGGTAACATTTTAAAATGGTGGTGGCTGTGGCTTGACATCAGAACATTTTCTGTTAAGTGAAGATTTTTCTGAGATTGTAAAGGAGTGTTTTAAATGAGTGGACCTTTTGTACTCAATAAAATATTTAGTAGGTTGTAGTAAATATTAATTTGTCCTCCCTTCAAGGTAATACACCATGCTGTGTATTTACAGTTCTCTGCTAATAGAGTGGTATTCCTGGAAAAGAGTTAATCCATTCTTAAGAGTCAAACTTGCTAAAAATAAATTTGCTAACAATGCTTTGAATAGTAATTGTTGAAGTTGTTTCACTTTATCCTTTCAAAATACTGTGTGGCAGATAGGTTAAATGTGCTTCAGCTTTTTTAAGCATCTAGTGAAGTAATGATTTTAGTACTTATTTGTATTTAAAGCTGAACTTAAGCATTTACAATAGCTTATATTTTAGGGGGGCAGTGGTAGAAATGGCTTAACTAAAAAGCTGGGAATGGAACATCTCTCTGTCAATCATAAGTTAACATACTTTGTTACTGACCATATTGTATTTGAGATGAAGCAATGTGAATGCTGCCTTATCCCTCACTTAGATAAGCTTTCAAAGGTGATCTCCAAATCGTGTCTGCCACAGAGCAAGGATTTGCTGAGAGTGACAAACACATGCCCACTACATTTCCAGTATGCCTTTCAATAACTGAATTCCAAGGCTCCTGACAGAAAGGAAATGTCTTAGAAAATTCTCAGTAGTACACTTCAATACAGCAGAATACATAGAGTGAAAAGAAGAACTGTTTTTGCAAGTCAGGATTTATAAACTTTAATAATACACTTATCAGGAAGAAACGGAAATTCAGTTTAGAGTGTTTGGAGAAATCATCTTGACGGGTAATACCGATTCATTTCTTCTTGCTATTGCACTGCTTCATTGATAGTTCACATGGTTTGATGGCCTTTTGGAGCCAATTTAGCCCTTTGTGGCTCATCATAATCTCATCCTTCATTTCTGTGATTTCAGAGGCTTTATGGAAATACCATGCAGATGTATATGTGCTTTAGCACAGCTGATAATAGTGTCTTAGATGACCCATCAATCTTAATGACATTTTCTACTAATCAAGCAAGAGGCTTACAATTTATTTCTCTTTTTAGCTTCTTCATTACATTTTCCTCTTATCTATCTACCTGTCCATCTATCTATCTATAAAAAAAAAAAAAATAATCAAACGGTGCTTTAGCCTTGCCATGCTAAACTCAGTCTTCTACACACCCACCAAGTATTTTTTAACTGTGTGCAGTTTTGCTTCTTCATGGTCACTCAGCTGTTTTTCTCATAGTTACTCTTTGCTGATTTAATTGCTTTGTCCCTACTGTTTCCCTACACAAGGTTAATACACGAGTGCTTGCCCTCCAGCCACCTCATAGATCTAAAAGTTGCAAGAGACTCAGAAATTAGAGAAACCTACCTTAAACCACACCTTTCAACATCACCTTTCTTGGAGTTAGATGGAGGATCCTCAGAAAACAAATACATGACATAAGAAAATGGCAACAATTTTCACACATGTAGGGAAATATGGAGTTTGTCTTAAGCTGTGATTGGTGTATAATAATTAATGACTGCTTTTTTCTTTTTGTTTTACCATTAACAATATAATTTGGAATTTTGCAACAACGACTGGCTTTCCCAATTTGAGCAACTGTACCTTATGTTTTTCTCATGTTAACTTTATTTCAAAAGGACACTGCAATGCATACTTTTATTAAGCAATAAGAGTTAATCTTTTCAATGAAGGATTAAGATTGGATGTATTTATTTTTGTTTCTGCATTTAAAAAAATGTCATTCATGGAGAAGCACCCTGAGTTTTAGAATGCAATTTTCTTTGTATCAAGGTGAGCCATGGACTCACTATGGATTGGAATTTTGCCCAAAGTGGGGAGAACATAGTATTTTTAACTATATCATCATCTAGAGTGGCCATGAAATATTATGTGAAGTTAGAGAGAATACAAGGAACAGAATAATAATAGAACATTATGTTTCCATACATAGCATGTGAAAATATATCAGCAAGGTATGTTCAACTGCTTTTTAGACATTTTACTTTTTAATGTCTTAAAACCCCACAAGGAATACAACTCTTGATTTAGCCCAAAGCACCATACATAACAGTTCAACATGTAAGTAAGTATCAGTTTTTACTGTAACAATGGAGGATCTCTGTGGGGAAGAAAAAGACAAAGTATCAGGAACATTAATCTACAGATACAATGTATAAAACCTGTTCCTTCGAGCAAAGAAAATCCTGAAATTTTAGTCTCATCTGATGTGATTATTTGTAATCTTGCCTGATTGCTGTCTGAATACAAAATTATTTGCTCTGTCCTCTGTGAAAGCTGACCCTCAACCTGGCCAGCCAACTTCTGTGGTGGCATGGAAGCCTCCTTATATTCAGCTGTGTGTAAATACTTCCTTGTTGCATCATGCCGTAGTTTTTGTTTTCATACTTCCTTGCATCTCATGTTGTTCATCTGAGTGCTGATCTGTTCTGGTGTAGCATACTAGCTTGCCTATACATTCTCTTGGAGTCCTTTGCAGGTTGAATCTTTCTTCATAAAACTAGTCTCTAATTACTCAGGATATAGTTTTGATGCATCTACCATTAAAACAAAAGATTACTTCAGTTCTTCGGAGGTGTAGATGCCATTCTGTCAAATCACAGGCCTTTCTTTCACCTGACTCAGTGAGGGTAAATCTTCCCCCTTCTTTTTTGACTTAGGATATACATTTCAGATTTTTTTTTTTTTTTTTTTTAAATCCATGCCACGGTACATACTTGGCCAAACATACCTACTATTGACAGCTAAGGAGGGCTAATGCAGTTTGCTCATTACTGTCTCTTCATTGAGAAAAGCATTAAGCAACCATTCTGGGGTAAAAATGAGCTTAGTGGGATAGGCACACCCCCCCCCCATCCTCCAAGCCTAATTTTGAAGTATACTGTGAAAGATGTGTGTGAAATATGTGTATAACTGGTTTTTGCAGTTCCTTCTCTCCATTCTGACAGGAGGACTTACTAGATCACATACAGCACTGTGCTAGCCTGCTTTCCATTTTCGATCTGTTTTGGAGTTTGGCACAATGAGCTTACATCTGCCTTTAAAAGTCAGTGTAGAGGTATTGCAGTAGCAAGATTCTGCCTTGCAAGGTCCAATAAGCAAGTGTGGTGTTCCTTCTTCAGAAATACAGCTTAGATAAGTCTATTGTACATGGATATAAAACATGGTGTTAAAAAAAATAAAGTCACAAAACCCAACAAAATGCCATACTCCAAGAATAGCTGTAAATAGCTTTCTGTCAAAGTGGATGAATGTTTTGGGAACAATTTTATGAAATGCTGTTTTAGGACTACTACTAAGTATTTTCATTATTGACATGAATGATGAAATAAAAAATATATTTTAAAAATAACCTGAGAATGTCAATCTGAAAGGACCTGCAAGCATACCTTTAGAATTAAAAATGACTTTGATGAGTTGGAGACTGAACAGAATGCAGCTTAGAAAGGGCAAATTAAAAGGTCTACACTTAAAAATATTCAGCTGTGAAAATATAATGCATAATGACTGCGTAGGTAAGTAATTTGCAGTACCGTCATTTTAGCTTCTAGTAAATCAGAAATCGAACGTATTCAAGACATCATGCTTTTGCAAAAAAGGCATACTCATGCCATACTTTTTATATAAAAACAGACTAAATATCAGTAAGGCCTATGAAACCATACTCTTGAAAAAAATCAGCGTTTGTAAAGCTTCAGCTGCAAGGCAATATTCTGGGAACAAAGCTTCAAGAAGAAAGTGGCTTAATCGGTGGAAGTACTGAGGAGAGCAATATGAACCATCAGAACTCTCAAAATGTGACCTTCAGGGAAAAGCTGGGGAAGAGAAGCCTGAGGAAGGACTTGATAATAGTCCTCACATATATAAAAAGCAGCTGCAAAAAAGAAAGTAATCAACTTTTTCTCTGTATTTGCTGTGCAGTAGGCTTACTGTGCTGCTAGGTCAGTTTAGGATCATCAGCAGAAAAACTGTCTAATGGAAGAGCAGTTGAAAATTACAAAGTTGCTTAGAAAGGTAGTGAAATCTCTAGTCCTAAAAGTTTACAGAAGCAGTTTAGACAAAAGTTGTAGGTGTAGCTCATCCTGGGAGCTGGGGTAGAGAAAGGCATTGAGGAGTGAGAGAGGCAACCAAGTGGTCTGTCTAGATCAGTTGTATTTCTCTATCATTTGCTTACCTAGCTCACACGCATTGAGGGGACTGATGATTTTTAAGTGCTCTTGAGAAAGTGTTCTTGTGCTTGATAACCTTGTTTTATTTGTGTGCTAACATGTTTTGGAATAAATAAAAATAACTTGAAGTGATCTCTTTTCAAATATAGCAGCAATTATTTGCTTTATTACATATGTTTCTTTCAATTTAGAAACTGAAAGGTAAAAAGCTTATTTAGAAGTCTGGTTATTTAATACAGTGTATTAATTTATTAATAACAGTTGAAGCAAGAAGATACATGGGTTCCTGGACCAGAATCAGAATCCCAGCTTGGAAGCCATGTGTCATAGGCATGAACTGTTTAGTCTCTAGGGCACACTTGCAGACTGTCTTTATTCACTTAGCACTTCCCGTTGGCTCATTCCCAAAATCCAAGGCACTTTGTTCTCTTTCCCTCCAAGTTGGAAATAAAATTTTATGATCATAGTTGAGGAGGGGATATGGCACAGTACAAATAGGCACAACGTAGTGCGCATATGTCCAAATACAGGGTATTGCTCCAGGCTTTTAGACCTGCAGGGGCGTAGGGGACAGTGCCAGATGCATCCTAGTTATGTGCCATTGAAGACATCATTTGGAAGGAAAACAGGAGTGGATGTAAGAAGAGAGAGAGAGGTGATCTGTCCAAATTAAAATGTGTAATCTTAGCACAATAATTCAAATGCACTAGAAGTAATATTCCTTTCATAGTGCTGATGTCCATGTAGCACTTTTCTTTCACGTATATTGAACAGAATATATATCGTTCTTTAAACCTTTTAATATCTTTGTAGGAAGGAAAATTGCTTAGGCATGTTGTGCAGGAATGACATTAATCTGAATGACTGCATGTGTAATACTGAGGCTTTGCTTTCACTCAGCCTTGGTGACCAGATAGATCTGTAGCTATGTGCTAACTTTAATTCCAGCCCACTGCTTGCTAACACAGTGAATATGAGCTAGCTTGGAATCCTTTCGAGTCTGTACAATACCATAGCTAATACTAACTCTGACTCTATTCTAGGACTGAGAATTGTAGTGTCTGTGTATCTACTGCCCACAGTCCAGTGCTGGACTGTGGAATTAGGTTAGTATGTGCGACATTTTTTCTCACTGACCAAGATACAGACATAATATCACAGACTGAAGTTTGTAGATGATAAAAAGAGCAGAGAAGGGGAAATATTGGAGAAGTGACCGAGTCATAACAAACTGATCACTTGATAAAGTAGCTGCAAGCAAGTAATATGTTTTTAAAATTATCATTTAAAATCACATATGTAGCAAAAAAGAATATAGCCCATCAGTGGGGACTTTCACCATTTCAATAGAGCCTTGGAATGTAAGTTCTGTGTAATGTGGTCTAGAAGGGATAATGCAATTCTGGGATGTGTAAGCAACTGACTTCTTGGACAGAGTTTTTGTATTCAGACTGTTTGACTTCTGTCACGCTTGGGTAGTGTGTCCTGTTGTCATACACGAATGTTCAAGAAGAATGTTTATAAATTGCCAAGTTAGAGAAACTCCATGAAAATGACTAGTAGGCTGGGAAACGTACTTGACAGTGAAAGATTTCGAGACATCATATGATTTAAAGAAAAGAAAGCTATTAGATTGACTTGACCAGAGTTGATAAGTAGTGATTTCTTCTCAATTGATACATATCTATCAAGGAACATAACTGTGATAACAGAGGTTTCTTCAGTTGAACGAACAAAAGTGTAACAACAGCCAATACTCAGACATCAAAACTAGACAAATTAAGGTTACACTCTTTTGGCACTGAGAGAAATTAAGCATCGGTGCAACTTCCTGGAGAGTTATTTCTGCCTTTCTGAGAATTTGGGGGTTTTGTTTTTCCCAAAGCATATGCCCTATTTTAAACAAGAGTTGATTCAGAAATATCTTGTATTTTGTATTATATGTGAAATCAAAGGATCGTTTTGGTCTTATAAGCTCTGGAGTACACAGTTGTGGATGTTTAGCATAATTATACGTCATTGAAAAAATCTGATAAGGCTGATGGTATGTGGGAATAGGTAATGCGTATTGACTTCCTTTTTTTTTTTTTTAGGGTGTTTTTTGTTGGTTTAAGTTGGGATAGAACATAAGGAAACAAAGTCTAACCCTGTAGAATTGAAAAGCATAGAAATGCAGTAACTGCATGAGAATACTTATGTGCCAGCTGCTGAACATAAAACATTCTTCACTGAAGTATAAAATCTGACAGGGAAGTGTAGCTGCTGACAAAGAACATTTTATCTGTGTGACAGAGAAAAAATTATCCATATGGAAGAGAAAAAATTATCCATCAGCTACCTTTGGTATATAAGCTTTCAGTTTTGATGTATTCTGGCTAAAATGACCATAAATCTATTTTTTAAAGAGTTTCCCTTCTCTCTCTCACGCACGCTTTCCATTAGGTATGCAATTCTTCTGAAACATCCGTGTAGTATTTTTTACAGCTTCTAATTAATATCAACATAGTCAAATTTCCGAGAAATTGTACAGCTCCATTTCTTAAGTCAAAGTCAGTATTTTATACAGAAATAACAAATAAGAACTGCACAGGAAATTCAAGGGGGATAGCTAACACTGTACAATACACTCTTGATATGTCAGCTACTTCTAGGGAGAAATAGGAGCAAGTGCCTCATTTTAAGACCTATTTTCAAAACTTGTTCCTAAAATGATATTGCTGCAGCCAGCTACCACAGTTTTCTGGAAGGAATGCAGTTAGGGTACAAATTTTTTCCAGAGTATTTCTTTTATTCCTAAGTCTTGTTTCAGTTATAGAATAGTAGATGTGGCTGTTCAATTGTGTTCTTACAGTCCAAGTTTACAAAACTACTTCCTGATGAAGATAGGGAGTAATAATGTATAAAACGTTTCATGATGCATCCTTGTCATAGCTTTTCCAAACTGACCAGAAGCAAGAAATTATGAGTTGAATAAACATAACTTTTCAATGTAGGTTTTATGGCAGTAAGAGCAAAGAAACATGGTGTTTATAAACAACTTCAGAACTTACAAAGGAGGCAGACTTAACAACCAGACAGGAAGGGAAGAAGAAATGCCTAGAGACAAGGTTGTTTAGAACAGAGGAGACCATAGACCTGCCCAGCAGTGAAGCATCTGTCAAATAATGGGAGGTATACAAGCAGATCTGTAGCACTGAGCAGGAGTCTAAGAATGGTGCCTTGAGTCCAAGTGAGAAGAGAGGGAGGATCCTGAGAGGACTGACTTGAGGAATTGAAGCCAGGAATGGGTTTGAGTTCAAAAGAGTTTATGGGTATGGGAGAAGTCAGTTAAAACTTGATGGAAGAGGAGAAAGGGGAGCAAAAGATTAAGAGAAACTGAGTGAGGAGAAGACAATGGCAGCAGGGACTTAGTGATGCTAGGAGAGTGCTGTTACAAGAAGGAAAGATGGAGAGGTCAAAAATGTAAAGAAGGAGAAAGTGGAGAATAAGCGTAAGTACAAGGAGACTCAATCTGTTAGTTCTGCTAGGCTACACTATTTTATTCATACAAGCAAATTTTTTTTTCATGTTTCTTAGTATTTCTGAGGAGACTTGAGTGTGGAAGGAGGCACATAAAGAAATTTATTAAAAGTATGAATATATTGTGGCTTGGGAGTGTCCTGTTTGTGCAGCTATTGGGCCGTGTAGATGCACAGGAAGATCTGTGTACTAGCAAACTTCTAGCCTAAGAGAAATAACATACTAATGTAATAGATATTGGCAAAGTAGAGGAGGAAAGTAGAAAAACTGGCAAAAGAGAGATGTTCTAAGGTTCAACAGGATGTCTGGATTCAGAGATAAACAGACAAGACAAATTGGTACCTGCAGTTCTTCTGCACCTGTCTCGCTGGATGGTAGGTCTTCTGACAAGCAGTTAGCTTTTTTTCATTGGTGGCAAGAGCATTTGACAGGGAATAGACATATTTGTTCCAGTTTTGTGAACTCACCGTAAGGTGTGTGCTCCCCTAGAGTGAATGTTCCTCTCATCCCGTTCTTGTTATTGCCCTGGCTAGAATCATTTGAAGGATGCATGCTTTTAACGTACAGATAAATGTTTGTTTGTTGTTTTAGGTTTAAGCCTACTGTAGGAAATGTTTTTCAATACATTTTTCTCTTTTTATTACTTGGTCTTACTTCAAAGAACTAGTTTAAGGATATCCCAAATAATTTATAGGGAGAGAAGTATAGAAGTAAAGGGGCTAGATCATAGATTGGAATGTAAATTCACTTGTCTGTGGGGTTTGTTTGTTTGTTTTAATCCTTCAAATACAGGCATTAGCAATGTGAATCTTTTTATCAGTCAGAAGAGGTCTGGGGTGAGAAACAAGCACCTGTGTCTGCGACTTTTGTCTGTAGCATTTACAGCCTCAGTGGCAACTTGAAAGCCTCTCTAGTTGTGATTTCCAAGACTATAAGCTGTAATTCCAAGAATGTAAGATGGGAACTTCTTAATGTATTTAATTTATAGTTTGTAATGCTTAACAGCTCTGAAAATAGGGAATTGTGCTTAGCATTTCAGAATTTCCAGAAAGAAGTGGATTATCATACACCCGTATGTTGTTTCCATCTCCATCTCCAGGCAGTCTCCCCAGTGTAGTTAAATTCTGTGTGCTGTAACTGAAGTCACTGAGATCTGACTGAGATTTTTTTTTTTTTTTGAGGAAAAAAAAAAAAGGAGGGAGAAAAGCTAGGTGTCACTCTTTTACCAACCTTTGTAGTTAGTAAACAGACAGTCTGAAGGCATCCAGAAGAATTTCACGTGAACAGTGTCTGGTTTTGTTGTGGTAGCGGTAGTTTTGTCTTTAGACAAAAAAACCCAATGTTTAGTGAGCTATCAAGCAGTGAGTGATTTCTATATGCTTGTTGGGATGAGATCAGTAAATTATCTGAAAATGGTCTTAGGGGCAAAACCATTTCAGGTGGACTAGAGGTCCTTCTCTCATTCTTTGTGTCCTTTGAAGTTATAGTGTTTCCAGATCCATTACCTGTGCATTATATGGAGATTTATTTACTTTCAACAGCAAAGTTGATCTTGTTTATTTCAGTAAGTGCTTGCTTTAGATGGTATCTGAAAGGGATAAGGAGGAAAGAAGCTGCTTTTTGAAATAAATATTATATTCTGACCATTGCTAGCCTTCATTATCCACTTTTTATAAACTGGAGTTTGCTGGCTTTTTGTCAGCCTCATTGCAAAGCTTTGTTAATACACCACCATGAAAATGAAAGTTTCATACACATTGACATAATTAATGAAGAGGCAGGCAGCATGCTCTACCAATTAACACCACAGGGAAAAGTAAAATTGGCTTCCTTTTCGCGTGTTGTGCCAAAGTTAAGAACTGTAACACACAGCAAATAGATAGAGATCCTTTTAATGAGCTGCAAGATCGAGCTGAATAACTCTGAAAGGTTGTTGTGTAAACATTGGCAACTATTTAGAGTGTTAAGAGTAATTGATGAGCTTAGTTGAAAGTTGTTGGGTTTTTTGGGGGGGGGAGCCTGTCAAAGAATAGAAATAGTGCTTGGTAATACATAAAGTTTATTTTCAATTCAGCTATTAGGCATGTTAAAGAATATAACAAGCACTTTAAAACAAATATGAAAAAACAGAAACAGTTTACTGCTTGCTACTCGACCAACAAGTTTGTCAGAATTCATTTTTTCAACTGAATATTTCTGTACTTAGTATTTACTCATAATGAAAACTTGACTAATTGTTCTCTGATGCTGGTTCTCAATAGCCCAACCATCTGGCAACATGAGACATCACTCAAGCTTGATTTTTTCCAACTGTCCCAGAAGTCCTAATATTAACATTAACAGGGAAGTAAACAGGTGAAATTTCTCTGTGATTTATGTGAAACATTCTGTTTATCTTGAGACATATGTGTAGAAAATTCAGAGCAGTTCAGGTTAAAACTCTTCTCAAAAAATATTTTCATTATACAGAATTGTCCTAAAAACCTAATTAGTAAGATTGAGTTTTCAAAATATACAAAAATCCAAACCTGTAATGGCTGTTTATTGGGGGAAAATTAATGGGCATTGGAAGTTAGAGGCCTAATTCAGGGCCTACGTTATTTAGTTAATAATGGGTCAGAGTGTATATGTAATAACAGAAATGTCATTTTGACTGTTCAGTGGCACCAGCTAACTTAACCTGTCTTTTTTAAGAAAATAAAGCATCTCCTTCACTTTCTGTCCATTCTAAATAATTTGAATGTTGACAACAATCAGTTTGTACAATTTTATTTTAGCCCAAGTATTGTATTAAGGGCAACAAAGCTGGTGAGGCGCCTGGAGCACAAGTCTTAGGAGGAGCGGCTGAGGGAACTGGGGTTGTTTAGCCTGGAGAAAAGGAGGCTGAGGGGAGACCTTATCGCTCTCTACAACTACCTGAAAGGGGGTTGTAGTGAGGTGGGTGCTGGTCTCTTCTGTCAGGTGGCTGGAGATAGGAGGAGAGGAAATGGCCTCAAGTTGCGGCAGGGGAGGTTTAGATTGGATATTAGGAAAAATTTCTTTACTGAAAGGGTTGTCAGGCATTGGAACAGGCTGCCCAGGGAAGTGGTGGAGTCACCATCCCTGGAGGTATTCAAAAAGCGCATAGACAAGGCACTTCAGGACATGGTTAAGTGGGCATGGTTGATGGTTGGACTCGATGATCTTAAAGGTCTTTTCCAACCTAAATGATTCTATGATTCAGTCAGATACAGCTTTTCACTTCATGTTGTATACAAGCAAATCACCAAGATTGGTGAAGTGTGAGCATCTGCATCTTGGCATCTTAAATAAATCTTAAAATATGTCAGAATTGTAATTAGAGAAGCAAAACATGATAAAACGAAAAGTAATAACTGAAGCCAATAAAGATTATGCTAGACTTGCTAAACAATTGACATTCTAAATGGTCATGTCTGCTGTTAGAGTAATCTCCACAACAGATAATTACACGTCCCTTCACTTGGTATGTTAAAGGTGATACCAGAAGCATCCAATAACTGTACAACTAAGAATATTAATATGCAAACACAACTGGAGACAATTTATTTTCATTGTGGTGAAGTCCTTCTACTATATGCTAAGAAACATGTATTGCTGAGTAGTTAGTTAACTTCTATTTTCAAAAGGGAGGTTAAAAGCCATAGTAAATGTCAGAGTATTGTAAGACTCAAAAATAATGCTGAACTTCCAAAATTTATTTGTTTAGAAAATAAGAATGGTAATGAAAAAAATATTAGTGTCGTTCCCCCCCCCCCCCCCCCCCCCCCCCCCGAAGATTTCTCACTAAATCTTGAGTCTTCAGGTGCTGGAAGACTAAATTTCTACTACCTGATCACTTGTCTAGTGAGGAAGGTGCATTTCTTTTTTTTCAATAATTTTTATTTATGCTTCATTTCTTCATTAAGTAACCTTGTCAAACTTATAATCAACATTTTAATTTTTTTATTTTCTATCCTTTTACTACTTCAGCTCTGCATCTCTTATTTTGTTTTTGTCTTTAGCCTCTCACATACCTACCTCTAGTCATTCTTGTGTCTTCTCCTTACATATCTTTATATTGTCTAATCTTTTTCTAACCTAGATTTTATCTTAACCTCCCATGAATTAGTAAAATGTCTTCTCCTCCTCTGCACTCTAAATTTTAGTTACTTTATTTTTCTCCCCTTTAACGTTTCTCCTGCTTATGTCCTTCAAAACGTTTAATGGACTTTGTTCTGTCCTTAATGATGGGCCAAGTCTCTGTTGTGGTGGTGTTCAAGACTTCCTGGCTGTTCTCAGTTAATCTGATGGCTGTCATCCTTTCTTCTCAGCCAGCTGGCTGTATCTCTGTCTCCGCTCTGGCTGTTGCTACCACTAGCATACCAGTGTCTCTTCTTTCCCAAGCGTCTCAATATTCTGATACCTCTCTTTTGACATCACTCTTTCTGCCCTTCTGCCACTCTTTCTGTGGCTCTACGGCCTTCTTCTGCAGTCCAGTAAAATAACTTCTAGAAGGTCTATAAACCACAGGGACAACCACTGAGTTCCAGCAGGGGAGATGAGCACGGATGTAGTAGGAGAGAGATAGAAAGGACAAAAGCCTTCATAAGGATTTATAAGAGGAAAATACTTTATTGGCTTATTTTTGTGAGGATTCTGTGTATAACTATCTTCTACAATTGACTTCTGCTTCAGAAAACCATTTGCTCTCTTTAATGCTTCATCTTTCCATATTTGTAAGGAGACATAATATTACTTGAGTAAATTAATTAATTTGTTTGTCTTCAGGTTGTACGAAGTTCCTTTGTTGAAACTAGCCAAGGATAAAATATAATTAATAACTCATTAACTGTTGTCACTAAAGCTTAAAGTACAATGAGCATGTTAAAGACTGATGATCATCATTTCTGTGTCAGAAAACCGGAATGATGTGGAGATCTTTAATGCTGAAATCCTTCACGCATTCACGTCTTGTATAGCAAGTATATTTCTGGCCACCCATATGTCCAATAAGTAGAGACAGAGAAGGTACTGAGACAGAAGGTGACAAGAAGTACAAAATAGCTTCTATTGGATGAAAGCTTAAATAGGTTGGGATTCTTGAGCTTGGAATAATGACAGCTAAGTGAAAAGAGAGGCCTATACAATCAGCAATGCTTCAGAGAAAATGGAATGTTTTTGCAGTGCAAGAATTAGTACTTGGTGATATTGTCAGTCAGCAAGTGCAATATTAGCAAACAAAGTACTTTTTTTCCACATGGACCATAACTGCAGAACTTACAATTTATTTGGGCTCAAACAGGATGGATCAAGTAGTGGCTGGTATATACAGTAATCCGTATACAAGTTCTAGCTCAGGAGGCTTAGAAGCCACTGACTGCAGGATTATATTTTGAGGACAAATGCTGTGCTTCACATAGCATTTCTTACATTTATTCCCTACTACAATTCTGGACTAGATGAGACCTTTCTCTTAGGCAGTATGGCAATTCTTATCCATTAAAAAATATGTATTAACTAGCAGTTGTTGTTACAAAACTGTCATATCAATAAGGTCTAATTAAACAATTGTAAAGTTCAAAATCCAATGAAATAACATCTTTGTGTGTTTTACATTTGTATGCCATGAATTAAGTAAGTTTCAGCAAATAAATATGAGGTACTTAGGGTGGACAGGTTAGAGCTTATTAATTACCTAGCTTTGTACATATAAGCGATATATATGCCAGCTCCAATCACTAATAAATCCATCAGCTTTGAGGGTTTTCCTGTTCATTTCTACTGAACTGTTAGTGTATGTGACAGGCCATGGTTCTGTCAGAACAAATTGTCCCCCTTGAAAAGCTGGCAGCCCAGGGAAGTGACAACTTAATGGAAGCTAAAGCACTCTAATGGCAGTGCCTGGTGAAAGCCAGGGAAAGTCATCCATAGCATTTGCCCTGGCTCTTGAAAATGTCTCTTTGCATTTCTGGTTGCGTGCAAGATATTGGAGCTTTACTGGAGTCACATTTACAGGTATTATTAAATGAAATACAATTCAGTAAAACACTTGTTTGTTGATAGACTTTATTCTACTGAGGTCAGCCTGTCTAACGTTGTGATCATATTGCATGTGCTCCGAAGTGCTGCAGTATTACTTAAAGATCCTTGATTTCAGGTGTCGCAGATACATAAAATGAATAGAAATGTAAACATTTTATCCTACTGTTCACATGAGTGCATAAATATTTTTATTTAGATATGAATGGAGTATGTCTTTAATCGAAGGGATGAAAACATAATGCACTTCATTTAAGTATACTTGTTTACAAGTGAACAATATATAGATTATTTCTAGTGCCTTTTATTAGTACTATGAATTAAAAGTTGTGTTGAGCTGATGGATAAAATTATTGTACCAGGATTATTTTATGTTGTTTTAATCTGTTTTTAGATGACATTGGTGTATGCTAACATATTTATGTATAAATAAATGAAAAGCCAGTCATTTGCATACATTACATTTGCAAACTGTGTTATAAATACCTAGTGAGTACATTTAAATATTTTAATTTTAATTACATTTTAATATTTTAATAACTTTTTATGTATTAAACAGTGGATATACAATTTAGATTCTTGCCTTCTTACAAGGGTTACATGCAAATAATTGCTTTGTTTCTGGTTTTCTTGGTGTGACAGTGGCTTTTGGGCAAAACCAGAACAGTAGTGGCTTTCAGTAGAATAGTATTTCTTCATCTTTTAATAAAAAGCCTATATGTTTTTACCGGTTGTAATTAGCAAGGTAGATTTTTTTGAAGGAAAGTGATGCCTATTAATAACATTACTAAGAGTTAGTAAACCTAATCAGTACTATAAGATTTATCCAAGTTCAAAGAAAGAGAACAGGAGAGAGCAGACCAAAGAGGACTTCAGAATTAAAAAAGAGAAAGCCAAATGACTGGTTTAAATTAAAAACAACCAACTAAACCCAAAATAAAACAAGAAAAATCTTTTCTGTGTGGTTATTTTCATAATGATTTGCTTTAGAGTTGAGACTTTCACATTGTGTAGCATGTAACAATTATTTTTGTGAAGAAAAGGTCAATGATATAAACAGACACTATTTCTTTAATGTTGTTCTTAACACCAATCTGTTTCATGTCCTCCTTACCCTCTTTTCAGCCACCTTAGGAGATATACACTGGCCTTAAAAAGCTCTGCATTCCATATTGAATAATTGGATATCTGGGTTTGCTGCACACTCTTACCTACTTAATGATTTTAACGCACTAAAAATGAAGTTCTAAAACTTCTTTTAAATTGCTTGCGTATTGTTTCTGGAGTATAACTTCAACAGCTCTGTGGGTACAGAGGACGGCTGAGTTATCATCCCTTCATTTGTAAGCGCCAGAATCTGAAGGTGAAGTTGCTGATAAAGGCATTTCTTGTAGCTTTATTGTGGATAATTATATTAAATTATTTGCTTGTATCTTAGATAAATTTATGCTTCACAGTGCAATTGGAGCTATACACTAAAGAGTCCAGTGCTACAATTTGCGGTTCTGAAGCAGGGAAAAATATGTAGGTATTGTCATGTGATGTTTTGCATCTTAGTCCATACAGAAACATTTACAAATGTTGACATATTTAGAAGACATGCTTGCTTGATTCACAGTTGTGAGTGGGATCGTAGGATATAGGATCCATTGATGTAACTAACCAAGTCTAAAGGCAAGAAGAGACAAATGTGGCATTGAAAGAATTTCAGAATTGGAAAAGGTCAACAGAGCAAGGAGAAGAGAGAGAGGGATAGCAGAACACAAAGGAGAAAAACATGGGGAGGTTATAGAAGTCTACAATATAGATAGGTACTGAGAATGGAAATCAAGAAAGATAGATGCCACAAGCAGATCCTGCTGTCACAGAATGCCTTGAACTGCACCAAGTGCCTATAAATCAAATACATTTTCTTTATATCTCAGAGAAGTTATAATTCCCTTTAAAAGGCTAGATACTTAAAACATTCCTCCTTTTAAAAGAAGAATTACTGTCTTTCTATAAGTTAACATACCCTATCTGCTTTGCCTTCTCTAAATTAATGCTTCATCTCAGATGAATAAACAAAAATTTGTTTATTTTTAAATAATCTTCCTGTTGTTCTTTTTATCTTGAGTGGTCATCCAAAACTTCTCAGGGTGCTCCATTTTTCTTTCATTAGGAGATAAACTGAAAATAGAGACATTTGCTTCTTTGACTCTCTCCTGTTTATTAACAAAAAAGGTACAAAGTCATATTTTGATGAAAATAAGAGGAGTCAAAAATTATCAAAGGATAATTTCTTTGTTCACAGATAGTAGCTCCTTATAGGCAACCCTCAGCCCACAGCCTTCTCTTTACCTTTTCCCAGGGATAAAATTTCTAAAATGGACTTTGCTTTCTGGCATTTCCTCGTCTCCTCTTGCAGGTTCTCCATGATTTTTGCCTTTTCCCCTGCCGATACCACGCTGTAACAAAACAGTTCTAGCAGAATCCCTTTGCTTACCTTTATTTTTGGTAGTGACAGCTGCCTATGTTTGGGTTCAGACCACTCTTGCTTTGGGTCTATTTCCATTAAGGAGTTTTGGTATTTTTAAGGATTTTCTTGAGTTAAGTGTGAAGCTATGCCTTAGAGTAACTGTCAACCAGATAGTTTACAATAACTTATATTACCATATTTTTGCTATGAAATGGTTTTCAGAATGGCTTATTCTCACATATATTCTCATGGAGTCAGTCCCCCTAAGTGTACTTCACGGAGAGAAGCTGCACTTCTCTGTATATTCAGTGACTGTGTTTTTTTTATATATATATATATATATATATATATATAAAAAAAAATACCTTACTTTTCCGTTTCTTAACAGAAATGTTCTCTATTAGGAATTGTTTCCTTAACACACAGAATCAATAAGAGCTCTGTCCTAGTTTCAGCTGGGATAGAGTTAACTGTCTTCCTAGTAGCTGGTACAGTGCTATGTTTTGAGTTCAGTATGTGAAGAATGTTGATAACACTGATGTTTTCAGTTGTTGCTAAGTAGTGTTTAGACTAAAGTCAAGGATTTTTCAGCTTCTCATGCCCAGCCAGCAAGAAAGCTGGAGGGGCACAAGAAGATGGCACAGGACACAGCCAGGGCAGTTGACCCAAACTGGCCAATGGGGTATTCCATACCATGTGATGTCACATCTAGTGTAGGAACTGGGAAGTGGGGGCAGGGAATGGCCACTCAGGGGACTAGCTGGGTGTCGGTCGGCAGGTGGTGAGCAATTGCACTGCGCATCATTTGTACATTCCAATCCTTTCATTATTGCTGTTGTCATTTTATTAGTGTTATCATTATTGTTATTAGTTTCTTCTTTTCTGTTCTATTAAACCGTTCTTATCTCAACCTGCGGGTTTTGCTTCTTTTTCCCTGATTTTCTCCCCCATCCCACTGGGTGGGGGGAGTGAGTGAGCGGCTGCGTGGTGCTTAGTTGCTGGCTGGGGTTAAACCACGACAAGCTCACACAATCTTTGCTTCACTTAAATTGGAATTTTCAAGCCTGTTGTACTTTGTAGTGTAGCGCTCTGTTGCCAGTTCACACATGTTTAATCTTTAATGGTGACAACAGGATCTGCATAATGCACAGCTTTTGACAGTTTTGCATTTATTGTTTTCAAATATTAAGGGACATCGTCAAGGTTGATGGTCCAAAGTTAAAACATTCTTTTAGAGAAAAATTGAATAGAAGTCTTTTATGCTGTCATTAATGATCAACTTGAACAGGACAGCATTACATTGCCAGCTGTTCAGGTGGTGGTATGGCATCACTAACCCCGCTTCCGCTTCCCCCACAAATGGAAGGAGGTTACTTTTGGGTTTCGGTTGTAAGAGTGCGTATGTACTCGTGGCCTTTTATCTCATCTGACATGCTTTCTTCTTGGGAGAAAGCAAGGTATTTGAAGAGAGGCTTGTCGATTTCAAGCACATCATTTTAGACAGAACACGATTGTCATGCACCAGGCCCCAAAACAGAGCTGATGACAGAGAATGACAATTATTATGAGCTCACCTACTAGCAGTTGCAGTGAGTTTGTTGCACTTATACTGATGGCCGGTCATCTCATGTAAGAAAGAGTTGGTGTAATAAAATAGTACCATCTAGTTTTATACACACTGATTTTTTTCAAGAGGTGTTGGAGAATGGAGTAATTTCATAACAGAGGAGACGTTTTGACAGCTTCTTTTGCTTTGAAATGATCAGGTCCTCAATATCGAGTGAGATATTATCATCATTGATAAATTGAGCACAAATTTTTCTTCAGGTAAGAATTTCACCTTCCAGTATGATGGATGTCTCCCATCTTACACTGGGTGCACCTAGCTCCTTTAAGAGCCACCTGTTCAGAAGCCGTGTTTTGCCACTTTTATTTTGCAGCTGCTTGAAATATTCAGTTTCCTCCTCCTTTTAAGTGCTTCTTTTGACTGAATTGGTAGTATTAGAGAAAATACAGATTGAATATAACTTTCTTTTCCCCTAAACTTAACCAGACTTAATTGTGGACTTACAAGATTATATATATACATGTATATATTTCCTTGTATATGTATATATATATTTTTTTTTCTTTTTCCTTTTTAAGCTAATGGACAATTCAATGTATTGATGAGCTTTATGTTGTCAGCTGAAGATTAATTCTTGCATTTTAATGATATTTTATTTTAATTTCTTTTAACTGACTAAAGGCAGCAAACCATGATCTTCACTGTTTCCCTTTCCAGAAAGCCACTGATTGATGTAAGGGGTTTTTTTTTCATACATACATATATACACATACATATGTATATGCAAATTACTCTCCAAATCCACATCCAAATTAATTGTTAATTTGACATATTTTTTAATTGACAAATTTATATTCTGTGAAACAGTACCAAGTTCACATGCACACAAAAATTGAAATATATGTCTGCATGCTGTGATTAAGGCGAGAATAGGATTTTTCTGTTCACACCTACAGCTGTTTCCTTTATACCTATGTTGTCCTACCTTTAAGAAGACGCTTGCTTTCAATTTATGCAGTATAAATACTATGCCTCATGCGTGAAGTATATTGGCACATGTCGAATAGACTCTTTTTTTTTAATTTGGGCAAAGTGTATAACACATCATACATGTTTGCTAAGTTGTAAGAATTTTAGATCAATTCAGGAAAAATCTGGACTCTGGAGAGGTATCAAATTTTGTTGGAACTGGGACAAAAGTGAAGTGTGCACAATAATTATTTAGTTCATCTCTGGGCTACTTTTTAGGTGTTGTGAAGGAAAAAAGCAAGAGGAAATAGTTGCAGTCAGAGGTCAGTGTAAAGAAGTCCAGGTAAATCAAAATTATTCTACACTGTAACTAACTTGCTCTTCTCGCTTTGTCTTGTCCTCCCCCGCCCCAATTTTTGTTCGCCCTACCACTAACTTTTTCCTACCTTTTTCACTTATTCCTACTGTTGTTAATCCAAGGTAACCAAATGTAGTTTAGCATGTATAAATACCAGGCATAAATGCTTAAGCTGGAAAAGTCTGATGGAAGTTTACAGTCTTGTACAGCTTCTTCCTTGCCTCTGAAATTCCGAAAGGCAGATAAAACATCAGAAATCTCTTGGTGAGGTTTGTATAGGGTCTGTAAGAATTGCTGTAACAATTGCAAAGATGATGTGATATCAACCTAACTTGCAGGCATAATCAGGAGGCTGTTTGGACAGGAACCTACCAGTGTCAATAATATGCCTCATTCTGTTTACATGAAACAAATTTGGAATTTACACAGAAAACTAATGGAGCCTCTGGTGTCTTGCAGATTTCCTTGGCTTTATCTCTTATGTATAATTAATGTACTCAAGTAAATGAATGAGCACTTTTCTGTAGGAGTCAATAGGCAAGTATGTTTGGAAAATGAATGAACTGCTAAGATTAATTGCAAGGCTACCCGCCTGAATATCCCGTTGAGAGGCTCAGAAGGAAATGCTGACCCTTCGTAATCTAAATAACATTAGATATCAGATTGGACTGAAGATAATGCTTTATTGTGACTGTACTAGTCTTAACAATTGAAAGCTATTAATTACTGTAAGAGAACAATTCATATGAATATTGATCTTAATCTACTCGGCTAGCTTGTTAGTATTCTGTGTAATGACAGCCAATTCTAATAATAATTAGAAAAATGCATTTTTCTAACATGTACAGTGGTTGAGTAGTCAGCAGAAAGATTTAAATGAAAGTTTTGTGTGGAATACTTTTTGGAGAAAAAACCACCCCAAAATCTGTCAGATAGAAACATGATATAGTTAAGGACTTTTGGGTTTGCATTATTCTAGTCGTTTTAGAGATCATATATCTTTTGAGTCTAGATTTGTATTTCTGTTTATTTTAGCAAAGTGCTGCTTATCAATATTTTTCCAGTATTTTAAAATGGGTTTCCTGAAGGGAAGAAATAGTATGTGGTGGTTTGTTTGTTGTTGTTTTTTTTTTCTAGCTGAGCTTTAGGAATATTTTGAATCTATTTGTTAATTCTATCTGCACACCTCTGTTGTTATTTTGACTGCCACTAATGTAACATCTAACAATAGTGATCTAAAATGTGAAGCCAGTCTTATGAATGGTAGATAGGAATAAGGAAGTGCAAGAAGGAAAATCCTGAGTACTCAAAGGAAAGAACTTGTCAGCATGTACTGTGTTCAAGTTCAGACAGAGGTTTTTTTCTGTACCATTTTAGCATGAAATCAATGGGGAATGCATAATTTTTTAGATGTGTCTGAGATTGCACAGCAAATGGTCACCAATAAGATTCTCAGCTGCCACACAATCTGGCATAGCTCCTTTCTGCTCCACAGCTCCCAGTTGCATTCAGCCCATTGTTGATGTGATGCCACTTTTTGGCTCCTTGCCCATCTGTTTTAGTAATTACTGTCATATAAGCTGATATTTCTAAACTAGAAACCACGTTGTTGTGAGATAAGCCCATTGGAGTTACCTATTGTGATGTGTTAAAGCAGTTTATTGACTTGTTACTTTAAAATATAAATGTTCCATCAACATTTCCTGCAATATATAGAGAAGGATACTGTGATTTTTTTGAACACAAGACAAGGGATTATAATGAAATATAATCAATTTTTGAAAATGCTTGCTTTTTGTCATTGTAATGGTACTTTCAGAGTTTTAGTTCTTTTTTTAAGATCGCAAAAGAAAACAGTGTCCTTGAATAAAGTATTTGTATTAATAAATTTTGGCAGATATAATTTTTGAAGTGTAAAATATACAAAGAAGTGGTTCGCCCTATCCAAATTATCCATTAGCACAACAGGGCTATCCTAAATTACATCATTACATATGTCAGCTAAAGTACAAGGATTTCAGGAGGATGAAGAGCAGCTTTATTCTTACAGAAACTGAATAGAATCAAAGGTGAGTTAAAAGAAATGTGGCATCCAGGATCAGATAACATCCTATCACAGACTTAACCCATTAACAAACCCAGAGGCAATGGCAAAGAAGCCAACACAAATGTCAGTGGAGTGTGCCAAAGAGCCAGATGCCATCACTGGAAAATAACTTCCACAGCTTGGCATCTGTGCCTTCTGCCTGTTATCCAAAGAGGAAGAAAAGCTGAGCAAGCGTGATTATTTTGGGGTGTGTATAGAGCATGTTTCCCTCTCTTTCCTTTATCTCTCGTCATAGTAGTGTTCTTGGCTAACTTGCATGAGGCATATTAATAACAAGTTTAGAAAGGACAGAGGCATTTTTGTACACATATATGTATGTACAAAAATGTGTATCAGTTTACATTTGGGCATTTGGGCAAGATAGAACAGAAAAAGGGGGAGACCAGGGAAGGAGGCAGAAGAATACAGAGCAAAGTAAAGCCAGAGCAACACATAATAGGATTATAAAAATAAATGTTTACCTTTCATACTTCTTACAGTGTTTGTTTATTTTAGTATTGTCAATAGTGAAACTTCAATAATTTCTCTAACTTTTCCTAAGTCAGATTTCCTCTGTAAATCAAACAAACTCTTGATGTGTTCTCTTTGCAATGACATTCCTCATAGCAGGTTCAAAGAAGTAACATTTGGCAAATTTAATTTTTACAATTTAAACTGAATTCTTTTATGTGATTATTCATAGCATTCTGTTATACCAGGATAATGTGTCTATATATGCATCCAAATATTGTTTGATTGCTTCTTTTTAAATTGTAGGAATAATTTCTGTCCATGTTATCAATAGTCAGACTTTTCTTAGTAGGCCTAACCATTCTAAACTACTAGAAAAAGTGTCTGCAATAATTTGAGTGGCCTCCAGTGACGGTGGGGCCACTGGAAACTGTACACTGTTACTACTAACTGGTAGTCTTTTATGGTTAGCTAGTAGCTAGCTGTATATGTATAAAAGCTGTGTTATCATATTCAAATGGCTGCGTGTGTATGGATTGAGTGGGGGGATAAACACTGTGACTTTGGATAATTTTCACCTCTTTTCAAGTCTGTATGTTCTGTGGCAACATTTGTGGGAAACAGAGATCCTGTGAACAGTCAACCCCCTTTTTTAAAAAGTGAAAATACAACAGCAGTAAATATGAAATAAAAGTGCTAATTAATTCAGGGAAAACTCTTTAAAGATATATTGATCAGAAAGAGAGAGACAATTTGCGGTGAACTGTAGACTTAAAATATTACTTTCCAAAGCTAAAAAAGCTCACAGAAGATTGTTTTTATGATTCAGCTGTCAAACATGGTTGCAAAGACCCAATTTAAGGCAGACAATAAAAGTTTTTGATGAACACTTGTTCAATATGCTACCCCATTGACAGAGCAAGTGTACTTTTTTGTATGATAGTGCTGGGTTCTGAAATGAAACACAGTAGGTAGGAGGAAGTTGAAAAGACTTCAGAAGCTATCATCTGTCTCAGAACTAAAGGATTTTTTCCCCACTTTTAAGTTTCAGTATCCTATGTCTTTCAAGCATTCAGTACATACTAAAGCTCTTAAAAAGATATCAGTGTCATAGCATGAGGAATTATGAGTAAGCAAAGTTGTGGTTAGAGTTGGTCTGGACAAAAGAGGATTATGGCTTTCTGAGTTCTTATTTGAAACCTTTAGGTCCATTTTCTTAGGTTCAGTAATCATTACTGAGGAAAAAACTAACAAGATGTAATCATCAATATTATTTACATTTTAACAGCAGTGCAGTTTTAAAATTTTTAATAAATTATGAAGATTTTGACAGGATGATAGAATTGGCACTGTGCAATTTAAGGTTTTTCTATCATAAGAGATCCATATGCATAGATCTTTATAGTTCTTTTGGAGTTAAATCTTCAGATCCTTTATGCTAGAATTAAGTCTTTATCATTTGGATTTGAAATTCCAAGTGTATCATCACTGAAATATTTTAGCTTGTGAGTATTACATTTGAGTTTATTCTTTCTTTCTTCATTGCTTGTTCTTCTCCTTATTATAAATGGTCTAAATTTTTTTCACTTCATCTTTTTACATTTCAGTGCTTCACAGACATCACTACCAAAACCTTGCCACATAAATTCAATGCACTTTTTTCCTTTTAATTTTCCTTGATGCTTTCATATATATTTTAATTAAGTTATAACAACATAGGCAGGTGTAGGTTCTGACTATCAGGAGGAGTAGCTGTAACTGAATTCTTAAAGATTTAAAAGCAGTATACCACAGAGGCTTGAATAATTTGGTATGTGTTTGGTAATTTATAAAAGGTAAGTGGCTGGTTATTCCAACACTCAGTAGAAGATTCAGAGTTTTAATATTACAGAATCACGGAATGACAGAGGTTGGAAGGGACCACTGGAGATTGTTGAATCCACCCCCTCTGCACAAAGCAGGATCAGCTACGTTGGGTAGCAGGTACGTAGGGACCAGGTTTTGGGTATCGCCAAAAACAGAGACTCCACAACCTGCGTGGAAACCCTGTTCCAATGTTTGATAGATCCTCCTCCCAGTAAAAAAGGTTTTCTTATCTTTAAATGGGATGTCTTGGTTGTCAGTCTGTGCTCATTGCCACTTCTAATTTGCCTGGACAGCACTGAGAAGCGTCTGGCTCCATCTTCTTTAGTTTTCCCCCATCAGGTATTTACGCACATTGGTAAGATCCCCCCAAGCCTTCTCTTTTCATGGCTAAACAGTCTCAGTTGTCTCAGCCTCTCCTTTTATGTCAGATTCTCCATTCCGTTAATCATCTTTCTGGCCCCTTGCTGGACTCACTCCAGCATGTCCATCTCTCTCGTACTGGGGAACACAGAACTGGACACAATACTCCAGGTGTGGCCTCACCAGTGCCGAGTTAAAGGGGGAGGATCGCCTCCCTTTTGATCTGCTCACCAGGCCCTTTGTAACACAACCCAGGATGCTGGAAACCTAGTTTGCTGCAAGGGCACGTTGCTGGCTTGTGTTCAACTTGCCCTCCTGGTCTTCCGTGTCCTTTTCTATAAAGCTGCTTTCCAGCCAGTTGTTCCCCAGCCTGCACTGGTGCATGGGGCTGTTCCTCCCCAGCTGCAGGACTTGGTGTTACTCCGTGTACTGTTTTCCTCATCTTCATTACCAGACTTCATTACTTTGCTTGCATTTTTGGTGGTAGTAGTAGTAGTAGGTTTTGTATTGCTTTGAGTAACAGATAAAGTCTGATTTTCAGGTTTTTCTTCTTCCAGCCCCTTGAACTGTATTCTGTGAGTGATGAATCTTCCCGGTATTTTGCAGTTTGCAGTTCACAGAACAAATGATTCAAACATAGAATCATAGAATCATTTCGGTTGGAAGAGACCTTCAAGATCATCGAGTCCAACCATTAACCATGCCCACTAAACCATGCCCTGGAGTACCCTGTCCACTCGTTTTTTGAATACCTCCATCTTATTACCATTTCATTAAAACCTTTTGTTTATGCTACATCACAAAAATGTTTTGAATTTTGAATTATCATAGGCATTGGTGTTTTATGGTATTCATGCTGAACTCCACCTATGCTGTTTAAATGTTTTTTCTTTCCTTTTGCTTTTCATTTCTCTCTTATCTGAGAGATTTAATATCCTAAGATTTTCTTGTTACTGGCTTTGGAAATCAACACATAACTCATATGGCTCAATTGTCACTGATGTAGTCACATTACAGTTATAGCTATTAAAGGTGAGCTTTTAGAAAATTATTGAGAACTCAGTGCCTTGAATTTCAGTGACAGTCTGTTGCCTTATTATTCTTTGAAAACCCCAATAAAAAAAACTTTAGGTGGCTACATTTTAATTTTGCGTGTTAATGAGTTGGAGGAAGGATGAACCAAGCAGGGGCAAAGCTTCTGAGTCATAAAAAAAAGTTTAAAAGTACTTCGAACTAGGGAAAATGTTAGTGATCTTTTTTTGGAATTTGCAGTGTTCTGTTTCTGTGGCTGTAGGTTGGAAACAGATTGGATGTCAGACTGATTGTCAGCATTTGTGTTAGTGGCTTTTTATGTGGGTAGTTTCTCAAGTAAAGAATTTTGCATTTATTGTAAAAGCTAGTAAGGTAACTTTCCTTTAGCTAGCTAGGTATTAAAATACGTAAGATGTAATTAATGTATGACAAGGCTTTGAAAACTTACCTTCTGTTTCAAAGAAAAGGGACTCCTGAAACATAGCTCGCTATGGGAATATTAACATTTGGACCAACAAACTGAAAGTACAATGTTTGGTGTGTGCTGAAAGGATTTGACATGATAAATTTTAAGTAACTTCAGACTTTCTCTTTTTTTTTGTTGCTTCTGTCACAATAAATACTAATTTCTGTGTGCTTGAACAAACATCTACTGAATCAATATATGTGCATTTTTACACCTATATCTATACCAGATGGTGGTATATTCTCTTAGTTGGTTGTATACTTTCTTATTGATCCACCCTATCATTACACTTTGGAATATTACTCAAAAATCTGAGTTCTGGCTCACTAGAACATTTTGAGCACATAATTTACCACTTCACAAAAAGCAGAATTGAAATTGCTCTTGTATGTCAGATGATTAAGACCTCTGAGCAGTTCTTTGAATTCCGATTTGAGGAAAACAGTCCAGTGTTTTCAATATTATAATCTATGTGGTACAGGTCCCTAGGGATGCATTATACCCTCCGTACCTACTGCCCCATTCTTAGTCATCTGAAACCATTTTCCCATGAGCAGAACAACTTGTTAAATGCCTAAACACCATATGAAGTCATACCAAGAGGTGTGTGACAGCTACCAGCAACCACCATTCCCCTCTGCCTTAGTGCCAGAAACTTCTTGACACCACACAGAAAAAGTGATGGGTTACAGGTGTTCTGTACTAACCATATAGAATCGTTCTGATTTGTTCTGTGTGTTAAATCAGTCCTGTTACTTGGTTACACAAATCTTACAATGTAATTTATATCTGCTTACCCACAAATATGCTTTTAAATCAGTGCGGCTTTGCAGGTATATATTTATTTGGTTACAGATTTTTTGTTTGTTTGTTTGTATTGCTTAATATATTTAAGTAGAACAACAAAATCAAGTCAGTTAACTATGTAGGTTTATACTACATTAACAAATGTGGCTATAAAGTAAAAGTTGGTTTTGTTAAATTGGTACACAGATCAGCATGATAGGAAGAAGACGAGCTGGAGCTGTCTATTCTGTGACATTTTGAATGCTTGGTATGTTTAGCTGCTCTGGAGCAAATTAAAAAAGGTTACTATGAAAAAGATTTGATGGCTATACTCAGAACAGTTGGCAGAACAAGAGAGAGAAAATTAGGGACAAGTGGAAGATTTCGATCTAAAGAAGTAGGAAAAATGTTTGTGACTTGGTAGATGTAGTAATGGCTAACAGCAGCATTTTTGCATTAATGCTGAAAAAAAACCCCATAAGAAACCCAGAAGGAAAGGCACTGCCCTGATTAAGGCAAGAGGTAAGCATGGTGTAGCCAGTGTTTTAACAGTTAGATCAAAGAACAAATTTTGGTGATGATAGAAAAAAAGTCATTATTTTATTTTTTTTTTACTTTTGGGGACCACTTAAAATAGTGTATTCTATACAATTTGCCTGGAAAACAAGGAAACACATTCTTGTACATGCTTATTTGTATGGTGAGGGTTTATGTGTACTTATAAAGGAAGAGTACTGAGAAAATCTTTTGAAAGACAGTGTATGTCTTACTGTGTGAAATAACTTTGTTTTTACTATTGGCTGTTCTATAGGCTAATTGTGTTCTATAGCGTGGTTAATTCAGATAAGCATTAAAGGTGTGCAAAGATATTTTTGTCTAAATAGTATGAAACTGAGCTTTTCTACTACATTTCTTTGGCTCCTGTTTTTGTTTAGTTTGATGATCCTGTGAGGATGTTTTCTCAGGTACATCCAGTTCTGTGTGAATTCAGATTGCTCATCAGTTAATATATAATGAAACAAATGCACCACAAAGTATAAAGCTAAAACAACAAAAATAGTTGAAACTGAGAGAAATATAGAGATGGGGCAAAATATGAACTAATAAATCCTGCATGAAAGCATCTAAATACTTAATTTTACTTGTGTAAAGCTTTTGTTTTGCCATGAAAGACCTAAAATATATAGCACTTTTGTATGTCTAGAATATAAATAATCTGATGACAGCATCATTCTAAAGTTCATGCATGTTTTTAAAGTGATTTAGTGTTCTCCTATAGTTCTCAATTTTATCCAGATACCTTATTCAGTCACACTAAAAGCACATTACTGAACGTTTTATTTATCATTGTATAAGGCTTAATTCACTTGCAAGTTAGAACTGCACTATTTTCAGTTGAGCTGAATTTAAGTCCTGTATGGAAAAAGATAAAGATTGAGGTGGTTTTGTGTTTCAGTCTAAGATTTCTGAGGATGCTTTTTCTTGAAATAGACTAGACAAAACAGAGTAGTAGGCTTCTGGCACAAATCCTGCACACTACATGCAATTAATGATTAATTTTTCCTTTATCAATTGGATTACTGATATTAGCATAGCCGCTGCTCTGATCTATTGATATCAAGGGAATTTGCTTCTAAATTTTTTTTGTTTAAACAAAATCTGAAAATAACGCCTGAATTTGTAACGAATTTGTAATTTCTATGTAGAAGAGTCAGTTATCTTGCTTCAGAAAACCTTTTTCTCATTACTGATTGTGCATTGGATAGAGGAATTGAAGGAATCAAGGAAGGTTTTCCTTCAAAATTTACTTTTGTTGACATGAGGAATTCTTTAAAAAATTCAGGAGGTGGGACACTTAGATGATGTGACAGAGAGAGAGTGTGTGGATACTGGGTTGTGAAGAATGCTCCAAGTTTCTAATCAGTTTCTGTTTTAGAATGTTTTCTTAGCAGTAATTATCCCCACTAAACCTGGTCAAGGTCTGCTTGCATAATTAAAATATTTTCTTCATAACTATTTGTTCAAAATAGGTTGTATGTTTTTCATCATTTCAGAGCCTATGACTAATTATTGGTTTAGTTTTTGAAATTGCAAGGGGCCAGCATTTCAGTGGAAGAATAAATTATCTTTGTATTTTCTAGTGTGTTAAAACCTTGCAGTGCTTTAAGATGAAAGCAAGGGGTAAGATTACATATTTAATTTAAGCATATCACATTTTTGAGATAATTTGTAACTGGAGATAACTGCTATTTTTTACTTATGATTTCCTTGCAGAATGGTCAAAAGCTGTAATTGACAAACAAATTATTTCTCTCTAGTGAATCTGAATGCAAGTATCAATAACATAGCTGTTCCACCAGCAGAAGATTCTATTATATTATCACCATTGAATGAACTTTTAGTACTGCATACACTTGAGCTACAGCCCGGTGACTATCTGTTTGTTGCTTTCAGTTGGGCTAAAGTGGTCTTGCGCGTTACTTTATATGCCTCCAGGTACCTGCCTGAAAAGGAAATGAACAAGTGATATTTTTGTAATTCCTCTCTAATGAGTTGCTTAAAAACAAATTTTAGGCAAGTTATAAGTGATGGATTTTGCACTCTCTCCAGCTCCTTGTGTCCCTCCAGATTCACAGTAAATTAGGTAGCTTAAAAAATGTGATTTCTATGTGTGGTTATTTTGAGTTGGTATCTCATCTTTTTGTTTTCATTCATGTAATCATTACCAAGAGTTAAAAGGCCTGGCTTTTAGTAATATGATGCATGAATCTATTACACAGCTTACTTTTGGAAAGAAACTATCATTTTGTTTTTCAAAATTCACCTTCACAATGAAGACAGCATAACTTGCTTCACCCAGACAAGCTACCACTTATAGTATTTTAGAGATACAGCAGGTTTTTCTAGTGTCTTTTGCAACCTCTTATGTATGAATATCAAATCAAATCTTAGTCCATGTAACTTGCTGATGTGCTGTTTAACCGAATGTCATTTTATACCCTCTGCAAGATTTTTTAAGATTTTAACACTTCCCCAATAAGAATCTATTAATGAAAGATGACCATTTGGGATTTGGTGTACAAAATCAACTCAAGTTGCGAGCACTGATGTGTTGTTCAGTTGAATATTTTATTATTTTTTTCTTCAGTCTTTTTGTATGTCAAGGGAAAAAAATTGCTGTAGCATGTTACAAAATACTGTGCCACATGCACATAAAAATATATCATAGATGGCATATCTGTAATTTAGTTGTAAGTATGAAATTCCTAGTAGGAATCTATATATCATATTAGCAAAACCATATCCATCCTATACTATATTATTTTGCTAACATGATAGCTGGATTTGAAATGGAATCCAAAGGTCATAGTTGGCATCATATTGAGAATTACTTAATCACATTTTCCTTCCTGTCACTGACCTCATCTCTCTCCAGCCCTAACTACAACTGTCTACATTGCAGCAGGTGTGAAAACCCTCTAATATGTTTGTGCAATTTTTAAACCTACAGTGAAGAAAGTAGTTTTCAGACTGCATATCAGCTTTTTTAGGAGGGTGGCACTAAAATAATCAAGAATTTGATTATTTGGGATCAGTAAATTACTTATGTTAAATGTATTTGTCATTTTTATTTTTCAGATTGTATCTCACAATTATTGAAATTATATTGGCAAATACTAAATTTACAATAACAACAGATAAAGATAACAATAAATTACAGGGTTCATCCCCCACAAAAGCCCATTATTCCCTGCATTGCACTTCCTCACTGCCAGTAGCAAACTGGTGTTTGGAAACTTACTTTGAGTAAGTTACATAGCCATGTTCTATTTAACATTAAAGCAACATAAAAATTATGTGTAAGGTTCAGGACTGTTGAGCATTTGAATCTTGTGCTGAAAACCAGAAATTCCTAAATTTAAACTGAACTACTGTTTTTCTCCAATCATCTGATTTGGACTTCTTACTGGAGTAAAAGTTAAAATTACATGGGACATAAGTAAAGTTGGGTTTAGTTTGACAAAGGCTATGCATAAACGAAAATTAGCTTATGATAGTTATAGCACACAAAGTAAGTAAGAATTGGCACAGTATATTTAGAATATCTGTGAGTGCTGAAGGGAAAATAAGCTTCTAGTGATTGATTTTTTTTGTTTCAAAGCAAAAGAACATAAACATTTTCTGATTAAAAGTCATGTATGTGATATAAGAGACACAGTCAGAATGGCACTTTTGAACGTATTTGAGGTCTTGTGCACTTTTTTTTAAGGAGCAAACATCCTTTGATAGAATATAAACTTATCAGAAAAACAGTGTAGAAAGTTCAAGCACAGAGACTAAGAATGACATTGTGGATTGTACATTCTGGTCATATCATGTACTTTAAGGAAGATTGTCTCCTCCGATAAAACCTAAAAAAAAAGTTTTTCAGATACTGCTGTATACTGCAGCTCTGAAGAATAATTTATTTTGGAGAGGTTCCCAGTTGTTACAAAGAAATGTCTTGCTACCCATATTTCTAACATCTAATAGTAAGCTTAACTGATAATTTCATGAGGCCTTCATTGGTAATTTCAGGAATGTTTAGAAGATTCTAAGTTACAGAATTTTATGAATTAAATAAAATATTTAAAATTTTATTTAGTAAAAAGCACAGTCTCCTGAGTTTTGTGAGATTGTGTTACTGAATTTATTTTTACTTTGTATTTGTTAAATTTTACATATGTGATATATTTATAATAGAATGCATTTATGTTAATCTAAATATATACATATTAGAAATAAAATTTATTATGTCATCCTTCATGACAACATCTGGTTACTTTTTGCCTAATTTAAGCTTTCATTTAGAGAAATAAATTTCTGTTTGGTACTGTTATTCCCCTCTTCCTCTGCAGGCCAGTCCCCCATCCCACCCAGTTTTTTTCCACTGTAGTATGACTGTAATATAGAGATAGTCCCGCGTTTGTGCTTCCCTATCACCTTTTATAATTATTACAAGTTTTATAATTATTACCACTCCAGACTAACCCTTGAGGTGTGTAACAGATTTTAAAAGTAGGTAAAACTTTTTGGGAGAGAGGATACCTGAGAAAGGAAAGAAAGCCACTCTTTTACTCCAGATACACTTCCAGCCAATAGAGGCTCATAATCTGAAGTTTTCTTATCATTGTTGCTAGCCGACTAAGAAGAGAGTCACAGAGTATGTTGACAATATTGCACAATCTTTAGGTAATGTGGAATAATAATATATATATGTGTATGTATGTATCTATCTCCCAGAATCATTTTTTAAAATATATATAATTATATTGTGTATATGCGTGTATATATGTACACAAACACAAAAGTGATTGACAGCTGGAATTTCACGGATTTCTAAATATTGTTAAGAGTGCCAGGGCTGTGTAATTTCTGGGAATAATAATACAGAGGAAAATAATTTCAGATCACCTTTTGGTTCAGTGTCATGTTTTAGAAATCACTAAGAGTCTTTTTTGGTGCCATGCAATAAGGGGATACATCATGCTTTCCCCAGTCTATATCTGTCATGGTACCAAATGTATGTTGGAAAAAAAATACTGAGAGATTAAAAAAAACCAAAAGCAAGCTATAAAAGGAATATAACAACTGATACTATAGAAACTGGGTATTAAGTTTCTCCTATGTGATCCTTTTGGTTGATTTCCATGTGAACAGAAATCTTGCATCATAAAGATTAAAGTTCAAGGCTTCTTACTTGGCAGGAAGGACTGTCAACAAGAAAGGCATTCATGATTAATAATGAAAAAAAGTCATATCATTTTTCATCTTACCCAGGGAGGAAAAGGACAAAGAGACGTCAACACATTAAACTGTGTGGCAAACCCATTCTGTCCTCCCTAAGCCATAGTAATGAATGTGATATATGCAGGCAGAGACAACGTACACTGCCAAAACATGTATATTTGTCATGCAACACAGCTTTCCTTTTTGGTTATCCTAGTAAAAGGCAATATTTGTTTAAATAGGAAAATGAATGTATTTTTCCAGCTGTGAATTCTGTGTCAGGGCACCCATTTTCAATGAATTTTGTCTCAGTTCCTGGGTGTTTTCTTCATAATTACATAGATAATGTGTCATTTTTGCATTTGAGGTTAGCTAGATAATCTGAACTCAGAGTTCCTATACAGATTAGTTATTTCAGTCCAGGTTAAGTATCTTGGTTTGTAGTTAATGAACACAATTTGAATACCTCACCTTTGTTCTGAACTACAATAAGACTATATAAAAATATAGATAGATTATTTTTCTTGTAATAGAGGAAAGTATTCTGATTAATATGTATACTAAAGCATCAGGATGCTTTTTCTTTTTTCTTTTTTTAATAACTTAGCAGCTTTTATTTAATTATGTGTAAATTATCTAAGAAGGTTCCCAAATATATGGAGAATATTTAGGGGGAAAGATTACTACGCTTCCCAGAAAAATTTCTAGGAAATACAATCAAAAGCAAATTGTATATTGCAGACTCCAAAATATACATTCCAGATCTTTTGGAATTAAATAAATAAAAATACGTACAGTTCTGGAAGGCAACTAAATATTAACATGTTCAAGAAAAAATAATTGATACTTACAGTACATTACTACTGTTGCTTCTATACAGAATTTCTTAAGGGACACAACCATCTTTTCTAAAAAAAAGTGAACTGTTCTCAAGTAAAAAGCAAAACATTCTAGTGAAATTAAAACTGAAGTACAAGACTAAAATGTTCAACTAATAGTAAAAAAAAAAACCAAAACAAAACACCAAACACCAACCATTAATACTCATTAATATTCAGCTTTATAAATTCTGTAGCTAAGGATACATAAGTCGGGACACATTCACTTCATACTCTGGTCTTCATTTTGCACAATGTTCTAAAGTACTTTTGTTAAATGCATGCTATTTGACTGTACAGGCAAAGAAAACATACACAGTTAGAATGACATTAAGTGGGAGTGTGTATCTTTACATGCAAAATTTGTTTGATGTAACTGTAATGATGAATGAGAAGCTGTTTGGAGTGTAGGTGAAGGACACATCCCCAGTGGTGACACAGAAGGAATAACAAGAATTATCAAGGACTGAGTGTAGATTGAGGACTGCTCCTTCACTCTTTGTGAAGGTGTCTGGTGCATTTTTTTTAAAGCCTGAGGCCTGCCAATTCTTAACCTGTTTCATTTTGGTGCATGCCTATGACTAAGGGTCTATCAGCCTAATATCATATCTTTACCTCTGAGGAATGACCTTTGGTCATCCAGTCACGATGATTTATTGCCTGTTGGGACAAAACCCTCTTGCTACAAAGCAAGCCGATGTCTTTTCTAGCGTTATTTTCCTCTGATTATATGTTATGAATGAGTAGTAGAGCCTTATGTGCTGATGGTTCCTGTGACTCTCAAAACCAAGTGAGTCTCATGAAATCCACTGCATATTTTGACGCAAGTGAGGTATGATTAACACTGGCAAGGGGGCAAGCAAGAGGCATCCGCCTTTAAGACCCATAGCTGGACAGAGCTGAGCTGGGAGTAGTCCAGCTGTCTCTTTTTCCCATCAATCAAATAGTGAGGGATTTGCAAGACTTTATTAGATTGTGTCCAGAAATGTGAAATTCATCCTGAAGATTAACTTGATAAATTTAAACTTTTTGGAATGAAATATTTGAGTTCATGCAATTGCCCTATACATTCTTCTTAAGAAGCATGAAACAGTTGTTCAGTTATGTGAGAAAACAGCTAAAGAAATGCAATATTTGTGTTGTAGTTTTTTAATTAAAAAAGGAAAAAAATGAATTCTTAATAGATTCTAGCAGTCTTTGATAGGTGGCCAGAGAAGGATGGGACTTTTTTCATGAACATGACTTTGGGCCTTTAAAATCAGTCTGAATACCTGCTCAAATTTGACTGAGTAACACCTATTAAATAACTCTTAGAAGTTAATGGTTAAAATCTCAGGATTTTGCCACTTCTGAGCATCTCACCCATTCTGGTACAGGTCAGGCGATGTGTGCAAGTCCTGTAAGAACAGCTGACTGTTCTGCCCCTGGTTCACAGTTTAAAGGCATCTGACAGAACTGTACGTGGGCTGTCCCCAGTGAATCTGACTATCTAAGTAAGTCCTCTGGCCTGCAAGCTTGTTTGTGTAAGGGATTTTGGACCAGACTGGAGCAGGGCACCGGAGCACAGCAGAGCCTGTTTTCTCTTTGGTTCCCTCCTGCTGACATTGAAGCTTTGTAGAGAACAGAAGCGTCTGATTTTATTGGAGCAGGGATGAATGCTAGACTAGAGAACAAAAAAGAATGAATGAAGACAAGGAAACAAAGGTTTCTTATTTTGTGATTCAGTCATTCCAGGACTGTTGTGGTTTAACCTCAGCCGGCAACTCAGCCACACGCAGCTGCTCACTCACTGTCCCCTCCGGTGGGATGGGGGAGAGAGTCGGAAAAGTGAGAAAACTAGTGGGCTGAGATAAAGACGGTTTAATAGGAAAAGCAAAAGCCACGCGTGTAAGCAAAGCAGAACAAGGAATTCATTCCCCACTTCCCATGGGCAGGCAGGTGTTCAGCCATCTCCAGGAAAGCAGGGCTCCATCACGCCTAACAGTGACTTGGGAAGACAAACGCCATCACTCCGAACGTCCCCCCTTCCTTCTTCCCCCTTCCTTCTTCTTCCCCCAGCTTTAGATGCTGAGCATGATGTCCTGTGGTCTGGAATATCCCTTGGGTCAGTTGGGGTCAGCTGCCCCAGCTGTGTCCCCTCCCAACTTGTTGTGCCCCCCCAGCCTTCTCGCTGGTGGGGTGGGGTGAGAAGCAGAAAAGGCTTTGGCTCTGTGTGAGCCCTGCTCAGCAGTAACAGAAACATCCCTGTGTTATCAACACTGTTTTCAGCACAAATCCAAGACATAGCTGCATACTAGCTACTATGAAGAAAATTAACTCTATCCCAGCCAAAACCAGCACAACATTACACAGATAAACTTAGTTCTAGTGTTTCATAGGCTTTGAGTATTTAGTTCACAATCTTAGTAATGTATGTAATGTACTTTTGTCAGTATACTTTATATGGGAATGTGGTGGTATATAAAATTGTTTAGGGATGGGTTCGTATGAAAAAACTAAAAATAGGGGGGGGGGGGGGGGAAGTTTCTCCAGTAATTAGGACTAACCCTGTGTGTACAACTCTGTTTTGTTGATCAAATTTTTGTTTTTACCTTGAATGGAATAAATGAGATCTAAAGCAATCTCAGAATTGAGCAAATACTTCTTTGTGTGTAATATTTTTCAATGATGGTAAATGCTAGGGAGAACCTATTAACTCAGCTCAGTTTTCCCTGTAAAGTATTAGCATTTGCAGTTTGTTTATTTCAGGGGAGGGGTGTAGGCTTTCTTTATAATAATATCGTATGCCATTACAGATGCCATAGGGTGGGTTTTGTTTTATTGTTTTATCTGTTAGTAATACATCTCATAAATCCCTAACTAGCAATGATTTTTCTTATGTGTTCTTTAAAAGCATTTCTGTAGAGAACCTGATACTCATAAACAGGATTAAAATGGCTGATGAATTATGCAGCAAGGCTGTCTTGTTCCTTGACTAAGTCTGTTTTATGGCAATTGAATTATTTTGGCAAGATTTAGGTAAATAAGATTGTTAAAGTTTGCATTTTTCAAATGTGTTTCTTTCCATATTATTTCAGTCTTGAAAATCATGTTGGCTTTTCAGCAATAGATTCTGAAATATTTAAGTAAGGATGATAAGTAAATGAAAGCACACCTTGACTCTGTGTCAAGACAAATTTTTTGAGGGTTGGTGGTATGAATCAGGTGTAAATGATTATCCAGTCCTGGTATTGCCCCTTATTTTACTAATATTTTATTGCAGAAACTAATAAAATGAGATTTTTTTCATTTATTTTAACTTGAAAAGGATCACCAAATCTGTGAGAAAAATCTTCCTGCTAACTTATCTGCAGCACTGCAGGTGTTTTGTGCTCAGAGAGCCCAGGACTGCATTCACTGAGTGTTGAAACTTCTACTGGTTTTAGTGAGTTTGGTTCACAATAAATGGAGGAAGGAACAATACTACAGATATTTTACTGTTTGTTATTTTTACTCTAGCTGCTGATTGTAGTTAATCTTGCTTTTGTTTTTCTGCTGGTTTGTTTATCTGTGAGATCTTGAAGCTGCTGTGTCTGGAGATTACTAGCAAGTCCTTGCAGCTAATTTTGTTCTTAACTATTTTGTATTCCAGTGGAGACAGTTCAAATATTTGATATTTTACCTTTTTATTGATATATAAGATTCTTACACCCCAGCAATGTTTCTTTTCAGAATTAGGGAATGCAATTTTGGTACTGATAATACCAGCTTCTAGTAAAAATTCAAGATCCAACACTAAAATTGCATCGATTTTACACATAATATAGGTGATACAGTAAGATATGTGCTACATCTTAATAAGGGTTGAGATTGTCTCTGCAGCAGGGAGCTTATTATGTACACAGTGAGGTATGGTCTGTCTCTTTAGAGTTCACTTTCAGGTAACTAAACACTTGTAATTAGATGTGAAACCCTCTTGTGTGTAGGTCACCTGGCTTATGTTGACTGAGACCTGATGTTAGCACCTGATGATTTTTTAGTGGCCTGGATGAAATTCACGGCTGGTCTCAATTAGTCTCCTGCAGCAGAATTGTCTTCATCACAATTGGCACCTGTGATGGCAGGCTCAGGAGGGAGGCCAAAGGTTTGAACAAGCATGCAGAACGATCTAAGGAGTCATTCTGAGAGGCAGTCCTTACAGGTCAGAGCTGATGCAAATGCATGGAAGCATTAGAAATTGCACTATGCTGTGTTTAGTTATAAGGAAGAACAGGTATGTTAGTATCTAATGTGAATAATTTGACAATTTTAATTTAGTTAATTTTAAATTTTAACTTTACTTCTGTAATAATGCACAAGGTGTATACAGCATGGTGCTTTTTATTTGATGTATGTACTTTGGGGATATAGTAACATAAAGAGAAAGTGAGTTACTTGTGAAGTCTTGGCTTTGTATTACTTTAAATGACCACTTCAAAAACATGTTAGTATCTATGCTTGTCAGTCCCCCATACCTTTGTTTAAATGCAGTATTTGCTAATTAATAAGGTTATCTGTTTGATGTATTCTTTTCTGCCTTGTTTGAGCAGAAATTGAGCATGCCTTTTGGAGAAGACCACTAGTCTACTGTCTCCCGACTATTTATGGAAACATGTCTATGCTCTCTCAGCACCACTGAGAGGAAGGCACAAGCTTACCCATGCTAGCTTTAACTTAGCTGTCTGGCCTAATAAGAGTAAAGTTTCTGTTCCTTTTGTGCTCTTGGGACGTAGATGTAGAGGCCTTTCACAGCAGAGAAGCTATGGGTGGTTGGGTGAAGCTAGAAAATGCTAGGTTGGAGCTTTAAGTTAAGATAAAATGCCTTCTCTGTGTATATGAGCGATAAGATACTATACTGGGAAGGCCTACAAGCCATAAGACAATGGTTTGTATACTTTTGTATTGGTTTTGAGAATGCATTTAGTGTCTTATGTCAAGGTACTTTATGTGTTCTCTGACCTCACCGATATATTCTCTCTTTCAGAGCTTTTCAGTAGCTGAATTTCATGTATCATTCAGGTTTACAAAAAAGAGTGTATTCAAATAAAAGCAGTGGTTCATAAGCCCCTTTTTAGAACTTTTTCCTGTGGTTTTTTTTTGTTTGTGGTATTATTCTATGTAGTTTTAATGAAAAAAATTATTATAAATCATGCTGTATTGATATTGTGTTGAGATATGACAAAGCAAGGTATACTTACCTGACAAAAGATAAAAGCTATGAGAGGGTACATTCTTAAGCTTTTATATGGTCAGAATTAAGCCAAAAACTAACCTCTTTGGTTATTGTCTTTCAGATTTATGATTTAATGTGAGAGTCTTTGGAGGTACTGCATAAAAACAAGTTAGAAACTGCAAAACCAATTCAAAACCACTAAAAATAAGTTAAACTTTAAAAGTAGTTTATTGTCATTTTTCTGTGGCAGTTTCTTTAATTCAAATATTAATAATAATTTTTTTAATTTTAGTGTTAAAAATTTAGTGTTGCTAAGTTTTATCTCAAAATTATTTTGAATTTCATGGCCAAATTACAGAACTTTAAAGAAATAGATACACCTGCAGTGTCTTAACTGTAGAACTAGTTTCAACAGGGCTAATATAATTCAAGAAAAACAATGAGAAGGTGTTATTTATGTGCATAAAAATATTTCAGAAAGAATTTTGCTAAAATGTTATTTTTTTATTCAAAGTACATGAATATGAATGTATTTGTAGGTAGGGCCATCTTTGTGAGTATCAAGTGAAATGGAAAAAGTGAACTGGTCTCTCCGAGGTTTTGTTACTTGTAATTTGAAGCAAATATTGTCTCATTTAAAAAAAACCAAAACAAAACAACCACAAACTAGACTTTTTAAGACTGACATAAGCATAGTTAGAATGAACAAGCTTTAATGGATTTGTTTTATTTGTAAGGATATTTGTGTCTATCATGACTGGAAGATTCTTGGAAGTAAGGGAGAAGTTCGATAATGTGCAAGTACTGCTTGTTGGTTGTGGTCATGCTTAACAGCAGATGTAGAATACCTGCTTCTCTTTAGCGTGTCCAGTCTGTTTCTGATACAAAACATTGAGCGTAACATTTTGTATATTATATTGTGCACATACAACATGACTTCTATGTTTTGAGCTATGTTTCTTGGAAATGTTCATATTTGAAAGGACGTGAAGGAGGTGAAGGTCCTATCCAAAGTGAAAGGTTGTTTGATGCATGAGTAGAGCGTAGGGGAGTCTGGTTGTAGATGTGTGAGAGAGAATATTGAGACGGGTCTTAGAGAAAGTAAGGTATGTCAGGTAATCCATGTGTAAATGTTCAACAGGAGTAATTTTAATGCCAAGCCTTGAATGATCTGAATCCCAGAGGATGAGAAACTTGAACTTATGCAGAAAGTAAAAGAAGTGGTGATAGTGCCAAAAAGCAGCAGAGGGGAAAAGAAGAGTGAATTAACTGTTACTAGTGTGAATTTCATTGAACATTAGAGAGGATGGAATTACAAGCAGGAGACGTGAAGGATGGCCACCATAACAGGAGAGAGTTGATTAGTGTTGATGAAAGCAAACAACTTCGAGAGAATATTGTAGAGGAATTTGCAGACTCTAGTTATTAGCTGAAGAAAAGGAAGACTCAGAGATGTTGAATGTGACACCTTATCAATTGAAGAAGGAAAAGATGAAAAAAATACCAATTAGAGAGTGAAGAGAGGAGGGAGCTGATGCTGGACTCATGAACAGTCTTGATAGAGGTTACACTAATGAAGCGATTGGAAAGGTAATATGGAGACGACAGGATCCCTGAAGAATTCAGGGGGAAAAAAGTTAGAAAAAAGCAACTGCTGCTTTCAAAACCAGCAGATAGAATAAACTGGAGAAAAAGACACACAATATAGGCTCTCTATAAAATTGAACTTTCTCACACAGTACTTCTGTCCCTATTTAAAGGCTTAAGGAGCAGGCCTATATAGGCAGCTTTGTATCGGTTTCAAATGCAAAGCTGCCTTTATGCCAAAGCATGTAATTCTGCAAGGGTTATATAGAGCCCAAATCCTTAAGTTAAAAAGAAAAAACAAAGCAACCAACCCTTCTCCTCGTAGATTCTGGCATAGGCGTGAGATTGGATCATGGCATCTGATGTCCTTCTGCCAGAATGGTCTTTTGGAGAGCATATAGCTGGCTACTTTGGAAAGCCTTGGTAGTGCTTCAGTATAAACTGAAGCTCAAAGCTACAAGCCCCACCATTTTGATCCTTCTGAGCTGCATCTTCATCTCTTTGGATGAAGATGGGTATTTAACTAGAACCCTTCGGGCTTGGCCGTAAGAGTTTTAAGATGTTTTAGTTGAAAGTCAGATTGAAAGCCACAAGAAAGCATTAGAGATGAAGGGCTAGATTTTGAAGAGTCATTGAGCTGAATTTAAAACTGACTTAGTCCATCTTATGAGGTAGTGTCAAAATGCTGAGGAATATTTGGAGGTTTACTGGTAGATGATGATAAATAAACTCCTGAAGGGAGCTGTGGAGGTATTGTTCATTATACTGGAGGGATTCCATACTCATGGGGAGTGGGCAGGCTGTAAACTGCAAGCAAAGGACAGGGGAAGTGAAGACGTAGAGATTCAGCTACAGTTAATGGAGGATTTGTTGGTTTGATACAGGAGCATGTTAATATTTAGCTGTTATACATTAAAATGAGCTGCTGCATTGTGGACTAAGTCTGGTGGATTTAGATTCAGGCAGAATATATGAGAGATATCCAGCTGTAGACAGAATAATAAAAGGAGAAGTGGTTTCATTGTAGAAGGAAATTGCACTGATGTCCAGTTAATTTAATTCCTACAGAGAAAAGATACAACCTTTACATAATAGTATAATTAATCTATCATTTATTCTTCTTCTGAGATTTGACATTCTTTTAATTTTTTTGTTAAGAGATTAATAATCTTTCACAAAAACCTAAAACTTCAGCAAGATGTGTTTATGCTGCCCTACTATGTATAATTATAATTGCATTTGGTGGTAGTTTGTTTTGTGGGGTTTTTTTAACTTTTATTACTATCACATGAAAACAAGCTCTAAATTCATGTGCTCCTGATGCTTATTTCGCACTCCAAGTTAAATTCTTTCCTTGTGATTTCATAACAGCAGCAAAATGTGAGATGTGTTGGTGCAAATCAAGGAGCAAAAAATTGGGGCAAACTTTTGTTGATTATTGAATTTGTGTGAAATTTTTAGCTTAAAGTAAGTGTACTCAATGTGAACAAAATAGAGATTGTAGCACTGCAAGTGACTTGTGTCTGTATAAAATAAGAAAACAGAATTTTGTATAAAAACAAGTTGCGGTGAAATACATGTAGTATGTCCTCACTATTCAGATGCTCTCTCTTTCTCCTATCTGATACTTAATAAACAGCCCACAGTGGCAGCAGGCAAAGGTAGGCTTCATCACTTTAGGTAAAACTGTAGGTGACTTTTTTTTTCTTAGTTTGTAGCCCTCCCATCCTACATACTGAAGCTTTAAGCTACTTAACAAGTTGTACGCATTTTTCTGTGATTAGTACTCATTAATTTTTTTATATCACTTAAAAAAAAAACCCCACAAAACTCTGAGTTTTTAAATTTAATTCTGAGTTAATTTTCTAAGGGTCATATTGTTATGTCTTTTCATCTGGAATTTTTGAAAGAATATTGTAGGACAACAGTACACATGACACACTGATGTCTTCTTGCTAACATTACGATATTAAGAATAACCTAAATGGTAGTTATTATAGCTGGACGCTTCTGTCAAAGTGGTTCTTTTGTGAAGCAGTTTTGTACCAGCGTGTCAGGTTTAAAGAATATCTGTATATGTCTGAAAAAGTTTATTTGGTGTTGTGACAGTATTGCATGGTGGGTGAGAGCACGCTGTGCTTCTGAAAATGAAACGCTGAAGTGTCCGTACTACCTTCGTGCTAGGTGAGGTGGAAGTGGGATTGACAAAAGACTTTGGTGCACCGATTTCTATTTCACTTTCTTGGTTCTGACTGTTTCCCTGCTTCTTGAGCCTGTAGTCCGAAGGCAAAGGTTTAGATAAAGCTTCTTTCCCTGCTCCCCCCCCCCCCCCCCCCCCCAAAAAAAGGTAATTGGATGTCATCGTAAACTTTCCTAAATCAGGGCTACTGCACTCATTGCTTCCTGCTCTGCCTAGCGCAACCCTTTCTTTGGTCTGGCAATGATGCCTGTGCCAGCGGGTGACCAGTACTTTCCGAAAGCTTTTGCCACTTCAGTTATCAGCCATGCCGCCTGTCCAATTGCCTGGCAACTGAGTCATTTGTGCCAATGCTAGCGTAAGAAGTGGATGGGAACACGTAGACGGCAGAGAGCAAGGGCGCTGGTGATCCCAAAGTAATTGAAGGTGCTTTGGAACCTCATCCTGCGCCTTCAGTCCACTGCTGTGGTTAGGCGTGGGCATATGTTTTTGAGACACAAGTGTCCTGCTAAAATACTTGTTTCTGCCCTTTGTTTACTAGGCAAATTGCGTAGCAGCTTCAGTTAGCGGCTGAAAGCCCGGGGCCAGCTGGCTGTGCTTGAGGAAGGGGTGGAAACGGCGGTTGCTATAACGTGCGTCTCCACTAGATGGAGTTCCCGGTACAGCTGTACCGGGACCGCCCGGCGAGAGAACCCGCCCGGGGGGACCGGCGCTCGGCCGGCAGCGGGGGCGAGGGCACTCCTAGGCTGGGACGCTAGCCTTGCTTTCTACGGTGAAAAGTCGCAAGGCAATCTAGTGGTTTCCGAAGAAACGCACCGGTGTAAACTCGCACGAAATAGAATCGGGATCAGGTTGTTAGGCCTGGCTTCTTTCCACCCTTCCCCCCACCCCCCCTCTTTGCTTTCCAGAGGGTAGCTAGATACTGTAGGCCAGGAAAATAAGACCCGTAAAGGAAGATACATCTGTTTGGAACTGTCTCTAACTCTCAAAGTGCTGAACGTTTTCATTTATTTAGTTACTTTCCCCACCCTGAACGCCGTGGGAATAAGGGCTCTTGGCTTCTTATGTTGTGAAAAATCTAGATGGTTAATGTTGAATGCTTACGAAATATGTATTAAGTAGTGCTGAAGAGGTTAACTGCACTACTGAGTCTTTGTAGACATTGAGTATGAAATACTGGAGAAGTCAATGGATGTAACACGGTGCTTAATAGAAACAGAAAATTAGTGATTCTTACTTGCCTGAGGTAAGCACAAGCCTCTGTAATGTCTTGATCTTTGTGCAAAGACCTAGTAAAAAAGAGCAATCTTAACAGAAACCTTAAATTAGAAATAGGGATTTTCATGACAAGAAAATATCACTGGAAGCATGAGTTGTCACCCGTTAATTGTAAAGAATAGAGGGAAAATCTTTTATTTAGTCTTTTTGACAAAACACAGTATTTAAAAAATGTGATATTTCCCTAGTTTATTTTTAAACACTGTAACACACATATATAAGAAAATAGAATACTATGTGGAATAAAGGCACAGATATTAATGATTGCTAGTAATTTGTCATAAGCTCATAATATGCTGCTTTTCCTGATTTGAAGTTCTGGGAGCTATTTTTTCATGTGGTGTTAGAAAAGGAGTGTTTAGAGAAAGGACTGCACTTCTATTAGCTTTTCTGTCACTTGCCTGAATTATTTTTATACCACATCAACTATTTTATAAGGTCAAGAAGGAAATACATTCTTCACATGAATAACTTAATATGCAGTTGTGATTTTTTTTTTAAATGCTTGACATCTGGAGGCATACAATCTTTCTAATACTGTATACCTTCTATATGTGTAAACTTGTTAGTGTAGGGAACTACTGAGACAAGTTTGAGGTGTAAAATGGTGTGTGGTCTTGTAGGTAATCTCTTTCAGATCTTTTCTTACTTGATGGAAAATGTTTGACTGATTAGGCAGTCTGCTGTGATAATTCTAAAGGTTAACTTTTAGGTTGAATGTTTGCAAATGTGAAATTTGAACTTGAGTTTTGAGAAGTAGAATTTGACTACCAGATCACAACAAACTGAGTGGATGATTTTAAATTGAACATGTTATACTAAATAAACAAATGCATTGTAAATCAAAGAGTGTTTTTGTATTTGTACATCAGCTGCGTGAGAAATGCTGTTGGTTCTTTTTGCTTTGTTTCTGAGGTTCTTTGATTTCATGTTTTTATTTGCATATTCAAGATTGATCAACACTTTGCTGTTGGTATTTTTTAATTGGCAGTCTCTTTGGATGTGGGGAGAGGGTGCATACCTGCAAGTTCTCTGCCTGTGCTATACACTGTGACACTGACAATCCAATCGGGTTGGAAAAGGGAGCGTTGCCTCTCACGGTGGTGTAGTAGGTGTTGCGTCTCAGATGGATCCATTATTGCTGTGGAAGAACTTTTTATTTCTACATTTCTAATTGAATTCCCACAGAGGCTGATTTGGGTTGCGTAGATTGGTAGCCTCCTTTTGTTCTGAAAAAGGTTTGTAGTTGTTGTTAATTGATAATATCAGCAACTGAGTGTGGGATAACTGAGTTCAGTTACTGACCCAAAAGAGCAGCACTGAGGCAACTGGAAGATGTCATATGCTGTAGGTAACGTGGGCTTCGCAATTGCACACATTGATTTTTGTAGAATAAGGGAAAAATCAAGTTGTTAATAATTTGCGGATCAGATATTGATGGGGCATATGCTGTTCTGTGAAATTGCATAGCAGTTACAGTGATACTGTCACTGCACATGAGGAGAGAAGGTCAGACTGTGTACAGTTATTCATGTACCTTTGGCAAATTTGTGGTGGTACTTGCTGTATATATAGCCATAACTTGGAATGTGGTCATGATTAATGGGTTGGGTTTGGTAGAAGAGTGTGTATAAACAAGGAAATGGCTTTAAAGAAGAAACATTGATTTTATTTTTATAAAAATAAAACGCATTGTGTTACTTTTTTTTCCTTTTAGACATAATGACAAGTTATCTTTGGAAGGGATGAAAATTGGTAATGACTTTCCCCTGCATCTATTGAAGTAGTGTATATCAGGCTGAAGAACTCTGTGTCTTTTAGGTCTCTTACACTACTGAATTATGTATGTTTATTGTTTCTCTGTGTATAGATGATTTGGGTAGTTAAAACATTGATGTTCTTGTCTTAATAATATGAACATATGAGTGTAAGGAATTTATAGTATTTGTGGGTCATATTTTTCTTACTTCAAAACGTGTGAAAATTAAGGATAAAAGACAAATGAGAAATTTACTTTTACAATTAATATTTGCTACATTTACACTACTAAATTCTTTTGAAGTAATTGTTCAACACACTGCTTTTAAGAGTTTAATCTGTTTTATGGATGTCCTTTTAGCTGTAAAATAGTGCAATAGACAGAAGAAACTTTGCTTGACCATCACTGTGTTCCAGAACTTCACTTTGGGAAATTGGATAGACTTACATAGTTCCAAACTGTTTGGCTAGGAAGCATGCTGCCTTTGATTTTGACATAATGTGGAACGAGTTGGTTATTTGCCTCCTTACATAACATATTTGTTTTTCATTAAACATTCTGATAAGTTCTTATTAAAGTACCATGTATTATTTATGGTATTTCATATGAAAATGAGCTGAAGGGAAAATTCTATCAGCTTAGAGCATTTGCAGAATAACAGCCTTTCTGTGCTAGAAAAAAAAAAAAAGAATGAAGAAAAGCATGACATACTCCTGTCAGAACAGGAGACTGCTTAAGGCAGGGAGAAAGAATGAAAAAAGGAGAAAGGGCATAGAGAGGGTTCATTTCTCCTCCTCCTTGCTCTCTCTTGCTCTGTGGCATGTGGGGGGTTTTTGTTGGTGGTTTGGGTTGTGTTTGTTTGGTTTTTGTTTGGTTGGTCATTTTTTTTTTTTCTTTTGGTGATAAAGTAATCTGTGCTGTTCTGTATCTGGGCTGTTCTAGTAGATCAGTCCATGATAAACTGCAAAAGCATGGATGCTTCCTAAGCCAAAACCAATCCCTGTATTGTAAGTTTGTGCATGATTGTTTTGGTGTTGATTGCCGAGTTCTAAATACATAGGTTTCATTGCACTGACTGCTTTTGAGAAAGAAAATTATGTAATAACTGATTCTGCTGGAAAATTTTCGGGTTTTGCATGAAGAAGACTTAGTGGATCTAAATCAGTCTCTGAAGCTTGTGTGGGTGCAGGTATGTGTGCGCACATGTAAAATGAAAAAGAATTTTTTTTTTTTTAATACAGTGCCTGAGTTGCAGTGACGTGTTTTGTATCTGTTTCCAGTTAAGCGGGGACTATTATTCGTTTTTAAGGGTAGATAATATCAAACCAGTTATGGTTTTGATGAAATAGACTTCTCTTGTATGTGGGTTATTTATTGTTGTTAATGTTAAACTCTTGATCTAAGATGTGTTTTTGTGGGAGTTAGATATCCTATAAAATAGGTAATTTTAAAATCTTCTGCAGAGTCTTTTTAAAAGGAATCCCTTCAAAACCTCAGGTGGTGCTTTGAGGTTTAACTTTCTTTCCTGAAGAATTAATATTTAATTCATTTGTCAAACTCTAATTAAAAATAGTAGTATCTTCTGTTATACTTGAGTTGTATCTAAGAAAAAAAAAGAGACCTGTAATATAGGACCTCAAGGACAAGCTGCAATATAAATTATTTGATTTGCAGGTCACATCCTACTTTATTACATAAAGACTAACTAGATCTACTAATGAATAATTATTACTCCATAAAATAAAGGGGGGGAAAGAAAAAGCCTGCAAGAGTGGAATACTAATTTTGGGGTATCACTCTCAAAGTAAAAAGTAAACCTTAAATTCTGAAAATTGCAAATATAATTTTTCCATGTAACCTAATAGGGCAGTCCTTTATAATAGATTGACTAGCTGTCAACTAAATTTGTAATTTTAGATGGGATGGGTTTTAGACCAATTTTAAGATACGGTCTTTATCCAAGCCTGCTCCCCTCCCCCCAGTAAAGTAGACACAGTGTGCCACAGAATTTTATTTCATTCCTAGTGTTTCTGCTGCAGTGGCTACACAGATATTTCACAGTTTCACTGTAATGCTTTTATAGGCTTCTCTGGGAAGCTAGATGGTGAATGAAACGTAGATATAAAATTAATTTGTATTTTTAAAAAGCTCATTTACTGATAGCACTGGATATTTGCTGGAATCCTCTTGACTAGCCAAGATTCTTTCCCTTCCCCACTTTGTGCTTCATACTTTTGTTCTTAGAAGGGGAAAGCCCTTTTTATGTCAGGTGTGAGTCCTGGGAGGGGGAAAAAAAAAGTGTGTGTGTGAGTGTGTATGTGTGCGTGCAGAATCATAACAGGCATTCAGTCCCAGCTGGGCAATGACACTAATTGCCCAGATCTCATGGATGCCTGTGATGCAGCGTGCTCACTTTCTCTCCTTCCCTATCCTCTCTAGGGATTTTTAAAATGCAGTATTTGAATTTTGGTAAGTGGTAAAGACCCTGCCCTAGGACCCATTTGACAAATGAGAAGCTGTGCAGCATCAGCACCAGCCGACTGAGCCTCACTGAGTCAATCTCTCTCTCTCGACTAGTCAGCAGCTACTGTTGTGAGACAAGCTTCAGCTCTCTCTGTCATTGAGGAAGTTCCATTTGCTCATCAATAGGCTGCAGGCTGTGTCTTCTTTTTTTCCTCTCTGTTAAAAATTCGTAGTTTAAATCTACCAAGTTGCCTTAGCTGATGAATGTAGGGATCTAGTGCTGGGGAAAAAAAGGCATTCAAGAAATACGGTTTCTTAAATAATCAAAAGGAAAAACCCGTAGTGACAAGATAGGGCAAACGTGCTTGCATGCAAGCCCCCTCACTTGTTCTACGTAGACTTCAGAGCAACACCATGCAGCATCCCCTTACGGGTGCAACCTGCGTGGCACTGCCGAATGTGGGCATGTGTCCCCAGCTCTCCTGTGCCTTGACTTTTATGTACTTACAGCAGGTAAGTTTGCTTAACTTTTTCTTTTCCTATAGTGCCTGCTTTGTCAGCATCGTTTGGGGGATTTGTAATCTCGTAGATATTTTTTGTGTGAATAGACTGTATAAACGTCTCCCACTGTGTGGAGTGAATGTTGTGCCTGCACTTAAGAATGGTGAGAGTGAGTAGAAAATATGTTTTAACAGAGCATCAAGCCTTTTTGCAATGTCTTTATTGATGCTGTTTATAGATATTTAACAGAGTACTTTGACTGCATTTCTCGTGGACACTGTAGCAGAGTTTCAGCCATAAAGGACTGCTCTTTATTCACTTGCAGGCATAAATTATACTTCTAATGTAAATGTGCCCAATGGCAATTTTGTTTAAGCCTTTTTTGAAGCCAGGAATTTTAAGTCTGTGTTGAAACATGCTGCTGATTAAAATCAAGCTGATTTTTAGTTCACCAAAAAAAAGGAAAAAGAAAAAAATATTTATAAAGCTATATCTGTGCAGAATTAATACTTCTACCACTGAAGTATATTGGAATGGGTTTTAAAAACAATGCTCTGATACCAGCAAAATGATACCAATTTTTTGTCCATTTTTAAGATTTTTTTTTTTTAATTCATTTCATATAAATTTTGCTTCTAGGGTTTTTAAGTATTTCCACCCCTCTCCCTCCTCAAATTATTTACTATTTGGTACCCTTTCTCTGTTATAACATGAAATAAATAACTGGATAATAACACATTATTTTTTTAAACTAGTATTTTGGAATCATCATTGTATTTTACTTCTTTATTTTATAACCGAATCCACCATTATAGAGAGTCATCTAGTAAGTATGCAGAGCCAAGACAGAAATATGTTGTTATGCAAAAATGATTAATCCTGTTTATTCTGTTACTTTCTGCTGAAACTTCAGGGGAAAAAATTCTTGTGCCTACTGTAACAAATAGGGGCATTTCTACCAACTTCCACTACAATAGTTTATATGCATATTGACTTCCATGAAACAGTCTCTAACTTTATTTCTGTATTTACAAATGCCTGAAAGATGTTTTACAGTATTTCTTTTTGTTTCTAAAGATTAAGCAAAATAGATTTAAAGCTTATTTTTATTTCAGAATATTCATTTTCTATTTGCTGAAAGAACAGAACTCAAGTATTTGCAGGATATAAACCCTTCTGTAGCTTTTTTTTTCTTCAATATTGTAGTATAAACCATTTCTGACTTACAGCATGGGAGTGCATAATAAAAGATTCTTGTATACGCCCTAGATTATACATGTATGTGGGAGGGATTCATATGTCTGCAATTAAAATTTGCATCAGATAAATAAGATGTATTTAATATTAAAAGAAATTGCATGTCACAACTATAATGTATGTTCTTAGTAGTTCTGTATTCTGGATACATTTTGGAAATGACATTTATAGATCAGCTTTAATGATCCAGTGTGACTTGTGCACTTACTGGTTGTATACAAAATGTACTCCTGCCTTTTTCTGGATTTGTTCCTTTGAGTTTGCCAAACAACAATTTGTATGTTAAAGATCCAGCTTTTGAAAGGAAAAATGTGAATTAAGGTGAGAGGTCAACATGGCCACACAAGGAGCTGATAAAGGATAACGTAAAGATGAGGTTAGGTGCTATAATAACCTTCCTGTGTGAGCTATTGCAGTATCATTATGCAAACACATCTATAGTATGGCACTGCTTTAAGGTTTAAGAAACTGTGCAACCATAATGATTACTTTAAAATAGTGAATTCAATTCCATCTATTCCATTTAAGAGAAAGATGAGAAGTGATTGGTAATGCACTTTACAAAGTGCTATATCTAGTGGATAATTTTTAACTATTTAAGTGGATTAACTGCCACACTGAAAGTATCTACTTTTTTTCTTTTTTTTTTTTTTTTTTTAAAGTGTTGGCTTTCTTGTCTGGTTAATCCTATTGGCAGTTTAGAATCATTCTGCCTCTACTGATCACAATTATATATAAGTTAAAAAGTCATCTGAATTCCTGATGATAATTGTGGCAGGTTCAAAATTCTGTGCTTGTTGCTTCTTTTGATTGCTGGTTGGCATTTTAGTTACTCTGGATTCCTAGAGAATCAGATGATTATCTTATTTCAGATATTATTTATTATTTTATGTATTTGGTTAAGTATTTCTTTAGAAACAATGTTACTTTATCTCAAAATTATTCAGGCAGAAAGATAGTTCTGTGGTGACATTACCTGCAAAGCTAACGTAACATGGTTCTGGTTTAAATAGGAAAGGTTAAGAAGTGGTTTGTATTTTTGAAAAACATTAATAAAGTTTTACCATGACAGTCTACTTGGTTTTTTTTTTTCTACTTTTCCCATATCTGATAATTTCTAGCAAACCTACAAAAATACCTGTTTTATATGCTTAGTGCAAATATCACTATTTCAGTGAAACTGTAAATGTTTTTCTCACTCTATAAAGTTGTCTATTGATCTTAAATACCAGTAACCTAAAAGCTTTATCTGGGAACTTAATAACTAGTGATTCCCCCCTGCCTATGGACTGTGTAACCAGCAGTATATAGATGTTATGTGAACCTATTGAGTATTTTTTTCTCTAAAAATTGCACTTTAGATGTGTCTGCTCACTTGCACCTCAATTAAAATGAATTCAGACATCTGTATTACAACTGAGCTCTCAGTTGTTAAACTTTACTATCTATTTAAAATCTATGAAAAAAATTATTCTCTATTTCTGTGTGTATCTGCTAAATATGCTAGTATTCTGTCACATGTAAGTTTTTATATGTCTTTCCTAAAAGACTAGAAAAGGCAATACATTCTTCTCAAGATGGGCAAACCAGTCTTCCTGTCAATAAATATTTATGTAGCCATGAGGATGATTGTTTTCTGTAGAGCTGTATTAATCATTTGGGAAAAATCTGTGTTTTGGTAACCATTTAAAATTGGTTGTTATTTATTTGCTAAGCTAACACCGCTTGGTCAGTTTGTTAGTATAAATGGATAAATTGTTTTCCACAGTGTACCCACAGAAGTGCTCTAGTACTTTGTCCAGTGTTAGAAACTTAAGTATTTGCTCTGATATCTTCCAGATTACGCACATATATAATGTTTTAAGAGCTAAGTGAGGAACTGAATTTTTTTTTTTTAAAATGGTTCATGCATCCAGGATGCTTTACCTAAAAACATTTAAAGCTTAACTGTTGAAAATAAAGTTGAAAATAAACAAAGTACAGAGGCCTAGTTCACATTATAGATCAACTGTCAATAAGACATTCACTTGAAAAAGCCAATAAAAACTGAAGGATACTTCCAAGTTATTTAAGCTATTTGAAATGGTCTGAAATTATTTGGATGTTCTCTTACTAAGATGCTTTTAACTTTAGAAATCCAGAAAGAGTTTTCAAACAACTTTAAAACCAAAATGACTGTATCAGTGGCAGCAATGAACAGAAGAAGGATAGGTGGTTTTGATTTGGAAGTTTTTACTGCGTCATTATAAAGATAGGGACAATTGGGAAAAGTGTAGATTCATTTGGGTTAGAATTTTACCTAGTGTCAATATTTAAAGATACAGGAAAAGGGTACTTGGATTTGTAGTGCACCCTATCATTTGGTAATATTTTATGGTGTTAGAAACAGCTAAATACATCTATTTTCTCTTCTCCTCCTTAATAAGACACATCAATGCAAGAAATAATTTCTGACCACAAGCTTATATCGAATGCTAGCATGAAGTAATTTTTGCAACAAAATTTTGACTGCCTGTAAATTGGGATTTAGCGGATATAAAGGGAGGCTTAGTTCTTAGCTGGTATTTCCCTATGATATAGATTTGCCTGGACATAGGGTTATTTAGTTGGTATTTTCTGAGTAAAGTAACAGTCAACTGTTGTTTTGAAACATCACATAATATTCCATATCATAGTGTACAGTGCTGCTGTCATTATTTTAAAATTGGTAATTTTTTTTTTTTCTGTTTAATGATGAAAGATGTGCTTTGTTTTAAATAGTGAAGTGGTTTGTACAAAGGGTAATTCCTCTTAAATGGAGCAATTGCTCATAGTGGACATTCACAGATCGAAAACAATTGAACTGAAACTTCAATATCAACCTTTTTTGTCTTTAACAAGAGAGTAGTTCACGGTACAGCTCTTGTATCAATGATGAAAAGAATCCACCATGAAAACAAAGCAAAAACCAACAAACCCTCCATCTCTACCCCAGCTATTCCATTAGTGCTTACATGGTAAATTAGTGTAATTTTATTTGGGCCTTAAGCATTATGACTATGGAGAAAAGCTGAATTCCCCACTCAGTTACTTATGTCATGCTTCTGGATCTGATGATTTATAGGAGTCTGAAAGACTTTTTATCACATTCTTTCTTCATGGCTTAATGCAATGTTGATTTATTTTCTAGCATTTTCAGTTGGTGTAGTCAATAGTGTCAATAATGGAATAAGGATTAGAACAGATTATCGTTGTGCTAAAATTGTGTAAAGAACTAAAATGGACGATCAATTCCTGGATAGAGTTTACCTTTTTTATAGAGCACAAGCACATCAATTGCTGAATGCCACCATTGCAGTTACGGTTCTAAGTATGTGTCTTTTGCATTTTATGCCTTAGTAAGTCCTCAAAGGATCGGGTATGTTAGCTGAATTCAATAACTGGTGTTCTATGATGACACTGTTTTAAACCTATCATGAGAACACTGCCTTTCTTTACATAGTCCATTTATAGAACTTACTCTGTGGCTCTCCTGTAAAATCAGTTAATCTGACTTTAGCTCATGAAAATTTTAAGCATCTGTTAGCTTACAAATTGGAGTCTTTGCACAATTTTGTTCCTCAGTCTGCTATTTCATGGCAATTTTCATGTGAGAACATACAACCTCTGCTTATGACTGCATGAGTGAAAAGAAGTCCACGTTACTAATGCTCACTCACCATCTGTTTTTCTTACAGCTGGGCCTTGAATAATTGTCCAGTAGCTGATGGACTGAGGGTAGGCAATCTTTTCAGGGTTTTCTGATTCATTTAACCAGCTTCAGTGCCCCAAGAGAAACATAGTGCTTGTTTATTCATATGTGTAGAGTAAAAAACTGTACTTTGTCAAATAAATTATAGTAGTCTGTTAAAACAAGAAAAGGAATTACCATGCTACAAACAGTATCATGTGGATGCTTTTGCACCTAAGGGGGCAGTGTGGCCCTCTTAGGGAATTTTAGTGTGTGAATGAAACAGACCCCAAAAGGTGGGAGTGTAATTGTTGCATCCGGAAGTACTGTTAATGCAGAAGTAAGGGATGATGTCTTGATGTGCTGTTTATCCTAAGTAGGGTAAATAAGATCATTTGGTATTCACCAATAAACTTTGAAACTGGTATTTGAGACTTCACCTCTGATTCAAGACGAATTTACATGTTTACATACCTTTTGTCTCCCAAGAGCTGTTTTGTTGTTTTCCAGAGACTAATGAGAAGTGGCTTAGAGATCAAGTGCTATAGCACTATTCATTCTGAATAAGAGCTAGTTTGGGGCATTTAACTACAGTGTTGTCAAACAAGGTCAGTCTCTCCTCACAATAGCGAGAGGAGGTCCTTTAGTTAAGTACTCCCCTCTCTAAATACTAGAACAACCACCACCACCCCTCCCCAACACACACAAAAAAACCCAAACCAAAAAACCACCAAACCCCAAACACGCACACCCCCCCAACCAACCAGAATCAGTTAAGAAGGTTATTTGCTGCTTTGGGATACAAAAGCAAGAGCAGTTGCAAAGGAGCTTCCATGTGGCAGAAGCAGGTGAATATTTTTGGCTAAGAATCATTGTTTTTTATAACTGGGCTCTTCGAACATTTTAAAACACTTCAGCTGAAAAATGATGGCTGGATTTTCTGTTGTGAGCTATTTCTAAATTACCACTATTCATTTAGATTTGCTAAATACGTATATGGATGGCTCTTTTCTAGTGTGGTATTTTATGCCAAGGAAAGTGTGTGGTGGTTATGTAAGTGGGGTTTTTTCTCAGGGCAACTAGCAGATATTTCGTTCAGTTTGTTTAGATTTTTGGACCAGTAGCCATGCAATGCTAAACTAAAGTTTTTTTTGTTTTTCAATGTGTGTATTTCTGAACTGGTAATAAATACTATCGTCATGTTAATATTCTGTTTAAAACATTTTTGAAGTATTTAATAAGTCGTATAAATGAAAGTGGTGAAATTGTGACACTAGAATTTATCACCTTGCTTTATACAGTTAGAATAATGTTAGTGGAAAGGAGAAGTCAACACCATCTAAGAATCCTTTAAGCTTTCCTGCCTTTTAAAGGTGTATGTGCAATTGATTTATCAGTTTTAAAGTGTGATGTGTAGTACAAGAGCTCTCCTGAGGAACTCCTGTCATTTCTTTGCTAGCATTGCTCATTTACCTGAGTTGCCTAGTGTAACACCATTGACTTCTTTTACATTTTGCTTCCCCTCCTACACTGTCAGTGCAGCAGCCCAGTGAATTTAATTAGAGAAAATAGCATATCTAATGTCTATAGTATCCTGACTAGTTGTAGTTGGGCCTTTGGTCTTTTGCACTATAGCAGGCGCCAGCTGTGGAGAGATCTCACTGTGTTTTGATCCTGCTCTTTCTCGTTGTGTTGAACACATGCAGAATCAAAATTAGATACTGTAGTAAGAACTGAAGCATTCAGTGGATTATTTTTTGTTCAGTGAGTCACTGATTTTTATTTTTTCCCCTCAGATACGGAAAGAAAGTGTGTGGTACTTTCGAATTGAAATAGTAAAGACATTCAGATGCTCATGAATAAGAATGCAAGTGCTTTCATCTTAGACCATTTTTTAAATTTACCTTTTGACACTTTATATCAAAACACACCAAAAATTGTTGGTCTTCCTATTTGTAACATCTTGAATATGCCTTTTTTTGTAACTGTGCATAGATTTAATAGTATCATCTCATATATATTCGTGAGGTGTGTATATACTTAGGACATGCCTTGCCTCAACTCCTTGCTGACTTGCACTAACATTTTTATTATTATTATTATTATGTAATTTTGAAGACTGCTGCTTTGGTTTTGCTTCTCATAGCCTCTTCTTTTATAGCTATCTTCATTATCTCTACTGTGGCCAGTAAGCCTTCTATAAATTAAATAGTTAATTACAGGTATTCATTGTGGGCATGAAACTTTCTTCACAGTCAAGGAGTGATAAGGAGTTTTAAAATATAAGCTTATGTTTTCATAACGGCACCATCTTTCACAAGACAGTGTGAATTTAAAGTGTTTGTTTGAAATAAGTTTCAGTAAGCATTACAGAGGGAGACAAAAAACCTGTTAAAAGTTCTCCCAGAGAATAAGATCTTGTCAAAACAGAGCTAGAGTGAAAATTTGGGGGTGAAAAGAAGTCAGACAGCCCATATATTCAATGGGTGTCCCCTCCTTTCTTAAGCTTTTTTTCCTTGTCATGTATTAGTCCTATCTCTGGGATGTTACATGGCTGCATAGCTCAATTAATGCTCTATGGCAGGAGGAGGAAAAAAATGTCTCTCTCTTGTCAGAAGCGAAGTTATTTACTTTCAAAAGCTGACAAAATAGCACTGCAGGGGCTTCATTTATTTCCGTTCAGAATGTCATTATTGTGTAATGCAGAGGGACTTCTGCATGCATTGCAGGCTTAGTCTTGTAATATTTAGTCTGCTGGATGGCTGCATAAGTGTAAAATGGCACACTGGAATGTTCCCCTATTCTGACTTTAGCTCATTCACTTTTGCAAAACTGCATTCCAAGTGTCTTAAATATTTACTGCTTAGATGGCGATAAATTCGTTTGTCGGTGGTACTGATGCTTGATACATTTGGAATCATGCTCTGGCCTAGCTGAAAGACTGATTGTATCCTTAGTTACCTTTATAATGTGTGTCACTTTTCCTGATGGGTAGCATATGGTTTGAGACTTTTTCAGCATTACTCTCTTTCTGTCATACTCTTAAGTTTTTCTAAGTCTAGCCCCCAAAGGAATATTTTAGTGCAGATTGTTTTATAAAGACTACTTGGTATTTAATTTCAAAGTTTGAAAAAACATTCAACTTTGTTGTTGTTGTATTGCATGTACTTCAGAGGCAAGATAAGTAGTTTTGATGTTCCTTCTCCAAGTTTAGCATGTGTCACTGCAAAAATACAGCGAGTGTTCAGAAATTGCAATTCCAAGAGCTTTGGTTTATTTTTCCTTTCCCACTGCTACCATCTTTTCCAGCTCCATTTAGAATACCATGCTTAGCACATAGACATGAAATTGCCTGTTGGTCTGTGGAAAGATTTTTGGTACACCTAAAGTAAAAACACTGATAGAGCTAACTTCAGGAGTTCCTCGTGCCCAGACATTGCCCTTCTTTCTGCCTGCTTTTAAAAAAAAAAAAAAAAAAAAAAAGCTCCAATGGAAAATTACTTCATTTGGAGAGAAGTCACCTTTTCAGTGACAGTTGATTTTTTTTAATTTTTTTTTTTAATAGTAACCCCACTTTCAGTAGTTTTTTTCAGTTTTTTTTCAGTTTAAAGTGGTAAACTAAACATTTAAAAAATTTAAAATTTATTCATTAGTAGTAGATTTCATTTAAACACAACCTGCCTTTAAATCAAGGGGAAAGGATTCTACTTCTAAATGGGCTTGCTTGCTTCTTTCCTTCTTTTATCTTCCTTTATTTGCAGACATAAAATCCAATAAATTTCTATTGCAGTTGCTGGGCTTGGGGGAGAAAAAGGAGAGGAAAAGTACAAAGCTATTGGGAAGCGTCAAACACGGAGAATGATGAAGTACATTTCATAGCAGCCAATTCCAACCCCAAAATCCCTGTTGTGCAGGAAGGCTTTCCAGCTCACACAGGAAATTCAGCCATTGCACGGCATAGTATTAATGATTTATACACACCGCACCACTGCTTTTGTTCACTAGCAGAGCCAGGTTGTGTTAATAAAGGAATTTCAGGTAAAAGGGTCCCAGCATGCTGAGTTGTTTTGCTCAATGCGGTGGATGCTGCCTTCATAAATCAAAGGAATTTCGTGCTTTACAACCTTTCAGAGCTGCTGAGGGTGGTGTGGTTTTTTTTGTTTGTTTTTTTTTTTTCCTTAATCTGATTCACCTAGGAATATTTTCATTTCTTTTCTATAAAGAATGAATGAACTACTGGATGAGATCTATCTCAGCTGCTTTAAGGTTGATTGGTTTGCTTCACAGTGGCATTATACTTCCATTTGTTTTCCATTTGGTATTTATGCTTTATGGTGTTATCTATGGAAAGAGGCTAGCATGGTTTTATCAACATAAAGAGATGCAGATCACATTATATTCTGTCTTGTTTCTTAGAAATAACTAAATAAAATGTAAAGGCAAAATATGCTTGCAATAAACAAAGCAATTTTGTATTCTTTATCTAAAATAAAAAAATTAACAACACTTATTAAAGCATTTATCATTTTAAAATCAAGATAATTTTTATTAGCAAAAATAAGCTTGCATGTTCTTTTGCAATAAATATAAGTGTTAATTTTCAAAGTTTTTTTTTAATCTGGAAACTTTGTTTTCTAATAGCAACTGCAGGATTGGGTACTTAATTTTGTATTAATTTACATAATGATTCTTTTCAAATAGTGGATCAATATTGATATTACTAAACAAAATATGTATCTACATTTGATTATAGAAATGAAGATGAAGGATGGCTTTAAAAAAAGCTCTTAATTTCTGATGTGAAGGAGTATTAAACAATGTTATGGGACACTCTCATAGAAAGTAAACACTTGGTTTGATACCTATGGAATGAAATCTTTACTTTCCATTATTGTTTTACAAGGGAGGGAGGGGGGGGTGGGTGTTAGAAAATAATTACAGGGAACATGTTTTGCAGTTAAAGGGAATCTGGCTTTCCAGGGGAATCTTAAGACTTTGTATTACACAGCAGGCACGGTGTTTTTAGTCTATTTGGATCATTTGGAGTCATTGATTCATGTAGCTTTTGCTTACAGAAAATGTGACTGCCCTGTCCTGGTGTTGTTACAACAGAAAATATGGTTCCCTCCTAGCTTTATGAAAGTCAACAACGTGGGAATCAGTATTGCAGAAGTTAAAGCTACTTAATACCGAGAGGAATTTTTTGTTTGTAGTTTGTTCTATAGTCTGAAGGCAGATAAATACCCTCTTTTCCATTTTCATCACTGGTTTGAATATCACAGATTAATATAAGACAGGTGCCCAGTAAATGAGGTTTATGTTTATAGAGTACCATTTTTGTGTTTGTTTGTCCTCTATTATTTGGGTGGGTGAGTGTTTCATTGTATTTAATTATGTCTGTGAGGCACAAGACAACAGTCAACATCTGCTCTATTGTTTCCTTGGTTTACAGATAGCTTTGATGGGTTATTAAACAATCTATTTTTCAAACAGAAAACAGGGAAACAAGCTGCACCCATATTATGTAATTTTGTAAAGGTGTATTATGTAATTAGTTGTCTAGTATTTGCACCAATAATCTTTTATTTTGGTTGAATAAATGCTACTCCATTTAAAAATACGTAATGATCTCAGGCAGTTTTTATTTAATAGTGAATTTCTGGTTTATAATATATGGGTTAAGTTGGTTTTGCTACTACTAAATTGATTTTGCCATACATTTTATATTGAAATAATGCTCTTGAGTTGTGAATGCTAATACAAAAATTAGAAATGTGTATTACCTTCCATTAATTACTGAAACAGTTACTGATGAACTCTTACTGATTACAGAAATGTATTAATTAACTTGAATTATTTTTGAGTAAAAGTTTACACTGTTGCCAGAGCATCAGTTGGGGAAGGCAATGCTCAGACTACTTTTACTCTGACAGATCTTACTCAGGGCAGAACAACCGTGCGTACTCCCCTGCAAGAGAAGCTGTACTGTGTGAGCAGGGAGACAACACTGTAGAACTTGACTCTTCTACAAATGGATTTCCTGTTGAAAGAGTGCTTGTTTCATTATCTGTTTTGAATTTTTTTTGTTTTGTTTTAATGTACCTGTCAACTGTTTTAATTTTCTTTATGTAACACTGATGTCCACTATACTCTTTCTGGATGGACTAAGGTAAATGACTGAAAATTTCCAACTACGCAGCATGTGATTGTTTTGGCCTCAAAAATAAAATGTAGGAGAAAATTTTCCAGACACTAATGATGAACAAATCCTAGAATTAGGCTTTCTGTAGCTTTTATCATTGCAGAAAGTCACCTATTAAAAATGTTTAAGGAAGAACATGAGTTTGTAGTATTTTAATGTCTATTGAGCTGCCACTCTATACCATTATAGAGCTACAGCTATCTATAGCTCTTTCTTACATGTGTACATTCGAGGCCTTTGAAATGCTGTTAGTGTAATCTGGTTGTCTTATGTACACAGGTATTCCATTGAAATGAAGTTGTTCAATATCATTTTAATATGAACTAAACTACCCCTTGTATATACATAAAGAACTGAATTCAAAGGGGGGGGGAAAACCCCAAGCATAGTTACTCAGAAAAGTATGCATTATTAACAGTCATGTAGGACTGATGTTCCAGGCCTTCGTTTAAATGTAATTTTGCAAAATGGCATTCAGTTTTTAGGATAGAATGAAAATTCCTCACTTCTTTCTGCAAGGGCTTGTTAGAAATACTTCATAATTGCCCTCTCACCTATCTATGTGCCTCAGCAGCAAAAGATGTGAATATAAAAGAGGGATTTCAGATCTGTTCCTTTAAGTGTCAGTAAATGCTCTTCAATAAATTTGGAGGATTACACTTGCAGTTTTGACTTTCCACAAATGTGACAAATGGAAACTCAAACAGGAACTTCTAAATATTTTTTTCTAAAAAATGAAGGAATGCCAGGGTAATGCTGTTTGTAGGGAACTTTGTTTTCAAGGTGTTTCCAGAAACGCACTGCAAGGTGGGGGGGAACTGTGGTTTTGTTTGTTTTTTTCCTATAATGTTTATTGCTAAATGGTTTGGTAGGGTGTGTCTCTTAGGAACTGCTTCTTATAAACAAACATATGTGTTTGTATACAACTGAACAAACCATGCAGGTGTCTTCAAATGCATGTGTGGGAATGGAGCATTCACGGCTTTTTTTCTGGTATGCAATGCAGAGATGGATTTTAATGGGAGAGAAAACCAGGATCAGAATTTCTGCTGGGGTAGATCAACACAGTTTACTGACTTCCACTAAAGATGTTATCCTTGGCTTTGCTGTAAAATTAATGCATTGTACAGTTTATGTGCATTTTCTCTCATCATCATTTTCTTGTATGTTTTGCTTGAGAATAGTTTTAAGTACTTATTTGCACTAAAATGATACAGGCGGTATATGCCCGCTTCCAGCAGAAAATGAACTTTGAAACTGCTTTAGGGAAACTCTAAGGGAAAGTTATTTTCACAGATTTATGAAGGAAGCTGAGTTAGAGCAGGTGGAGTCTGATTGGTGATAGTGGTGGATGCTGGTGATTTGCATAGCTTCACAAGGAATTGGGGCTATGGAGCACAAAACTCCATAAAACTGTTCAGTATTTTGTTTGTATGATCTTAAAGAGCCAAGTGGGCTGAACAGTAGAGGATAAGAATTCAGGAAATTTAGCTCTTTTACTAGTACCACAAATGGCCAAATAGATCAGTAAACAACAAAAAAAGTTGTTAACTTCCATTGCTTATGCACTAGTACTAGATTACACAAGCATCTAAGGAAGCAGTCTGTGAATGAGACCTATCATTAAGAAAAAAATTGAGGGAATTATAAAAGCCTTTGAAAATAATTTCTATAAGAATTCACTAGTCCCAGTTGACTCATCAATTATCCTGAAATCTGACAGTTCTGTAGAAGCAGCTATGTAGCACTTTTCTGTCATTGCAATACCAAAGAGATGTTCCAATAATAGCGTTTATAATCCAGATGTGCAAAAGTTATGTCTGTGGGAACAACAGAATATGAACTTTCAGTGCAGTTTGTGTTTGTTGAGCAATACAAGTCAAAACTTGTAGGGCAATATTACAGTTCTTATTTTCATTTGTTCCTGGTGTTCAGTAACACACATTTTGGTGTTTTGCTTTTTTTACTAAACAGTATCATGGGTTGCATTTTTTTCTGGTTAGGGACAAATCACTATTGAAAAATCTTGAGAAAAGGTAAGATGCTCTCAGTCAAAGAGTTTGAGTTAAATATTTGGTGTCTGATCCTCCTATGTTACACTGCAGGAGAATTGGCTACATCTCAGGTCTTAGAAGGAGACTACTCTATTTTATTTCTTGCAGCAATAAAATCTTACTCATATCCAGCTAATAGCCTTAATATCAGCTAAAGTTAGCTGAAGTACTGATTTCAATAAAAATAGAAATAATCCTCTTCTGTTGTCCTCCTTCTCTGCGCAAATTTACACCAGTCCTTTGCTGGTGCCTTCCAAGGGCACTGACAAAGGTTGATTAAAACCTAAATGAAGGTGAGATTATGAAGGCCATCCTTTCTTTTTTCCCTTCTAATATAAAATCACATTAGCCAAAAGCAAAAAAGTTGCTAAGTGGATGACAGGAAAGGCTCTTGCCATCTGGCATTGATACAACAGTGTATGGTTTTTCTGTTCTTCGGTGCTTATTCTATCCTCTTCCATTATTCTGATCAGTAGCACAATTGCTGTAGGTTTACATTGTCCTGAGGAAGTTGTTGTGAGAGGTTATTAGAAATCAAGTATTCACATGAATTCAGTATTCCCTGTGGTCGTTGAAGAAAATAATCTGTTTGGTAGAATAGTTATTTAGGATTGGAATATATAATGAATAAGTAGAATATTGTCTAAGAGGTCTTGGGGCAGGGGAGGAAAGAAAACACATGATACGATTCTTTAAGGTGAGATCTCTTTACTGTATTACCAGGAAGGTTTGTTTGAAGCTTAATCCAGGGAACTTTATTCTTTCAAAGTAGTTTTCCTGTGTAGTAGTATGGGAAGGTGCCTGCAGAGAGTACAAGAGCAGTTCCACTCACATTGACCTCGCCTCAGTCACAGACCCTCAGTCTATGGGCAGAAGAGATCTGACCCATCTCAGGAAAAGGCAGGCACTCCTATGCTGTGTAATCTGTTGGCTGGGTAGGCCATGCACAGCAGCTACCTGTAAGACATCAGACTGAGTTTAGGAGCAGTGGCTGAATTGCTGAACATGTGATTAAGCGTGTCTCCAAACAGTTGCATTAGGAGATACCTATGAGACTGAATTGACTTCAGACATAAAGTAGCAATGAAGTGGAAAAAGCTTTCTTAACTTTGTGGTATTCAGATCTGGAGGCAAACTTCATATCAACTGTGCCTTCTAATGCTTTCAGCCAAATCCTGCCTGCCTCAGATGCTCCTAGCTTGTAGTTCTTGGCTAAACTTCAGTACTTAAAAACTATTGATGATGTCTTGAATAGAGCTGAATTATGGCTTGGATTACATCTAATGCCTTCAAGTCTTGATATTTTATCTCTGGAGGATATATAACTTGTCAGTTGTGAACAGAAATTCCCACTGATCCCTTTAAAGACATGTAGGGTCTTTATTATTTTGGGGGTTGAATAAGTTATTTCTCCAGGGCACCCTGCTCACTTGGGATACCTACCCTATGCTGGTTTCTGCAATCAAACCATTGCATTTGGCATAGTGGGGTGCTTGAATGATGTATTTATACAGGCAGGAGGCATGATTTAATACCATCTCATGATTCACCATACAGTCCTATTAATATGAACTTCACTCAGGAGAATGAGTAGCTGTTACTTGTCAGCAAATCCCGAGTGTATTAAGGGGGTGAGGTTGTATTGAAAGATCCTACAGTGATACTCTGCTGTTCCTAAGGGAAGCAAATGAAAAGTGTACTTTGATGAATAATGAATGTGTTAATTGGGGTCAAGAAGTCATAGCTTCCTGTGATACAGTAGTTAGAGTAGCCTGACAACAGCAATAAAGAGAAGTCTGTTTGACCAGATTTGGCAATAAAAATACGTGGTTATCTATCATCACCACACAACCAAAGCCTGACAGATGACAGTGACAGGCAGGTGGCTTGTCTGTTCTAGAATACACTGTTATATTCCTGAGATCCTGTTTTATGCATGTTGGCGTCAACTAGAAGATGGCCATGAGCTGATACTGAGTGAGACTGGTTGTGTGCTCAAGTATTGGCAAAAATCCTGTGTGGAGTGGATGATGATCTATCATGGCATTGCCTGGGTATATCAATAGGATTCATTAAGAGTGGATATTGATTAGAAGTCAGTCTGTTCCTGATTTGCAAGGAAAAATATATTTTGTTGCTGCTGGTCTGTATTTGCAAATGAATGTACCCCAAGGAGAAGATTACAGCCTGCTCCTACCTGTTGGCAAAATACATGCAAAAATACATATTTCTTGGGCATCTTATATCCAGCACATGAAAGAGAAGATTAAATGAATGAGATTAAGGAAGATATGTGAAAGTATGACAGTAATGCATATTTTGTGAAATATGCATATATATATATATATATATAGCCTGGCATTTTTTTAAATAAAGATATATGTGATACTGTTTATAATTTATGCCACTGGAAGATGTATGTCATTTTCAGTAGTTTGGCTATGTAACTGCATGATGTCAAACAAACATGAGCTCTTGAAAGTGTCTGTTCTACATTTCATACAAAATTTTCAAAACCACTTAACTTCACATAGATTGGAGGCTTATCTCAACTTTTTACGAAATGGCAGATAAGAGCAGAGTAGTGAAAGATATCTGAAGTGGCCTGGAGATGGGAAAGAGTTTGTTCTCAAAGAAGCCAACAGTGAAAATACAACTGATTTGGTACGCTATCCAGCTGATAGGAACTATGTAATAAAAGCCAGTATGGAACTCTAAGAAAAGGAAAGCAATGCGGTGCTTGTTAAGACGTAAGAAACATAGGGAGGACCTTTGCAACACATCTTCGGTGTGAATAAGTAGTAATGTACACATGTCAAAATCAACTCTTGGTAGTTAAAGCAATAATAGTTTCCTTCAGTTCTGCAGCTAACTTTTTTGAGTGATCCAGGACAATGGGAGACAAACAGAGAAACTCCCTTCACAAGCAGAATTGTACAGGCCCATGAAGCTGTTCATTGAAGAAGCTGCCCTACAAATGGCTTGCATAACCATGTGTGCTGCACTTTTTGTAGCTTGAGAAGATGATTTTCTGTGTCACTTCTCACACAGTCTAATGTTATCCTTCTTCCTAGTTCGTTGCCTTAACACATTAAATAACTGAAGTTCCCAGATTCATCCTGCTATAATTTTGACATGAATGCTGGCACAAAAAGACAAAGCTGGTTGCAATTCAGAATCTTTCTAATTCATATGAAAATATAGATAAGTCAAAAGGCACCTATAGCTATTTGTTTGGTTGTTTTTTTCAGGGACTAGTGGTTCACAGATTGTTCTCTGGTTTTCTGCCATGATACATATGGATGATGACACATCCTTATGTTTCCGTGGTAGCCAAAGGGAAGTCCAGCCACAGAGGCATCCCTTAATTCCATTTTTTTTTAACCTGCTTCCTCTCTCTAGCATACATTTATGGCCTATGTAACTGAATGTGTTTTGCGATTCACTGAAGGGTAAATCAGTCTATCTGCTATCAAGAGACAAACATGTATCTCTAACAATCTAATCTAAGCAGGAACTGAAGGTTTCTAAGGATGTAGAAGAGGGCAAGCTATTTATGTAAAAATCTCTGCTTTGACACGTTCCTGAAAAAGCGAAGTGAAGTAGATGTATACCTTTTGAGTGTGTGTGTTCTTTCATGTTACTGTTATAGGTGATGATCTCTTTGTACCAGACACAGTTCTCTTCAAAAGGAATTTACAGTTTAAGATGGATACAAATGTATAACTGACTTGCAGAGGAACAGAGGTATTGGTTGTCACGCTACTCAGCAGTCAGTTCACCCCCCAGTCAATGTTTTTGTGTGGCATTCTGGCAAGAGGAGGTTTTGTTTGCTGAAAGAGAACATTCATAGATGTTTATAGGAAGTTCTTACCTGGTATCAGGAAATTATAGGAGAAAGCATTGATGCCACTTTAAGTGTGGTTAGGAAGTGAAGGAGCAATAGTAATATTCAAGGCAGTGTGAAGAAGATACTGATCTTTCAGTTGTTCACAGTAGTAGCTGGGGTAAGAATAGGCTGAAGTGAGCCCTTGAAGGTGATGACAAGTACCATATAGTTGCTGAGGTAGTAAAAGGATGTGTTGTGGGACGATGCAAGGAGGGAAAGGAGAAGTGATCATTGTGGGAACATTCCAAAAGAAACACAAAGAAACCATGCCATTCTTTAGCCAGTGAAATACTCGAGGAGCAGGTGAATCAGTGCACAGTACTGACAACAACAAAAAAAGTTTGGAGTTAGTCAAACCAAAGAAAAAGGATTTGCCATGTACTCGAAGACCAACATTTGCTGAGATACTGCACTTCAAATAATGTGAGACCAATTGGCCTGTAATGTGAAGGCCTTGATTTTTCTAGGGCTACAAACTGTTTCCCAAATATGCTTGCTAAGTTTTTGTGTGAGGTGATTCTGTCTGAACCTCTCATAATCAGCAGAACTATAGTTATTTATCTTTCTTTATCTTTGAAAAATCTAAATTTGCCACCATTGTGTATTTAAAAGAAAAGGCTAGAAAGCTGAACTTTAGTGGAACTGAAGCATTGTTGGTTTCTGATTGAAAGAATCAGCTAGGTTCATCTTGAACTGCAGCTAGTTTTTAATTTGCTCCTAAGAGCTAATGTAATTTTCAAATAGAAGCTTTTAAGTTTGGAAGAAAAATGTGTTAATACCAAATGTGCTGTATCCCACAAGTGTTCCACATAATTGAAAAAGATGGACTCTCCCACTTGTAAATAGTTTCTATATCCTTGCTCTATATACTAGTATAGACTGAGATGCTTAATAAACTTGACAAATTCTGACAGCATCTGCCATGCTTGTATTGGTATGAGGTCAGTAGATATCTTTAATTTGTATATGTGATATTTTCTACTTTAAAAGTTGCTGGAATATCCATGTTGTATTTTGGTTCTGTGTTAAGTATAATAGGAGTTGGCTGGGGATTTGACACTTGGCATGAACAGTTCCTACATGTACTTCAAGCTTTGCTGAGAAGAGTGGAATAGAATCAGCAGCTGAGGACAGGGGTCAAGTCTGGATAGTGCTTCTGGTGCCCTAGAAGAGCCTTTGGTCCCAAATGATTTTTGCAGAAAGGTGGAAATAGTCTTTGGAAGACAAGTGTAGTAGTTATAAAAGTGGCAGCAGTCGTGTTTGGGAGGGTGGGGGAAGACATGTAGGATAGCTTTTTCTATCTACCAATATTTCATTTAATGTCTGGGTTTACTTACCTCAGGCAATGCTAATCAATGGCAGCTCACCTTCTGTTTCAGAGCATGCATGGTACCTATCTGGTAATACTTTTTTAGGGACAATAATCTAAAGTTGCTGTGGATGATGGAAGCAGCCATGAGACTTGGAAACTACTTAATCCTCTCAGTTCTGGGTTTTCCTTTACCCCAAAACCACTGAGAAATCTTAAAGAGAAAATGGAGAGCACTTGTAGAATAGGAAAGGTGGCCAGAAAGTGGGAGGCTTGAATAAGAGCTTAAAGGAATCAAATATGACATAGGATAAGCTATGAAGAGGGTGCCAAAGTGGTACCTGAATTATTTATGATCTGTGAGATGACAAATTTGGGCCAATGTTACAAGGAAGTAGAAATTATTTGAAGTTTGTTGGTGTTGTACAGCATTTGGAAGAACCATTGTTTGTGGTATTTTTAAATAGATACAGGTGTTAAGAAGAATTAATTATTTGGCAGAAAGATGGTCTAAATAGGTTACTTCTGTCAGGATCTGATTAGAGTGTTTGTCATTGATTAGCTGATGACTGCATTGCGGGGATCTGACTTTTCCAGGCAATGTAACTCCAGGGAAGTTGCTGAAGTCTTTTTTACCTTGAACCATAGCAAAACTAGGCATTTGCTTTTCCCTAGGGGAATATTTTGGTCCTTGTCTAATGTGCCATTTAGGTATTACATGCAGGTGGGATCAAAACCTTGGCTCTTCTTGCATTGTTTTCATTTTTCTTGTTCTGCCTGAATTTGTAGCCCAGTTTTCCAGCATACTTCTGGCTTTATTTCTTTCTGTGTGCATCCGTACTCTACAGTGGTCTCCCTTTCCTTCCCATTTCAAATGACTTTTTATAGCAAGACTGCAGTGAAATCACTAGTAGAGGACTCCTGTCAGTAGCTTCAGTTCTGTGCTAAAACGTAAGATTATGGCTAGACTGCTTGTGACCTTCTACTGCTACCTTAGCTTGCTTAACCTATGCTGTTCACCTTTAAAACCAGCTTTTCATAAATAAAACCTGCCTTTTAGCAAAATTCTGCAGAAATGAAACAAATAAGATTGTATATTTTATTTGTGTATATATATTTTATATATAAAACTAGTGTTCATCTATTTTCTTGTTCTTTTCTCCTGTCTTTCATTTTTAAAATCAGTTTTCAGTTTCAGAAAATCCTTGAAAACTTTTAATGAAAAAAAAAAAAAAACAAACCAGGGTTTGGAAACAGCTGAAAGAAACATGCCCTCCATTAACATACTGAAAATGACTTAACATGTCATTTTTTTCTAACAGCATTATAGTTTTCTAGAATGTAATGGAAGTGAAAGCTGTATAGTTTAAAATAGATGATCTCCCCTTTTCCACCCACACACATAGTTAATTTTTTGCAGGGACTAAGAATGCTGGAGTAGGCAGGAAGTAAGTACTGCCACCATCAGTGGTTTCAGACAAGTGATTGATATGCATGGTACTGTCCATTCTGGCTTTGCCCTAGCAAAAACATTTAGGCCCATGCTTAACTTTAGTCATGCTAGAGGTCCTGCTAAAGTGAAACAGAATTATTAGCGTACTTAATACCCTTCTGGCTCATTCTCTGAGTCCTCAGCACTCTTTATGGTCAAGTTTCATGTATTCAATATATTCTTGCAGAACAGGAGTGACCATTAATGCTAACTAATGGTGAACTGTAAAACTTAAGACAAATTTCCTTTTTATGTGGCTGGGAGGGAGAACAAATATGTTGGTATAAACTGGTGAAGCTGATGTAGTTGTATTGGCGTAAGTTCAGAATTTGGCATGGGGCGGAGATGCGAGTAAAGCTGTATTGTACTTCTGTGGTTTTGATTCACAGAGGTTTGTGCGAACTTAGGTAGCTGGTGCACACATGGGACATCATCAAAGAGCCCAACCAGAAAGTCAGAGCTTGGATTTGGAGTGCCATACAGCTATACATTTAGAAGCATGTTGTTATAGTGAGGCAAGCAAAGCATCCTTTCATTAAAACAGGTAACTACAGTTTATTTTCAAAGTTTATTTTTATATATTACAATCTGCAATGTAATAAATATAAATGCTTTTTAGACATTTGGTATTGTCATTATTCTTGAATGTTTATACTGCTTGCAAAGGGACTGGAAGGGTCCTCCTGTCAGTTGCCGAGTTCAGGTTACCACTACTATTGGCATCATATAATTTTCTTTTATAAGCTATCCTTTTTTTTACTGTGGATTTGGAAGGCTGTTCTAGACCCTCACTTAGGCAACACAAAAATACTTTTTAAAAAAAAACTTGAAAAAATATTTTCAGCCTAAATTTATTCATAACTAGTTTTTCCTTGATTTTTAGTGTGTCAGGGTTGTCCTTAGCTTAAACAGTCTCTTCCTCCTACTGTTTTTTCCCCTGTTCGCAGATTTTTTTTTTTGCTAGGATAAACAAATCAAACTTTCTTAGGTTCCTGTTACAACATAGTTGCTCCATTTCCCGGAACAACCCAAAAAGGACTTTCTTTACAGCTGTTGTAGTTGAATTTGACCTTTTTTTGTAATGTGGATGAAAAGAACTGTATGCTATTGGAAGTACCTCTAAGAAATTAATTGAGAAATAAAAGAATAAAAGAAATACTGATAATTTTCCTTTTCATATTTGCATCGTACTAGCAGCTCAAATTCCTTAAACAGATGCAATGAGGTCCTGCTTTTCTTCCTCTTGAGTTTAGAACTGAAGTTTCTGTTACTAGCAGAAGCATGACCTTACATTTTGTATTATTGAATTTCATCCCGTTTCTATTAATGCAGTCCATAAGGTTGAACAGTTCTTTCTATATAATATTCTTATCCTTCTCAGTCTTGACAGTACCTTCCAACTTTGTCATCAGGAAATTTCATCAGCGTGTTGCCTTGTGCCAAAATAATTAACGAAAATGTTAAGCAAAAACTGTCCCAAAACAGGTCACAGAAAAGCTTCCCTTGAGCCCATGCTCCCCTGTACGAATCATCTTGCTCTTTAAGTGTTCTAATGTCTTATCAAATACAAACATGCTGAAACAAAAAAAGACTAAGTATTTTACAGAGCAATTTAACAATCCTTATTTGTGTCAGTTGTCCCACTGGAGTCATTTGAGTAAAGCTTGCAGAATCCATTTTATAATCTCCATTCCTAGGTGAAAGAAATCTTCTTTCTCTTAAAATGCAGCTCACTCTATTAGACCAAACAAATATGTAATAGTTAAAATGAACTTTTTTTTAAGAAATTAAATACTTTTAAATGAGTTGTAATGGCAACTCGCTTTCTCATACGTACCTTTTGTTTGTATATTTCTATATGAAAGTTAATAACTGGTTTTGTATTAGAATTTATGAAAATCTTTTGGCAAAACCCACGATGTGTCCGCCTACTGTGTGCTTAATAATTAAACTGCAGGGTTCAGTTCCTTAATAAGAAAAGAGCGAGAAATATGATTAATAGCTAAGCATAGTCAGATAACCAGTGTGAACAGCATTATCCCCAACAGAAAAGTGAAGCGATTCTGTAACAGGAGATGAAACTAGGTAAACATCGCTTGATCATGTGACAATTGCAGTCCTTATTGGCAGTCTCTCAAAAAAGCATCATAGAGGGTCACAATTCAACATCTAAAGTTAGAAATGGTATAAGGCTGATAGTAATGAGGGCCAACATGCAGCTGCTAAGGTAGATTTCTAAATCACTGCCTTGATACATGAGAATCAATTACTGAAAACCTTTCACGATGGTCAAAATGTGACATTAAATAATTGAGTATCACATCAAATCTTGTCTGCAATTAGTTATCTGGAAAAGTAATTATGCAACAAAATCAAGTAGCTGAAATTAGTGATGTGAAGCACCCTGGTTATTCAAAGACTGTAGGAGAGGATTTTTTTTTTTTTTTGACTTGTGACATGAAGTTTTAAGCACTTAACTAATTCTTTATTGAATTAAAAAAGTCTTGCTCAATTGTAATTTTGTCATTAGTCATATCTACGATAGAAGATACATTGCACATGAAACAGGTGTTAATGACTAAGTTTGTTTTGTCTAAAGTGAAAATGATTAGCTGTGGAAGAGAATGTCTTGCAAGTAGTACATTAAAAAGCAAATCTGTTTTGTTTAGGGGGAAAAAAACAGCCTAAATTTCACTGTTTTGTCTCTTACACTAAGAGTGTAAGTTTAATGGGAGAACAGGTATGAGACACTCTAAAGGTCAAATTCGTTCTTTTAAAAAAAAGCTATGTTAAATGTAACAACATAGATGTTATGAAAGGTTAGAAAAGCCATTAAAATATAATTTACACTAATAGAAGTAGTTAGCTTGCAGTAGTTAGCTCAAATATTCAAAATAAGCAAGAAAAATAGAATTAATCAAAATAGAATATGTATCCAATGTAACAGACTTATGTTTAAATTCTCACATGAATATTGTTTTACAGCTTATAAATACAGGGAAACATTTATTTATGCAATCATGATAAACCTGATTATTTTTTAAATGGCTTCTAATAGTAACTGTTGTCATGTATATGCCGGAACTGATAGGAAAATTAATTCTAATCAGTAGATCTGTATAGAACTTGATCTGTATGTGTATAGTACTTAAAAATCTGAACTGATAAAGAGTAGTTGGTTAGTCATGTTACTTAAGCTGGTCCCAAAATAGCCCCTTCCTTTTTTGGTAGAGTTAGGTTTGCAGCTGTTGTCTCTATCTGTTGTCTCTGAAGAAAATTTTAACATTAAGAGTTGCTGACGTCAATTTTTTTCTTTTTTTTACAGCTGATGTGGGCTTTGCCCCTGACAGAAGTTATTTGGTTCTAGCTCTGAGTTTGGAAGAAGTTGGTATATAGATTTTCCCTTAACTTTCAATTGATGTGTTTAGCTTTAGTGGGAGTAATACTATCACTTAAACCATGTTGTCGTCTCAAGGAGTTTTGCTACATCCATATGGAGTGCCAATGATTCTGCCGGCAGCACCATACTTCGCTGGACTTGTTCAGGTAATGCAAGGCCGCTTCCAACAAGCAACTTAACTCTAGTGCACTTAGAGTAATAATTGGAATTTTTATGGTTGAGCAAGCAAACACTTTTAATACAGGCAAAAGCTCTCATGTAGTCAGTGAGAAGACAGTAGGAAATCAAAAAGATGGATCACCCTAATCTGTGTATTGACATCTCTCATGGCTGAATAAATGGTGTAGTTGAGCTATATTTGCTTGTATTGATTTGTCTGCTGTTTAACATTCATGCCTTTGCTTCACGAGGTTGACCACAGGGCAGAGGATTTGCTATCCATTCTAGGTTTCTGAGGGAGTCAGCATTCCCACGGCAGGTCATAAGACAAAGTAACTTACCATGATGTTTTTAGGTTAAGTGTTTTAGCACAGCAAATATGAATAGTGTTAAATATGCATTAATGCATATATTATGCGTCGCACTGAATGAAAAAGGGTTTGTGGTTTTGTGTGTATAGAAATATATCACCTTCACAGAATATCTATGCACATCGTATGAATTCTTTTGAACCCTGCAAGTGTAAGATCTTGCTTCAGGGCAAGAATTCTGTATTTTAGAAGTTAACTGGCAATTACTAGATTTGTCTGTGTTGTCTGTTTTTGCATTTATTTTATTTTTATCAAAAAGTGGTACTACTGAATTTTCTGCTGTTAGACTTAGGATTTTGAATAGAACATGTAGACACCAATTAAGCAAAAAGTATTCTGTTGTTTACAGTATTAGAAGACATTAAGAAAGAATTCAAGTAACGTTTCTGAGCATTGACAAAATTAAAAAACCAGTGTACTCTATAAATGGTAGTAGTTAGATATTATGCATTAACAGGGTCGAGAGACACACATGTGTATTATGGCATTTCTGTGTCATGCTAGTGATCAGTTAAATTAACTGTAGAGGAGAGGGAAATTTTCATTATGCTCCTTTACTACAACAGTTAGCTGGGGTAGAGGGGCAATCACAGCACAAAACAGGTTTTTTTCCATATAGGTCCATTCAGTAATCAAAGACTGTGAGTTGTGTTCTTTACTTTAGGCTTAATATCAGACGCATATGTCTAAAATAGAAATATAGCATTGCCATTATCAGGTGTTGAAAAACTGTGTCTTCTAGGACATGCAAGCTGATGCTATTTTTTTATGCAGTGAGACACGGTGGCACACTTGAACACATCAAGCAGGCCTTCATATCCGTTAGAATTTGGGGGGTGAAGGTCAGACACTAGAGCTCAGTCAGACCCTGTGCCATCCTGTCCAATAAATAATTACAAGCAAATCGTGCCTTTCACTCTATGCTGATTGATGTTGAAATTGCTTTTGAAAGTTCTCATAAGTTCCTGTTATAGATTAAGTGCCGGTGTAGGAAAAATAACTGCACCCAACTGAAATGGGTGAATGTAATCAGGTTTAATGGACTCGAGAGCTTGTTGGGAATTAAATAACTATTGATTTGTTGGAAAGTTGCTGTCATTACAAAATGCCACTCTGGACGCATTATCCAAGCAGATAGATTAGAAGAAAGGGCCCTTTGAAAATTCAGGATGCCTTATTTCAATCTTTTTTCTTTTCTTTCTTTCCTTAGAAAGATATATCCAGGCCTGTGCTACTCCATTAGCATAGGTCTAAAATAGTCAAGCAATAAGAATTGTTCTACAAAAAAATAGGTATGTTTACAGGTACAGTTGAAAAGTGTTCTTCATACGGATACTTCTCTAGTCTCTCCTCTTCTCTACCTCTCCTTAATGTCATAGCTGAAAATTGCATTTTGGAAACAAAACAAATGCTTGAGTTATTGTCTTAGTGGGTGAACTAGAACATTAAATGGTTTAACCACTTTCTCACCCCAAGTTTGTATTTGCATTTGCAGTATCTGCAGTCAGCTTATGATACTAGAATGCTTATTGTTTGTCTCTTAGAGTAAACCTAAGTATTGTATCCAAAATAAATAATGCAAAGGACACTTGATAGGCATATTTATATCATCCTCTTCTAAACAGTAATTACATAATGTTCAGACCTTTAGTGGAAATTTTCTTCAAAAATATGCCTTGATAAACTGATTATGCAAATGTTTTTAGTAGGTTGCAGGTTGAGAGCGCCAACCCTGAAGTATTTTTGAATATGAGGCTGTTTTAACATCTTAGAGGATTATAAGATTGCAATGTATTTATTTGCATGGATTTCTACAGAAAGTAGGTGTATTTCTGATTAGGGATTCCCCACGATTTCCAATCGGATTTACACCAAGATTGCAGGTGAAACCAATGTAGACTATTGCATAGAGATTTGGGGGACTATTTTGTTTTTTCTTCGTGTTTTGTATTACATGGTTGACAAGAGAGAGCTCAGATCTCTGTGGAGGACTGGTAGTCTTCACGGGTTCTGCACCTTCAAGTGCTGTATATTATCTTACTTTATGCTGTGTATGTGCAGCCTTTTCTAGCCTTTCCTCCTAAATTCATCAGTAAACTCTATCTTGCATCCTTTGCTTCCTTTGGTCACACCCTCTTGTTACAGAGTACTGGAATATGGGAAATTTAGGACAAACACAAAAGGGCAGATACTGTGGATGCATCTCTGGAAAGACTTTAGATAAACAGCCATGTGTATTTTCCCAATTGCATGTATTATTCTATTAAGAAGATTTGTATTCCTCTTACTGAGATCATGTGTTTGAGTGAGACGATGAAAAGTGGAATGCATATGTTCTTGAAAGAGAGAAGGGAGTTGTTCTAAGTTACAGATATGTCAAAATGTATCAAATTATGTCAAATATACTTGCAAACTTAGTTTTATTTTCCAATAAATAAATATACCTTCAAAAAACTTACTAGAATGATGGTGGTATTATTGCCTATGATTTCCTAACCCATTTTTTAATAAGAAAAAATAAAATATCTTTTCCTCTCCCTTGTTCCTCCTGGGTGAAACTGTAGGAGGAAAAAAATCACATGAAAGTACAAATGATGCATAAATAGCATTACGCCTCATGTGGGTGGAGAAATGTTTTCTGACTTGGCACAAAAGACGTACTGGTGGCTTCACAGGCTGTCACAATTACGCTGCCATGAGGACCAAAGCAGGTACTGCAATCCAGCAACTGCGGATGCTGTGGACAGCAAGGCCTACCTTGTGTCAAAACTATCATGCTGTTTCTCCTGGCAGGTGAGATAAAAATTGCCATAGAGGATTAAGCGGCAATCCAGTAAAAGAATTCTTATCCTGCCCTTGGTTCATACCCCAATTTGATATGATCATTTGATTCCTATGGGGGAACTCTTATGTCCAGCTAAACTGTGGAGTCAGGAAGTGTGGCTGTGTGCTACTGCACCCTCTTACATGTTCTCAGAATAAACATGTAAAACAAAGTTCTGTTTATCATTAAAATTACAAAGTGCAGCATCAAAAAAACTGTTTCGCAATTCATAGAATAGTACGTTTTGTAGAATAACAAGCTCAAGGTCTCCATATTAGCTTCACCTCTCATGGCTTTGAGTGGTTTAGGTATATAAAATCTTTCCAATTGCTCTGGATACTTGGAATGTTAGGATTATCATAAAATATTTTAAGAACACAAGTGCAATATATTCAAATTCAAATGATGGATGCTAAATTATTTATTACATGGCTGGTTTAGGTGTCTCAGTTTCCATTTAGGAGAGAAAAAGGAGTTCATATGCATTATTATAAAAATTATTAAAGTTGAAATTACTTAGACTTTTCAGTAAACTACTGGAAAATTCTAAATAGAGAGACTTAATTTTATATTAAATAGAGTTCTATTTAATATAAAATGCACTACTTTAAAGATTAAAAAGACTTTTTTTTTTTTTTCCTGAGTATGGTCAGTAATCTTTAGCTTTTATTTTAACATAGTGACCAGAAAAGCTCTAAGAGTTCTGAGGGTTTAAGTTTATATTCACAGTTCAAGACTGCACTCAGCTAAGCTAAACCCTTTTCTTCTGCTTTTATTTGCTTATTTATTTGTATGGTGGTAAAGGGTCATAGAAGAAAAGTAGGAAATTGATGGCTGTTGATTAACTATTTTAATAAACTGGGAATTACTGTACTTCTAAGTACATCATTCTTAAGCTTAAATTATTCTTAAGATATTTTGATTATATCTGTGCCTCTGATTTTCCATAACTGGTTAACTTAGTATGTTTGACTGACAACTGGAAAAGAGGTAATCTGGAGACAGTTCCATTTTATTTTAGGGCCAAGTGAGACAATTGCCTAGAATATGCTGTGAAAAGTAGTGCTGCAGACTTCTTCACAGTTCCATCTTTACCCGTCTGTGTAAAATACTTGTTTTAGTGCTGTATTGGGAAGTGCTAGCAGTGAATACATTCAGAATACTCGTAGAGGCTAGTGTGTTCAGCTACCTACAAAATCGCGCTTTCTGGCAGTCCAGTTTTGAAAAATGTTGTGGATATGTTGTCTTACCTTAGACTAAAAAGGCTTTTGTAATTTAGTAGATTTTATTTGAATAATGCATTTGAAATAGAAATGATGAGAGGTTTTAATTCTTCCCATGTTGCCTGAAGTGGTTTATAGTTGTTTTGGTTGGGTTTAGATGACAATCTGGTGGAATGCAGTGCATAATTTCTGTTTACATTGGCTGAATTGCCTATTTGAAATGCAGTAAGTAGATGATTTACCTTAGATGCAGATTTATTCTGGCTTGATTGTGTTGTTCTCTGTCTTTGCAAGTGATAAGGGTCTTCTATTACTAGTACTGTAGTCCCAGCGCTTTGTGAGTGGAGGACTAATGTTTTATTACTGCAATCACTTTTCATCTGAGTGCGTATTTTGCTCTGTTTTTGAGAGAGTGTATCTAAAATTTCCTCTCTCTCTTTCAGTCTGAGTTGCCAAGATTTTCTCCTTTCTGTATCAAAATTGCTTTTAATAGGAGATGTAAGGTGGTGGTGATAGTGATGGATATGTTGTCTGTATTACTTTGTTTACAAACATTTTCAGTTATCAATGTTTAAACCTCTGGAAATACAACTTCAGAATTTATTTTTTTCCTTTTGATGCATGGATCAAGCAATGTAGCCAAGATGTATTCTCTGTGAAACCTGTCATTTGCTCAAGAGGCTACAGACAGCTTTGAAAGTATTTTGTTACTGCTATTGCAAGAGTTTATTTTCTTTTAACCTGCCTTTGTTTCTTGCTAATAAGTGCAGATATCATAAAATACCTGGTGAGTGAACCTGCAGGGGGGAGAAGGAGGGGCAATGCCACAGAATATCTTTCCCATTGACCAAAAAGACTTTTTTAGTGAGAAGAATAGCCTGCCTAAATAGTTTTAGTTCGACCAAGAAACAAGTGGTTATTCTCTCCTCCCATCTTGCACAATCTTGTCTCACTAGCCTTTATTTCAGAAATCAATGCGTAACATAATTTGAATGAGTCAGGCAATACTGCATTACTTATTCTGTCAGCTTGGTCAATGTTGTGTTATAGTCAGGGCTTCTTTCTGAGCTCAGCACAAGTGTGAAAGATTTCATCTGACACCCAACAGACACAATTTCTTCCTGTCCCACTTTTGCATGTAATATCAGTATTAGTGAATTTTAGTGAGCTAGTTCACTAAATATATAATTGTGGTCACTAGCTTGTGTGTCGGATAATACACTTAAATGGAGTGTTTTAGTGTGGCAAGAAACTGGCTAAATCTGGGCCTTCGTGGCTGCAGCTTCTGCAGTGTTTTAAGTGGAATAAATAAAAGGATATTTGAGTTTGTATGAACAGAATAGCTTCTATAGGTAGAATAACTTTCATTAGGATGGTTTCTATTTATTTGTTCATCCCCTAAATAAGACAAAACTTTTAAGATTTAGATTCTCTGCAAAAGCAGATTATTTAATTTGGCTTCCCTAACTAGGAGCCAGCAAGAATAGAACAATATAGAACAATTATTTTTATGGAGTTGGCTTGAATATTTTACCTATTCACCCTCTGATAAAGGTTAATCTTGTGTTACATGAGCTAAAGTTAGAAACCCAGTTAAAATACATCTTTTGCTTTATTCGGTCTATTTGCTTGCTTCCTTTTTTTAAACTGAAGTATGCAGGTAACTCTTTTCTTGGACCTGGTCTCAAAAAGGATGTTGTAAAAACATGAAATGTCTATTTCAATAGACCAGGTTGTGCAAAAAATATAGTAAGGACATAATCATTTAAACTATAAATACTTTCAGCTGAAGTAATTGAGGATTGCATTTGAACTACTCTATTAGTAGGTGAGAGTGATGGAATCACATCTGGCTAAATATTTGCCAGCTAGGTATCACAGCTGTCTTAAGTTTACGAGCATGAGAATGTTTCACAGATAATTTGAAAAGTTTGGTGGTTTTTTTTGTTTTTTTTTTTTTCCTTAGTGTAGTGGCAGGTCATGAACCTTGTAAATAGATAATAGGAATTTGATCCAGGTAGATTTTCTGTGTTAGAGTTTCCATTTGTGTTTCATGAGATTCAGATTATTGTGGATTAGGGTAAATTCTGATACCCTGCCGCCTTCTCTTCCTCTAGTGGCCAGAGATACATGAGCTAGATAGCTTGGAGGATGACTTAATTGTCTTTAATTCTGATGGTTTTATTAAATCAATAAAGTATCTTTTTATTTTTTTCATGTACATATTGTTTTATTGCTGATCAAGCTGAGAAGAAAGTAGAAGTCTCTTGCCTATATATTCAAGAGTCAGAATGGTTCATATTCTGTCTTTTAAGATTTTCTTTGAGGCCTTTGAATTAAATAAAACAAATTGTGCATTTCAAGGAAATGTTATTAAGACTTTATTGGAAAGTATCCTTAAGGAAAAGCAACTAATTTCTTATTAGGATAAAGCTCAAAAAACTTATAAAGCAGTGAACTGATCAGGGCTATGCTGATTTTTTTTTTTTTGAGAGAGATTAAAAATCTGATGAAATGATCATTACCCCAGTGCTTTTTCATCTTGTAGAGCTAGAAGTACGCTTTTGTTATGTCTCTGTTCTTACTTTGCCATACTATTTCAAAAGCATGTAATGTCTTTCTGCATGCTAATTAGTAAAATTTTAAAGTAATAGAGGAGAAAATGGTAGGTTGTTTATATATTGTTTTACTATGATAAATGTCTGTGACACTTTATCTGCAACATTTGAATATCTAGCAAATACAGTAAAACGCATGTCCAGCTGTCTTAGACATGTAAACTGCAAAACATCTAACCCAGGTAAGACAGTGGCTGCCAAAATGCAAATACATAGATTTCTCTGAAAGTTACCAGCAACTGTGTGGGTATGCATCAGCTGTCGTCATTTTTACTGAGAGTGGTACTACATACAAGCATGTTTCAAACACTTTGAAAGCAAATCATATTGACACTTGAAAGCAAGAAAGAGAAAAAAGGAAATTTCCAAACATTTTACTTGTCTTCCATCCTAGAGAAAATCTTAGAATTATATTAAATCAGAACCTGAACATAGGTGAGAATTCCAAAGAGTGAGAAGAACAGGTTAAAAAAGCACACACCACCCCACCCCACCCCCCCCCCCCGGCTTTTTAAAAGATATAACCACGTAGTTGGTTAAAAGCAAAAAAGATGACATTTAGTTGAGAAATAAAAGGTGACTAGAGGTGAGGGAAAGCAGGTCTTCCTGCATCTGTGAATGATCTTGTAGCTAATAATACAGAATGAATCAGTCTTTTTTTCCCTACTAGCCTCAGTGTGATACTGACTTTTAGTGAATTAGTAAACCTGAGAAGTCCTTCCTTGCTCCCTAGAGATAACTTTTCTCTGTAAGTGTGGCTCAGGTGATTAGGCTCAGTTGGATGCTGAACTGAGTGCTTAAGATGGGACCTGCTTCAGTTATCTGAACGAAAGTTTGAAGGTGTGTACCCCCCTATGCGAAATGGTTCCTTATTCTCTAAGTAGTGGATGTGTATTTTATGTGTACAGGGTTTTGTTTTGTTTTGAGGAGTTGATTTAGTGCTTGACCAGCTTTTTAGTATTTTTTTTCTTTAGTTTTTCTGAGGTATTAGATCTTGTCTGTGCAAAAAGAGATTAGAGATACATTTTTAATACTTTGAGAAATACAAAAAAGCCTATTTTTGATGAAATAAGCTCATATTTGCTAGGTTTTCTTTCTCTTTGACTTGGAATTGTTCTGAAAAACGTTATTTGAATAAATTTTTTTTAAAAGAAATTTGATCTTGCTAACACTTGAGGTACAGAGAGAAAGTAAACCTCTACAGCTGTACTTCAGTGCCCTGTTACAATGAAAATATTTAACTTCAGTTATTTAAAACAAAACAAAACTTAGATACTATTCAGAGCCATCAAAAAAACGGATGGAAGAGGATGCTGATTGTTTCTATACAAAACAAAGTACAAATTCTTAAGAAAGCCATGAGGATAGTTTTAACAGAATCTCAACAAAGTTTTATTCTATAGAGCCTGAACCATACTTGAAAAGGTCTGCTCCTCAGTATCTTAAAGAACTTACATTTTGTTATGCATTTGTAATAACTAATTAGTACTAAATGGTTTTTAAGTTTGCGGTACATGGAAACCGTCCTATATTGGAAAGCTGTCTATTCAGGTACAAGCTACAGAGCATGTTTTCACTCTTTGATCTCCATTCCATTGAGCGTTACTTTCCAAAGTGCAGCAATCTTTCCTACCTTGTCCTGAGATAGAACAAGGAGAATGAACAATCTAGCGTGTTCTGTTGTGACAAGTCATGCAAGAGTCTGTTCTGAGATGAACATGGAAAAAACCACAAGCTTTCCTTTCACTAAGGGAAATTAAGTGTAACTGGAGCACCCCCCCCTTCTGGAACACAGGAATAAATTACACTATTGATTATTACTTTTTTTAAAATCTTGTGTCTAGACGCAAAGCTGTACCCATATTTTTTTGTCTTTTTGGCCTTACAATGTCTAAAACTAGAATAAAGCAAACTTGAAATCTTGAAAATATCTTAACCTGTCTTTGACCAGCTCATAAAATTAAAAATCTACCTAGATACAATGAGGAGGATCTAGCAGTTATCACTAGCTGGATCCAGTAACAGAAGAGGGTTTAAGGCTAACTGGAACACAGCAGCTACAGTTAGGCCCAGTTCTCCTTGAAAGACCAGCCGGTCTTTGGCAAATTGTTCTTCCTTGTCGATTTCCCACTGTCAAATCAATTCTTATGTTTGCCATTCGTTTTTAAAAAAGCCTGTGGTTGCAGAAATGGCTCTGGTAGTTCCATGTTTGTTTATTCATTCAGAATCTTAAATATAAAATGAAGGAAAGCATTGTGTGTAAGGATTTACTTCTAAATACTTCTAAAGGTTACCTAAAATTGTTGTTGATTCAAAGAAATTTTTCGAAACTAATCATTCTGTAAGAAAAGAAATAGATGGATTGGTTTCATTATAGCATTGGTCAATGTGTACTGGGGAACTGTCTTCGCTGGCTCCTGTGGTGACTTATTTTGTAGACATAAGTTGTTAAAACATAGTCAAGCCTTTTGAACACTGCTGTTACAGGAAATGAAATATATCCATTGCAGGATTCTCAGAGTACCATTTTTAACTGACACACTGTGCTGGATTGACTGAAGTGAGTACGTGGTCTTTTTACTGCAGAAATGAATGCTTTGATTTTTATACCTTCCTCCATGAAGGAACAGTTAAAAACAGGGAAATGTAACAGATGTTCATACACATTTCCCATCTGAAAATGCCTTCCACTGGCCAAGACGATTGTTAGGCACAATTAAGCCCAGTATATACATCCTGTACTGTAAGCCAAGTCTGCTGAATATGTTCCCAACAGGGAAGCACAGATTTGGAAAGAAGGCAGTTTATATGAACTTTCATCTGCAGTAGATTTTTGAGACTCACTGTGTGAAAAACATAAGGAGACCTGGCTGACAGCTCTGAGTCTGTGCCCCAATGCACTGCGCTGTAATCTATATCTTTAAGAGAAACTTTTAATCCATGAGAAAATTTCATACACATTTCAGGGATGCTAACACTCGAAATCTGATTTCTGAGTGGCATTTGGTATTATGTTGCCAACTGACTTAAAAAGCTTGTGATATTATGCCTTGTAATGTTCCACATTCAGTCTAATTGTCACTGTAATCAGCTTTATGATGGCACCTCTTCGTGATGACTACAGGGATGTATCTTCCTCTTTTTTGCATATTATGTCTGAAAAGTGAGGTTTTGATTTCAGAGGCATACTGGTAGTGAAGGGAGGAAGGCACTGTAGACCTGCAGACTTTTAAAATCATGTCTGACATGTTTATGCAGAGAGTGAGATTTGTCATTTCCAATGGTATGATAGCATCTACTGTTGAAAAAGATGCTGAGAACCAAATACTCTTATATTTTGTGATATGTGTTGTAACTGAACACATTATAGTTGGCCGTTCTGGAAAAGCATGCCTTCCTGGTATCTCAAAAATTGCAGTGATTGACTATTTTTGTTGTATCAGAATATCATACAGACACTATGAAAGTGTGTTGACCTAAAAATGTCTGTGGGTATTTCATACCAGTCTTCTTTTGTACTTTTCCTTTTTTTTTTTTTTTTTTTTTTGGGGGGGGGGGGTGGAGATGGGAGGAGACAAAAATGCAAGACATACATTGCTTTTCTGTTTTGTAATGCCTGCCTCTTAATAATGTAAAAAGCTCTGTGCCGGCTCTGCAAAAAGAATCTGTAAGTTGCTGGGCAGTCGTTAAGTCTTTTCACTGAAATATGCAAGAGAACTCTAAAACCTGTCTGCTATTCTAGTCGTCTTATTCTGTAATAAGACACAAATCTGCAAATACTGATTCCCTGTTGTTCTCTGGCCTTAGTTCTCCATATGATGTCTTTGTTAAATTCCTCTTCGTGTGGATATAAGTAGGGTTTACTATCTCCTGTTATCTTTACTCATGGCAGAAATAGGGAGAAAGCTGGCCTGTGGCCTCACGTGCAGATGGTGATACACAGTTACCTGTATTTCATAAAGGCAAGAAAGTGAGACTCTTCCGGTTTTCTGAAAAATATGCTTTGTTCCTATGAGAGAACGTCTGAAGTATCTCTTTGTTGGTCCTCTGGAACTGGTGGACTTCTGAGGAGTACCTAGAACACTGCTGGACAGTGTATGGACTTCACATGTGCCTAAAAATGATTCTGTGTATGTTAACTCATGTGGTGGCAATGTATTTATTTCTGGTACTTGTCCACAAGAAACATTGTCTTGCTTAAATGTCTGTGAAATGTACTTTCTATATGCTGTTCTGTGGTCATCCTGGGGTCACTATATTCCTGGTGGAAGGTTTCTGACTGCAAATTTATCTTTTGCATTGTTATTGGTTGATTCTTACAGAACTGCACAAAATAATTTTTTAATAAAAGCCTTCCTCTAGCAGAATAATAGCAAAATGCTGAGAAAGGTATTTTTTATTCTCTTGGTTTCAATAAGAAATGGGAGATCAAGAAGGAAAGAGGTAGTCCAGTGATTCTTTGGTGAATTTATTTATCATGGGAGAGATTATTTCAAAATATTAATAAATGTGTAGTACTGTGCTTCTGGATAGATGGGATAGCATCTTCTGTTTTACATTTTCAGTTTATGCTAGTTGAATTCATTGTAGAGCTTTTCCTTTCCTGAGTTCCAGATGTTAAGACCAAGCACCTGAAATACTTAAAAGTAGTTCTGGGTTAGAGCCAGACTACATAATTATTTAAATCCATATTTCATAGGTTTTTGTTTGTTTGTTTCTGAGCACGTCTTCTTTTCTGACACAGCAAATAATCTGCCCAGTGCTTCATTTTCTTGATACCATTCTATAAAATTGTTGTAATATTCAGTTTTTACCCCATGTTTCTCACTCTCCATGTTCTGTATGCCTCTTATTTCTCTCACCTTGTTGCTTTCGTAATATTTTCATTTTCATGTAACTTGGAACACTTCTCTGTTACTAGGTTGACATAACTTTTTTTTTTGCATTTTATTAATTAAAATTATCTTCTGAGCACCAGTCTTCAGTTCCATTAAAAAAAAAAAAAAAGATACAGCACCCACAACATAAAAATAGATCGTGAGTTGGGAATCGGACACCTTCACAAACAGATCCAAGACATATTTTTAGGGAACACTGTATACTGGCAGGCATTTAAAGTATTTGTGAAGTATTTCTTGAGAATGATGCCTGTTAGCTCATGAGGTGATTCTCAGATATACCGTCTAAAATGCCATCCATTTTACTACTAGCTCCCTAACCTAATGACTAAAACTAAGGAATTAATTTGTCTGTGGATATACTGTGTATTGATACTATTTCCTTGTTAATATTTGTTACATTTACCACTTTGTTCTTGTGTATGCATACATAATTCTGCTTAAGCAGTGTGTTTCCTTGGAGGGGAGGATAAAAGTTATAAATTTAAGTAAAACTCATTTATTGGGTTTTTGGGGGGTTGGTTGGTTTGTTGAATAGCAGTTATGATTCAAGAATAAGATCCAGTAGTTAGTGTTAATTACCCTCCATGCCTTTTTTGAAAAGAACAGTGTATATATTTTGTGATTTTGTTTAATAGTTAGCTTTTGTTCTCTAACAGAAGACTTTGAATATGTATTACCTACTGCAGAAATAGAAAAATCAAATTGAACACGTAATGGTTCTTTCTCTCTCTCTCTCTCAGGACAGAACATTTTTGTTAAAAATTGACGAAAACTATTTCTCTAACGTAAAAAAGCCCTTTTTTTGTTGTTGTTGTCTCTTATTTTGTGTTCAGAATTAGAAAATGCATGTATACATTTATATAAGAAAGATTTCTTGCCCTGAAGAGGGATTTCTGATTCACAGATTTAAAGGTGTTTGAGCCAGGAAGGATCATTATAATTTAGCCTGTCCTCTTGAATATATATGCTACAGAATTTCTCTCAGACTGACTTAAAGCAGACCTTTTGGAAGATATTTAATCTTGTTTTAAACATCCAAGTACTTTTGATTCCATCAGTTTCACTGATACACTACTGATCTGTTTGAATGTTTAATTACCCTTGCAGTTAAGACATTGCGAGGCTCTATTTCTCTTTATTTCTGCTTCTAGCCACTGGTTCCTGCTGGGTTTTTTGTCTGCAAGATTGAAAATGCAAAATACCCACAAACAAATGGGGAAGCTCTTGAAGTGTACCACCTCCTAGAAGAGATGTATATCACAGACATGGAGAAAAATAGGGAAGGAAGGCACCTTGTGGGATCATGTAATCTACTTCTCTGCCTGAAGGCAAGATCAACTTTGCCTGTGTCATTCCTGACAGATGTTTGTCAAGCCTGCTCTTAAGATCTTGAATGACAGGGACTTTCTAACCTCTCCAGGCATTTTACACTTGTGCTAGAGGTGGGGTTTTTTCCCCAATGCCTGAGTTAAAATTTTACATTTTGTAATTTAACCTCCCACTGTTGTTTTAGGCAGAGTGGGCATAGAAAATGCATTATTTCCATCCTTTTCGTAGTGGGCCATTATCTGCTTAAAGACAGGGATGTCAAACTCGGCCTTCTCTTCTTGTGGTAGTGCAATCCTCATTCCTTCAGTCTTTCCTTCTAGACTTTTCCTTAGCCTCCTTCAGTTGTGAGACATTATGGATAAGATTTTCAGATCCACAGAATTATTTAGGTATCTAATTTCTCTTTTTGAGAAGAACACAATATAATGTATGAAGCATAACTTTCCTTCAGATACTTGAAATCAGAGTGGGACATAATAAAATTTTGCTAGTTAGATACAGATATACAGTGGGTAGGAGAGGTGAGAGTTAACACTAAGTTATGAGACAGAGCACTGTGAAGGATGAGTTTATTTTGCTGTTATTAAAAATTTCATTTCAAGATAATCCCTCTGAGACTTAACACGTTATTTTAAGAAAAGCTTCCTAGAGCAGCAGTAAACAAGACACAGTACAGTAGGTTCAAACGATACATAAATGTTTGGATTTTTTTAAGTATACCATTTATTGAGTCTATTTCTGATACAGTGCTGAAAGAAACAGCAATCATGTTGCCTATGTGTTTGTAAAGAGTGACATTTGTAAAGTAATCTATTTAAATAATCAGCACTCTGAAGCCTTGTCTGCAGTTTTTGGCTGTCAAATTTTGTGAAGTAGGAGGAAAAACATTTAAAGCACAGGCTAGTTCTTTACTGATTTTTTGTGTATCCCTTATTCTTAAGCAACTCAACTGAGGCTTAATTTTGAGGTGCTGCTGTATGTGTGGCAGTATCAGTTTCTGTGCATGGCTTTGTCAAAGCATGTAGTCTGTGTCTCTGAACGTCCAAAGAACAAGAGGACCACATCCTTCCATCTGGATATATTTATTTACATTGGTGTCACAATGCCCCAGTCACCGTTACTACAGAAATGTGTCAAGAAACCACACTTTACTGTATGGCTTTTACATTAACATAGGACATACTTAACTACTGCACTGCACAGGGGTGGCTTTTTGTACTAGTACGATGTGAGATCACTTTGTATTACACCCACTGTTGAAGTGGACAGCATTATGGAAATCACAGCAGAAAAGCCACAGACTATTTAGATACAAGAAAAGCATAGTCTTCTCTTAAGAAAAAGTGAAACCTCAACACAGCAGGTAATGGTAATGATATGTGTTATTGGTAAGCATAACTGATTACATTCATGGCAAAACAGTAAACAAAATGCACATGTGCTGCCGTTGTGTTACCTGCACTTAATTTGCCCTTGATCATCATTACTGTATTTTAGAGAATTATTATTTTAAGTGTATAATTTCTCCTTTTTTTAAAAAGTTTGTAAAGATAGGTGACAAAATATAATGTATGAATACATATACTTTTCAGGTCTTTTAAAGCCACAGTGCTGTAAAGTCACGTTACAAATTGTAATTAATCCATATTTCATTTGACAGCCTCCAGTAAAAGAAGGCTTTTTGGCACACGTTTAGGAACATTCCTGTTCAAGAAGGCACTGAAATTACAATAAAGCACATGCTGAAGTGCTTTCCTGAATTAGGATCCTAGTACTCAGTAAATATAATCACATTTCCTCAAGTTTTCCCTTAGTGTTAGTATCAATGATAGGATCTGAAACTGAGGCATGGATCAAGAATAATCTGTGATCAGGAAAAGGCAGATAAACAGTCATGGAAAAGCAGAGAGATTAAGAAACACAGAGAAGTAAAGAGAAATAAATGAGCCTTAGCAAAGTGGGATTTATTTGCTAGTTCTTACTTGTATCACTGTATAAAGTGACTCCCCCCCCCCCCCATATGTACCACATTTCTGCTTTAAGGAATCTTCTTGCCCTAACTTGCTTTTTTTCCTTAGTGATTCATTAGAGTGTTAATGTGTTGAGGTGTACACAGCAGAAATAAATCTAGTTAGAAAATCAGGGCCTAGTGAGTAAGTGAAGTGTGGTGGAACCTCACAGCCCTTCTTGAGGGCCTCCAGATGACCATTGCCAAGTCTTGTTCTTGTAGAATTTACTATGTAGTCTTAGAGAAGGAGGAGAGCTTTCTCCCCTCTTACTGACGAGCACTGGGGAGACCTTGTAAAGGGTCAAAATGTGAGAAGAAATGTATAAAGATGCAAGAGTGCCTTTATGGCTCACTCCCAGACACAAAATACAGATAATAGAGCATCTTTAAAAGAAATATTTATAGACTTTATATATAATTTTCTATTTACATCATGGAAGAACAGAGAGGAATATAATAATAAGGTTATGATTTCTTTTGCTTAAGCTTCATAATGATAATCAAGATCTTAGTACATTAAAGCTATCATGTTATAATTTTTCTTCAGTTTCTTTTCTTCACTGTGGTTACCATTCTCCCCTCTCCTCTGGTTTATGCATTGATGCTTGCATAAATAGGAAGTGATCCTTATAATGTGGACAAAATCATGAGTGTAATTCTGGAAACTCCTTTCAGTTCGCTTAATAATATGTTTTATACTTTGTCTCATGTATATATCTAAGGATGTATGCCTGTTTAATTATATGAGAGATTTCTGTCTGGAGCATGTGAGGAGAGCTCTGTTTCTCCTGTAGCCTAACATAGATCATGTATTTTCATTTCATGAAACTTGTCACAGCTGATATTATCCTTTCAGGGATAGATTTTTAGGTAGTTGCATACATTATAAAACTAAAATACCTCAGCAGCAGTGTTCTTTGGGAGACTTGTGCAAAGGACTTGTGTATAGTTTTAAATTCTGTGGACTTGTTGGAATGCAGCACTGTTGTTCTAGATTATGAGTTATTTTGTATGAACATTTCTGTGAAATGTAAATATCACCAGGAACCAGAAAAACAGGTGAAATGCTTGTAAAGGTAATAAATACTTGATACTTGAAGATTGTACTGAAACATCTCAATAAGGTAGAGTTTACAATGTTTTTAAGATTAGCAAAGATTTGCTACATGCTTAAAAATTACTATTTCTCTTTATTTCAGTTGGTGTAGGTATACTTTTTTTTTCCACGTGCTGTGTTTCTTATTGCCAGGATGTGCTTAAATCATGCTCTGTACTCAGTGAAGCTTTGCTGAAGAATGTCAGTCAATAGTTGCAAAGCTGTCAAGCACTTTCCCTAAGTTGAATTTACACAGGCACCTCAAGAAGAAATTAATGAAGTCTTGTTTCACTGCACATGTGTAGCCATTTTTAATAAACTTTGTGATCTAAAGTACTTTCTGTGCAATTGCATTTTTTTTTCTGGATTACAAAATGGATAAAGCTTCACCAGCCTTTGCAGAATGAGGAGAATAGCAATTTACAATTTTTTGTGGGAAACATTCACTTTAGGTTGGTGATATGTGAATTTACTCGCTTATTTATTTTACCGGTGATAGATTATTCTCACTTCTACTTAAATTTGACAAGCTGCGCAGTGCTAAACCCTGCTAAACTGGTGCAAAGACCCAATTACAGAAACTACAAAGGCATGCAAGAGTAAGCAAAGAAAAAACATTTAAAAGGATTAAAGATCAAAAATAGAATAATTCCAGTGAAACTGCATTAGGAAACGTCAGGCAAGAAAACATGAAAGAATTAGAGTATGAAGAACAAAGCTTTTGAAAACTGAGAAACATATTTTAAAAATTATTTCTGTTAACTCTCTTTATTAGAATGAAAATAATTTATTGGAAAAGTACATATTTTTAAATGTTGTAATGAACTAAACACTTGTATTCTTTGTACATTTTGTTTATGGAGTTTGAGTTGCTGCTGTAGAGTAGCGGTAGCTGGCTTTAAACAAGGATTTTAGAAGTAAATTGTAACTTTAATTTTAAATAAAATGCTATCTAAGTTTTATGAAGAATTGCAGGGTGGATTTACTCTAATGCATGCTTACCCGTGTTAAACATGTCAAACCTTTTATTTCTTCTGTGGCTTTAAACGCTACCTTTCCAGCTAATCGTTATTTCCTTATTTGGTAGACATGGTGTTGTGCTGTATCTAGAGTGCTGATGAAATTGTGGTGCAATCAGGAATGAAAATGGCGTTTGACCCTTACTCTTCTTCATACAAATGACTATTGTATAGAATTCATTTTCTTTGCGCAGGGAGCTGGGAGAATGGGATAAATGAAAAATAACCATTCCAGGAATAAGACATACTTAATTGTGATTCCCCCATGTTCCTTGGAGGGATTGAATCTAATTGACAATTGTAAGAGGGCTTTCATTAGATAAAAGTCTTGAAAATACTCCAGAAGCTTTGTATAAATTAATACTTGCTGTGTATTTTTGGTCAGCACGGAACCACGTTCCTGTAGCAGTTCATCTGAACTTATTATTCAGGTTTCCCTTTCCATCTCCTGGACCTACTGTGAGGGTATCGGTTTGGGAATGGATGAGAAGTGTTGTGATGTTTCGAAATATTTTTGTAGAAGCATTGACTACCGGTTGAGGTGCTGTGTAGACAGTCACTGTCTCTTCTCTGGGGTTGTTCTTCGTGTAGCTATTGCAGTATGGTTGAAGCCTGGGAGGGATACAAAGAAAGACAGATGGTTTCCCACAGACTTCCCCTCTAGCTCTTTCATCTTTCATCTAACTATTAATTCATCTGTTTGGATGGATACATTCACGCATGGAACCAAGATGAATAATAATGAGATTTTTAATAACTCCCTACATTTGCATTCCTTGTAACTCTTTACATGGTTCTAGCTGATTAAAATGAATCATTTACATAATTAACATATGGTTATAGTGTTGGCTTTAATATGCTGATTATCTCAGTACTTTTGTCTAGAGTCAATTGGATTCAAACTGTAACAATTGTTTGAAGTGAGAATAGTTTATTCCTGTGAGGGTTGGTGAATGTTTGCCATGGGGCCTGATTAGAAATAGCACAACTGTCCAAGAAATTCTTTAATGTAAAGCATGTATTTAAAAAAAAAAAAAAAAAAAAAATTAAAAAGTGTCTATTACGTCTGCTGTGTTTAGGTCAGGCTTTACAAAGAGCTTTCTATGGTTAGGGAGACTTCTGCCATTAGTTCCTTAGTGAGATACAAATAAAGTACCAGGCATAGTATTAAGAGTGAATCAAGACAACCAATACAAGTCTAATTGTTTCTTAATTTGTGAAGACTTTTTTTGTTTCTTTTCTTTAAATAAGGTTTAGAAACTATGCTAATAATTATTTTTTTAAAATTATGTTAAGGTAGAATTATGAAAATATATATTTTCTTATTACACAAAATGTCTTTCAGTGTTTTTATATTCACTGGATTACCCTACTCTTAGGATTAAAAAAGGAATAGTTTTCATATTTGTTATTTTGCTTGTTTCCTCCTAGCATGCATGTGTAGCAAGTAACAGTGAAGCAATCATATTTTAAGAATTGGTAGAATATTTTTCCAGTCTTGCTATCTATCACCCTTGATGGTGTGCTTAGCTTCCTAATGCAGAAGCTGCTTGAAAACAGAAGAGAAAAGGATTGTCAGTTTTTTGTGGTTAGGTAACTAACACTTGTATCAATAAATGCTTTTTGAATGTTCATGAATATTTGAAGCAAATTTGTGTTAATTGCACTACTGTTGTCCACAATTAGTCTGTGGTAGACATGATTAATTGTAAAGAGCCTTGACATTTATGCATAAAAGGCTTGAGGTCAAACAGAAATGGAGAAAAATGGTTGCTGCAGCATTGGCAGATGGAATGCTAATGCATTTTGACTTGTACTGAGAATAATGATATTTCTACATCAATAGCAAATAATTGTTTTAGAACTGTGGAATATTCATCTCCTCTCCTTTGCTTTTCTTTCTGTGTTTAACTTTCTTCCCTCCCACCCTGGGATGCCACAGTCACTAGTTATTTTTACAATGTATTCTTTAATTGGCTTGAATACTTCTTTGTCAAATGCTTTACTGGAAACCTACACCAAATTGCTGGCTGGGAAAGGCCTATATTGATTTGCTTCTCTGAGGAAAAGTGTAATGGAAAAATATTCTGATGATAATTATGCATGCATTTTGAAGGAAGTCTCTTGAATTTGTGTTGGTATATATCCTATCAATAAAGGAACTTCCCGTGTTTTAATGACTTTTTAAATGGCTTTAATGACATTTTAGCATGCTTATCACATTGAGTAGCAAATAATTCAGCATATAGAGTCTCAGTGTTTTAATTTCTATCTTAATAATGAACAGACCATGTTCATAGTGTCATTACTAGCTTGAGCGTGATCCGTAACTATTTGGGTCCCTTGCCACCATAACAAACACCATGTGACCAGTACACTGCAGTGTTCCCAATGGTGGAACTGTAGGGCTACAGCATTCTTCATGGGTTGCTAGTCCTAAGCCCTAGAACTTTTTAAAAATCAAGAGACCCTGATGGATCTTCTTTTTTAGAAAGCTAGCAGTATGGTTGATTCAGTGAATGTAGCATCACAGAAACCTAAGGCTGGCTGTATACACATGGTGTACAAGAGTCAAAGTAAATGTATGTGTGCCTGGAGCAGAGGGAGTCTTCTTCCAACTCTTCAGCATTTGGGAGTTGACTGATAAGTTTTCTTTGTTAAAATTGACATTAATCTATCTAATTCTTTATAAGCTATTGATGGACTCATTAGTCCAGTGAAGTTCTGCTGGTTTAGATCCTTAGTATAAAGGCTGAACAGATAAGACTTTCCCATAAATTATCAATATTTAAAAAAAAAAAAAGACTCTCATAAGCAAGCAGGATTCACTGCCTTCATTTCATGCATTTTAATAAGTTTTAGGTTGTCATGATATTACTGATGTAGCATCCATGAAAGATAGGCTAAACCTTTCCAATACCCTTTGTAAGTTTTTATTTGCTTATGTAAAAGTTTGCTGCAAGATATAGAATTTTATACTCCCATTTGAAGTGCAAGGAAATTACATCTTTTTTATCTGTTCTCAAACAAAATGTTTTTCAAGTGAAACCACCATAAAACATTTTAAAAGTTTGTTTTTCTATCTTTTAGCTCTCTGCAACAGAACAAGTTTTTATTTATTTATAGTTTTTGCCACTTGGCTATTTGCAATTGCTTTTCAGCACGTCTTCAAAAGTTAGAGGAAGTAAAATGGGTAGCCTGGAAATGTATGATGATATTCAATGAATATTTTTAGGATGCCACTTTAGAATTAACTAGCAGTGCTCCTAAAAATGCTAATATTACAAAACAGTGTTTTAGACTGTGGTCCAGATGACAGTGTTGAGTTTCATGGAATCATGTAGACTTTCTAATGCTTTTGGTTAAAAATCGGGTGATGATTGTTCATGGTGGCCTCTAAGAAATGTTGAGAGTTGATAATGGTCTTTGCTGAATAGTCTGGGACACAGTGTTCTGTGGAAATCCCACAACAATTACAACAGGTAATATTTCTTATATAGTAGCTCAGCCTGCTGTATTTTTGCTATAACATACTTTCATCAGACCAAAACCAAGTAGCAAATGTTAACACACAATAGGGCCTTATGTAATTATTGCATAATTGTGTTCGTATGTTTTTCACAAACCAAAAATCTATTTTTCATCATAAAAAAGGCAACCTGTTACCAGTTTTACTCTATGTTTTAAAATCTACAAAAAATAACCTAAATGAGAGAAATCAGTTATATATGTAACCCAAGGGGTATGGTTATCTGGAAAGATTAAATTAAGTGAAATCCTGTGTTCTTTCATTGAGTACTTTTTGACTTGCTCAGTGATATTTGGTTACGTGGTCTCATTTTCAGGTATGGCATTCTTTCAAAGCAGGATATATGGTACTAATCTCCAGCTCTCTTGTAATAAATGCTGGACTGTGGACAGGAGATGGCCAAAAGAGAGTGCCTGGGCAAACCTTAATCTTTAATAAGGTGCAGAACTAGTCTATAACTGTCAAGGAATGACAGAAGAGCAGTGCTTTCAGCTTGCCTGCTCAGAATAGAAAATGGGGTCCTCTGACAGGCAAGAAAGGCTACTTTATTCTTTATTGGGTTTGGGGCTATTATTGTGCCTGTGTTATTTAGTTATTTGACATTTGTGAGTTGTTGGGGCAAAAGGAAGTCCAGTTATTAATGTGAAAACAAAATTTAAAATGGATTTTTATGCTGAACTTGCATTGAAACCTCTTACTCTTACACTTGGAAACAAAGCCATACCTGATGCTAAATGGTTGGTGTTTGTAATTGAGAAATATGAGGTATTTTTGTATTAAACCAAAAAGCAGCTATTGGAGATAAAAACAAGCAGACATTCAATATTTTCCAGCTTCAGCTGGATGAAAAAACAACGGAAAAGTTGGGTGTTTTAATTCTTTGAACTACTACTTGCCTTCTAGAATCTAGATAATAGCTTTTTCTGTGCAGTCTGAAGTGTTTTCCCAAGCTTCAGTTAGAAATGTGACAGTTTTCTGGAACTGCATTGCCAGCTGTGGTTGTGTGCCACCAGTCATCGGTCTAGGAGTATGCAAAGGGCTCGTGAGTAATGCTTTTATCAGACTTGTGACAGATTCAGCTTCTGCTGCTTAAGTTAAGTGATTTGGATGCCTTCCGTAGTTCAAAGCTTTTTCGTCCATGAAGTAGTGTGTGCTGCCATCTTTTTGAAACAGTTTTTTAACAAACTAGACGTTTTCAAAACTCAGAGTCTTGGGAAAATATTTTTCTCCACTGTTTTACAATGCAATCATCAAGGTGCTTATATACAAATACATGACGTTTAATTTGCAGGAGTATCAGAGACTTCATAAGATGGTTATTTTTTGAAAAATTTAGGTTTGTTTTTAAATAGAGTAGTGAAATTAGGATTATTTAGAATTTTTTTGTCTAAAGGTTCAGAAATTTTGAATTTACAAAGATCAATATGGACTTGTGTATTAGTAAGTTTAGACAAAATATTTGTCTAGAGACATGAGAATATACATTCTTCAAATATATAGCAAATGTGGGACAGGTATGCTAGCAGATAATACACTGCCAAATTACAATTTTAGACTTTTCCAAAATCTTACAAAACAAAAATACTTCCTTATTAGTTCATTTGTTTTAAGTTCTTAGGTATGTATGCAAGATAATTGCATAGGAGTTAAAAGTTCTTTAACCTTAAAATAGTGTTGCTTTAAATGTTGTCAGTTTGTCTTCGTAAAGATATAATTTAGATAAAATCAGAACTGCCAGTGGTGGTGATTTGTGGTGTTCAGGTGGTGTGACCTTTCATTCCAGGTTTTAACAGCACTTTTAAACCTCTAAAAAGACCTGCTAAAATGTGAGATTTACCCTTGGTAAGGGCGAACCAATGAAAAATCACTGATTTCCTCTAGACTGATTATTTGTATGTTGATTGTTTTTCAGTCAAATATAAATTTTGTCTGATTTCTCTTAAATTCTCTCTCTATATAGTCTCAGATATGCATAGTCAAAGCATGCTGAGCAAAATACTGACTAAAATAAAGCTTGCCCAAAACTGCAAACAGTTTTACTTCTGCAAAACACCCTACTCCTTTACAATATTTATTTTAAAGTAGTCACACTCAGAATGTGTAGCTATCTGGGATTTTTTTTTTTAAAGCAGATTCTAGTAGGAAATTAGTTGCTAGTTTCTAGTCTTTGCATTCGTGCTCAGATTTGCAGATTGTTAGCCTAAATAACTTTCCAGGAAAATCCATACAAAAAGGGACAGCATCTTACAAGTGACAGATGTCCAGAGCATGTATGTCTGTGGTTTGGCTCTGGTATTGCAAAATGATACAAATGTAGGACACATTTTTTTAGTGCTTTTGAATTCACAATCATTCTTGTTCTGCAGGATTGACAGGCAAGACTATATCAAATGAAAGCAATTTGCAATAATTCTACTAAAAAGTGAGTAATAGGTACTGTTAAGAGGAGATGTTTCTGTATCCTAGGCAAAAATTCACCAGTACCATTGGCTTAAAAGTAGCATTGATGCTCAGTTGTGCTTTACTGGGAAATACTGCGCTGCATGAAAAGGGAGGAACATACAACTTTTTCACTTCTGAATCATCTTAAGCCTTAGCTTTTCTTCTTTTGTAGTCTTAAATCACAAATGATAGTTTCAAGTTTTGAAAGAAAAGGCAGATACTGAACAAGTCTTTCCAAGCAAGAAGTTTTTTAGGGAACTTCCAGATGATTTTGCAAACTTGTTTTTAGATATTTGCTCCATCTGCATTGCTGGGTTTTGTCTTGAAACTTGAAACATTTGTTTTCTGTGAGAAAAGTATCCTGCAAATGTGGTAAGTTTATTCTCTAAAGAGTGATTTTGGACATGTTGTTGCGTATGTAGTTGTCAGTGGACTTTTTGTCTAATCTCATCATCATATTATTTAATTAGGGTCATAGCAATTTAAGTGTGGCACTGTGCCATTCCAGACAGATGGGCATGGGCAGACAGCCAAGAATAGATGTTAAGGGCAGAAGACTTTTCAGCAGCCTTGTTTGAAAGTGTGAGTATCTCGGCCCACGTGTAGCATTACTGTACATACCTGATCCATTTTTTTCCTGGCTTGTGCAGCACTATAAAGGCATGTTTTGTCTTAGAAGAGTCTAGGATGGCCCTCAGATAAAACTCTGCAAAGATCCCTTAGCTTTTCTCATAAGACACTGGTAATCCCAAAGAAGTCTCCATAGCTCAGCAAAATAGTGGGCCAGTTGGTTTGTGTTTTGTTGTTTTTTTTTTTTTTTTTCCTCAGCTGGGATTAGTCTATTTAAACAAGAAGGTTATTTAAATAGGAATAAATAAAATTAATTTAAAAAAATAAGTTTTCATCAAGTTTGTTAAAAACTAAATATAGCACATTCAACTTTTTTTTTATTTGGTTGGTTGTTTAACATGGAAATTATAATAATGTTATTTCTTATCATTTCATAGAGGACAGAAATTCTTTATATTGGTGACTGATTTCTTGTCCTGAATGGGCATTAACATTTCTTAACCCAGCCTCAGTTAAAGTTTATTTTCCGTACTTTTGTTTAATGATTACAGCAAGTTGCTTTAAGAAAAACATTTTAATGCTGTGTAACATGGCATAATTTAATAGTGTACAAGGGATGTGTGTTTGTGGTCTGAACAAATTACTAGTCAGCTAAGTTTAGTTGAGCAGCCAGGCATAGTCCGCATTTTAAATATATCACTATAGTCACAAATACTAAAAGATAGTAAAAGACAACTGCTTTAATCATTTAGTCATTCTGAGGATTATTGCTTTATTTGGAAATCAATCATTTGGATCATGTTGCATTTGTAAGTAAAAGTAGTTTAAAGTAATATCTGAAGGTCGGACTACATTGTGAGATTTGCCTGTGGCTAAAACTGTGCAAGACCCTTTTAGAGGTCTATATACTGACTATAAAGTCTTAGCAAAAAAAAAAAACAAAACCAAAACCCAACCCCAAATAACAAAAATTTGTTTAAAATCTTGCTGTATTAGCTGTGAGTTTTCTTTTTGTAGAGACACATACGTAACTGCAGTTGCTTTTTTCACTTGGTCTCATGCTCATGTATGGGAGTCTGATTCATCCTCAGTCATATTGACTTGAAAACTGTGGGTAAACAAGAGAGTAGAGTCATGCGATTGATGACTGTACAGTGGAAAGCATGAACTGTTCCTGAACAAAAGCTTTTAAAGTAATTGTATTACTTTTACATACACAAGTTGCATATTACCCAGCGAATTGCATGTTTTCTTGAGTCTATTCCTCTACCGCTCGGTATCTCTTCTTGGGTTTTGTATCTTTTAATATAGTAAAAATTAAGAGGAGAAAAGAAATTAATATTTAAGTTTTCTGTTTATTTATTTAAGAGCTTTGGTGATACTATGGCATATCTTACATTACACTGAATTTCATCGTACAATTCAGTTCACAGAAAATTGGATTCTTTGAGCAATTCTGTTTTAACAGTTATTAAAAGAGCTGAATCAGTTCCTTTCATAATCTTAAAAGAAAGGGTATGAATGCAGAATAAATTCCAGATAAGAGATGTAATTTAAGTGTAGCTCAACTTTTTTCCATAAAATACATAGGCCAGAAGTCCAGAAGGGGCTACTGTAATCATCAAGTTTGACTTTCAACCTGTAATACTGCTATAGACTCCATCTGTTTTGTTCCAGCAGCCACACTGTATTATATAATAACCATTTCTATCAGTTAAGTGCTGGAAATGAGGTAATGAACAAATGCTTACTACATGTTTCTTGGTGTCTGCATTGTGCGCAGATTTATGGACAAAGAATGCACACTTCATTGAAGTTTGGTGTGATTGTATTATTATTATATTTGTTACAACAAAATATAAATAAATGTGTTTAACTGCAAAAAAGTACAAGAATGTATTTTCATTATATGTCATTTCTGTTACAGCTAGACTAAATTGAAGAAATTAATGTTTTGTTAGTGTTGTATCAGCATCCACTTTCACATGTGTTCATATAATAAGACATCTTGAGATCTAATATGTACCAATTTGGGTTCTTCAAGCCACAAAGTACATCATGGTCACTAATGGAGGTGTCGTAACAGAGTGTAAGACTAAAACTACTGTTACACTGTATTGAATAGAGTCCATGCAGGAATATCATACAGTTGTATCAGCTTAGGTAATATTTTGGCTGTGATTTACTGCCAGGATTTGTGGTTGGAAATGCACCCTTCCTTCCTCCACCAAACTAAAGAACAAAAGCAAAACTGAGACAAATTGTAGTTTACTTGGGTGCAGTTAAGAAGTGGTCTTTGTTTGCATAAGCAGGTTCCCCCCAGTTGAGTTTTGCCATCATTATGTCACCTTCTTGTTATAGGATTATTTTACATGGGATAATACTGGATTTGTTACGAAGTCAAAAGGCTATTCCTTGTGCAGAAACTTGTCAGGTTTCCATAATTCACTGATATGCTCAACTAATTCCCTCAAGGTGATCCTATCTTCTTTGTGCCTCTGAGTCCTAAATTTTTGGTTTGATTTCTTAGGGGTTAAAAGTTGTTCTTCCCACACAGACAAAATGTTTGTGTTGACAAGCTACCCAAGATAGATTATGTAGGTGATCTGTTTTGAGAAGCAGAATGTATTATTCCTGGGAGAGAGAAACATACTTGTTCTCCAACAGGTGGGTGCAAGTGCTGGGAGTGCAAGTAGAGATTGCCAAGCTTGTAAAATTCCCCCCTCCCCCCAATTTTTTTTTTTTTCTTTACATTAAAAAAAATGTTGAAAGGGATTTTGTAACTGTCAGATGAATACTTTACACAGTTGAGCCTCTGGATTTTTTTGCAAAGATTCATTGTATTCTGTCATTGTAACTATCTTTTTCCGTTCTCCTCTTAACTCTAGCTATGGGAGGAATTTTAGCCTTACCTTCCTTTCTGGCACAAGACAGAAGTTCAGCTGGTTCTGACATCATAAAATACACAAACCCAGTGGGGTCTTGGGGACAGAGATGTGAGAATCTCATTTGACTATTGGAGCCTTAAATGAATGGTGAAATTCTGCCCCTTAGGTGGTAGTCAGTACTCGGAAAGGGGAATAAAGCAATATTAGTAACTGTAGTGCTATATTTGCTTTGTAATGACTCCTAGCCAGGCTTATTTTTCACGCTTTTAATAGAAAGTGAGCCTTTCCACAGGTCACTTTTTCTGGCCACCTCTATGTCATTATGTTCTGAGGGTTGGATACTCTTACACTACATCCTTATCCCTGTGCAGCCCCATGAGGAAAAGGAGGCATTTCCTTCCCCCCCCCCCGCTGAGTTAGTGCTCCTGGCAGCACCTGGGGATTAGTCTTATCTCTAGAATTGTAATGTATGGGCCGATATTGTATCACATCCTCTCTAATGGGTAACTGTAAAGGGAATTCCATCATCCCATGTACTTTCTAGTGATTTCAGCATTTTTACTATGAATATCCAAAGCCCACTGTATTTTCCTTGGAGGAGGGAGGAATGACTGCCTATAAAAAAATATGTATACAAACCCATAAACATCAGTTTAGTCTTCAGTTTCATGCAAACCATACAGTAAACAGTTAATTATAATACTTAGAAATGAGGCAAAAAGCTTTTTCTATGCTCACTGCTCATGTTTAAGAATCTTTTAGCTTCATAGCCAGTTCTCAGAATAACTTACTACTTAGTTAATATATTTGACCTAGTGACCGAATGTGGCAACTTTATGAATTATGTATCAGTTTCTTGAGTACCAAACTGTATGCTTTGGTTTTATTAAATCATCTCTGATTTGATTATCTTCATTATATCATGCAGCAAGTTCATTTCTTTTAAATTTATTGTTCAGACTTTACAATTAAAAGGTGCAAATTAAATCGTGTAGTTCCCTTCCTGTCTTCATTGTGATATCAATGAGTAATGTACTGATTTCTAGAATTCCAAATACTATTATAACATAGCTTCCTTATAATCTAACAGTAGAAGATCAGTGTAATACTTCACATTATCAGTTTCAGGACCGTGTATTATCTGTTCGGAACAAGTATATTTCTAAGCTCAATAACATCATCAGCAGTAGTGCATGAGGTGTTTTTATATATTTCAACTTGCCATTTAGTAATACAGTGATGGTTTTCTAAGATGCATAAATCACAACACTCCCCACTTTCCTAATAGGAGTATGACAAGTCACTTAATGTAATAACATCATGATATTTTAAAAAAGCTAAAGTTTGGCAATTCTGCTGTTCTGAAGTATGGGGTTTAGTTTTCAAAATCATCTGGGAGGTGAATGTCTGAGATTAGTGAGATACAAGTAGGAAACATTGACAAATACATGGAGAGTGAAGACTTTGTATGACTTTCATGTTTCTTGTGCCCCTCGGAGCTCGGTTGTCTATGTTATTGTTCAGTCTAAACCAGCAACATAAATACTCCAATGGAAGCTGAGTACAAGCTGTATTTCTTATATTCTCATAATTACTATGAATTTCTGGCTAAAGTGCTATGTGTAAGTCTGTATGGCTGGAAGGTATAAAAAGTGGGAGAGCTCATCTTTTTTGTGATTGACTTGCTGTATTTCAATTTAGGAACTCTTTTAAACTTGTTTATGGAATCATCCAAACTCTACAGTCCAGAATGCTAAATAGCTCCCACATATCCAGCAATACTGTTCCAAAAAAAGCAAAATTAAATGATGGATGGCATGTGTAATTATACTAATGCCTGAGGCTTTTCAGTATGCTACAGCAGAGGGTTTCCCCTTTCTGAGTGTTTATTTAAAGTAAAATTAAATTTGGTCCATTCATAACTTTTGTTGTATTAGCTGAAAAATACATCTAACTGCTTTGCAAGACTTTCACTTCTCTGTATTCCTCCTGCTCCCATCTTTGTGTTACCGCAATTTCTCTCTCTCTCTTTTTTTTTTTTGTTTGGTTTGGTTTGGTTTTTTGTGTGTGTTCTGTTGTTACAGAGGGTTAATTCATTGGGCCTTTAGATTCTAGTTTAAATACATTCATATTGCTTGATTGGAATAATATCCCCATTCTTAACAGAGAAAATTCGAATTTACCATGTTCTTCAAAAAGATGGATAAACCATTTTCTTTCTATTCCTTGCTGAATATGTTCCATACAGCTGTCTTCAGAAATGTACAATTACCATTAAGTAGTTTTCTGGCTCTGAAATGATACTTACTATATAAAAGGATACTTAAGTGTTATTTTTCTTGTTTTTATGGGAATAAAATTAGATTGTGACCTTACAATGGATATGTTTATGATTTGACAGTAAATATTATTGAGGAAGGCATTCCTCTTCTTGATTTTGAGTCAGTCTGGTGAAAGTCTTGATTTAGGACAACCATACAGGATTTTCTGAGTAATGAAGTACTTGTTGAATAGAGAGACAAAATTTGTTACAAACTCTTAAGTTAGGCAGGGATAAATGATCAATGGACTTCGGCAATTTGAGTAGTTGTAATTTCATTTGAATCCATGGAGTTGCACCACTGTAAATTAAATCTATGTATTCAAGATTACATTCCTGAATACTTAAGCTTTTCCTATTTTCTTCTTATTTATCATAGATGTACTCTTCGATGAAGGAGATAAGTTTTATGCTCCATGTATTGTCTTTTATTATGCAGGCTAAAATATTACAATTCCTTCTTCAAAGAAAACAATGTATTTGAATGAGAACTAATTACCTCTTTTTTTATTCCAAATGACAAAAGCTAATATATCACACTTAGCCACTATAAGAACTCCATTTCAGTAAACTAATTAAACTAATCCTATCTCTACTCATTATTCTCAGTTCTGCTAAATATTTTAACAGCATAGATTTATTTCATTACATAAATTATATCATACTTAAAGAAAACAGTTTGCATAATGGCGCATTTGCATTCCCAAGAGTTTATTTTGGGGTTTTGAATTCAGGCTTCAAGTTTCAGTTGAAATAATACTATTTGCTTTATTTAGGGTGGTAATTCTTCTTAATTATTACTAATTATCCAGAATGATGTATAGCTTTAATTAAATGTAAGTGCTTGGCATTCTTGTTAACATATATTAAACAGTGACAGTTCTCCTGAATATAGATAATATAACGTTAGAAAGTTGAGATATTTCCTAGAGTTTACAACCTGTAATTTCATAACACAAGGGCTGATTAATTTACCAATCATGGGGAAAAAAGTTGCTTTTTGATTGTTAGTGATTGTAAAATTAAAAGATCATGTACTTACTGGACATTTCTTAATCTACGTAATTAAAATGAAAATGTGTGCATCACTTTTTCTACTTAAATTATAAAACCACGTTGAATGCGAAGAACTTAACAGCAGTGTTGTTGAGAAGCTGTAAAGAAATAATGCATAAGTACCACTTCAAACTAAATTGCTCTCTACTTATAGACATGTAATGCAATTAAATCAAGAAGCTGTAAGCCTCCCGAATCTCCTAAGTTTAGTTTAGGTATTTGTACTTAAGATATGTGCTGCAGAGCTTTCCAAAATGATAAAACAGAGACAATACAGAAAATAAATAATTAATCAGAATGAATTTACAGTATGTGATTCATATGAGCTGTACAGAGGATTCCTAATTTTACTGATTTTGATAAACCACTTATATCACAGAAGTAATGGTGTTCTAATTTTAATGCCAGTTTTCATACTGTTATCTGGACTTTAATTTCTGTCATTGTTACTAGCTTATCATAGGGATGACACTAGGCGAATCATGAGGTTTTTTAGGAATTTCACAAAGAAAAGGAATTAATTGTGGTTGGTTCTAGTTGAAGATCCTGCATGATTTCTTAAAGTATGAAAGACAGACTGACAACTGACAGACAATTTGTAAATTGTTTTATCCTAAGTGCTGTGGGTTATGGTCCCTCAGCTCAATGCATGTCATGAAAGCTATCTCACTATTATGCTTGCCAAGTCCAATCTGCCAACTTGAATTAACAGAACTGTAATTCATCTTCCAGGTATCAAGCAAGCATCAATGCACACTTTTCAATGACACTTTACCCTACTTTGCACCTTAGTTGTTTCTTGAATGCAACAATGAGAATTCACAGAATCGTAGAATAGGTTGGGTTGGAACGGACCTTAACGATCATCTAGTTCCAGTCCTCCCTGCCATGGGCAGGGACATCTTCCACTACACCAGGTTGCTCAAAGCCCTGTCCAGCCTGGGCCTGAACACTGCCAGGGATGAGGCATCCACAACTTCTCTGGGCAACCTGTTCCAGTGCCTCACCACCCTCACAGTACAGAATTTTTTTCCTCAGTTCTTATCTAAATTACCTTCTTTGAGTTTAAAGCCATTACCCCTTGTCCTATCACTGTAGGCCCTTGTAAAAAGTCCCTCTCCAGCTTTCTTGTAGGCCCCCTTTAGGTACTGGAAGGCTGCTGTAAGGTCTCCCTGGAGCATCCTCTTCTCCAGGCTGAACTACCCTGACTCTCTCAGCCTGTCTTCATAGGAGAGGTGCTTCAGCTCCCTGATCATCTTTGTAGCCTTCCTCTGGACTTGCTCCAACAGGTCCATGTCCTTCTCATGCTGGGAGGCCCAGAGCTGAATGCAGTACTGCAGGTGGAGTCACACGAGAGCAGAGGGACAGAATCACCTCCCTCGACCTGCTCGTCATGCTTCTTTTGATGCAGTCCAGGATACAGTTGGCTTTCTGGGCTGCAAGTACACATTGCTGGGTCATGTTGAGCTTCTCGTCAACCAACACCTCCAAGTCCTTTTTCTCAGGGCTGCTCTTAATCCACTCATCACCCAGCCTGTATTTGTGCTTGGGACTGCCCTGACCCATGTGCAGGACCTTGCACTTGGCCTTGTTGAACTTTGTGAGGTTCACACAGGCCCACCTCTCAAGCCTGTCAAGGTCCCTCTGGATGGCATCCCTTCCCTCCAGTGTGTAGGCTGCACCACACAGCTTGGTGTTGTCAGCAAACTTGCTGAGGGTGCACTCAGTCCCACTGTCCATGTCGCCAAAGATGTTAAACAGTGCCAGTCCCAATACTGACCCCTGAGGAACGCTGTTTGTCACTGGTCTCCACTTGGACATCGAGCCATTGACTGCAACTCTGAGTGCGACCATCCAGCCGATTCCTTATTCACCGAGTGGTCCATCCATCAAATCCATGTCTCTCCATTTAGAGACAAGGATGTTGTGCGAGACAGTGTCAAAGGCTTTGCACAAGTCCGGGTAGATAATGTCACTTGCTGTCCTGGTTTCAGCTGGGATAGAGTTAATTGTCTTCCTAGTAGCTGGTATGGTGCTATGTTTTGAGTTCAGTATGCGAAGAATGTTGATAACACTGATGTTTTCAGTTGTTGCTAAGTAGTGTTTAGTCTAAAGTCAAGGATTTTTCAGCTTCTCATGCCCAGCCAGCGAGAAAGCTGGAGGGGCACAAGAAGTTGGCACAGGACACAGCCAGGGCAGCTGACCCAAACTGGCCAATGGGGTATTCCATACCATGTGATGTCACATCTAGTGTAGAAACTAGGGGGAGTGGGGGCAGGGGATCACTGCTCGGGGACTAGCTGGGTGTCGATTGGCAGGTGGTGAGCAATTGCACTGCGCATCATTTGTACATTCCAATCCTTTTATTATTGCTGCTGTCATTTTATTAGTGCTATTATTATCATTATTAGTTTCTTCTTTTCTGTTCTATTAAACCATTCTTATCTCAACCCACGGGTTTTACTTCTTTTCCTGATTTTCTCCCCCATCCCACTGGGGGCGGTGGGGGGGGAAGTGAGTGAGCGGCTGCGTGGTCATTAGTTGCTGGCTGGGGTTAAACCATGACACTTGCTCTTCCCTTATCCACCAATGCTGTAACCCCATCGCAGAAGGCCACCAAATTTGTCAGGCACAATTTGTCCTTAGTGAAGCCATGGTGGCTGTCACCAGTCACCTCCTTATCTTCCATGTGTCCTAGCATAGTTTCCAGGAGGATCTGCTCCATGATCTTGCGGGGCACAGAGGTGAGACTGGCTGGCCTGTAGTTCCCTGGGTCTTCCTTTTTTCCCTTCTTAAAAATGGGGGTTATGTTTCCCCTTTTCCAGTCAGTGGGAACTTTCCTGGACTGCCACAACTTCTCAAACATGATGGATAGTGGCTTAGCCACTTCATCCGCCAGTTCCCTCAGGACCCGCGGGATGCATTTCATCAGGTCCCATGGACCTGTGCACCTTCATGTTCCTTAGATGGACTTGAACCTGATCTTCTCCGACGATGGGCGGTTCTTCATTCTCCCAGTCCCTGCCTTTGCCTTCTGCAACTCGGGCAGTGTGGCTGGAGTATTTGACAGTGAAGACTAAGGCAAAAAAGTCACTGAATACCTCTGCCCTCTCCATGTCCCCAGTAACCAGGTCTCCTGTTTCCTTCTGGAGAGGGCCCACATTTTCCCTAGTCTTCCTTTTATCACTGACATACCTATAGAAGCTTTTCTTGTTGCATTTGATGTCTCTGGCCAGATCTAATTCCATCAGGGCTTTGGCTTTCCTAACCTGATCCCTGGCTGCTCGGACAATTTCTCTGTGTTCCTCCTAGGCTGCCTGTCCTTGCTTCCACCCTCTGTAGGCTTCCTTTTTGTGTTTGAGTTTGTCCAGGAGCTCCTTGTTCATCCATGCAGGCCTCCTGGCGTTTTTGCCTGACTTCCTCTTTGCTGGGATGCATTGCTCCTGAGCTTGGAGGAGGTGACCCTTGAATATTAAGCAGCTTTCTTGGGCCCCTCTTCCCTCCAGCGCTGTATCCCATGGTACTCTACCAAGCAGATCCCCAAAGAGGCCAAAATCTGCTCTCCTGAAGTCCAGGGTAGCGAGCTTGCTGTGCACCCTCCTGGCTGCCCTAAGGATCTTGAACTCCACTGTTTCATGGTCACTGCAGCCAAGGCTGCCCTTGAGCTTCCCCTTCCCCACCAGCCCCTCCTTGTTGGTGAGAACAAGGTCCAGCCTAGCACCTCTCCTCGTTGGCTCCTCTTCACTTGGAGAAGGAAGTTGTCATCAATGCATTCCAGGAACCTCCTGGATTGCTTATGCCCCGCTGTGTTGTCCCTCCAATAGATGTTGGGGTGGTTGAAGTCCCCCCTGAGGACCAGGGCTTGTGAGGCTGCTCTTATCTGTCTATAGAGGCCCTCATCCGCTTGGTCTGCCTGGTCAGGTGGCCTGTAGCAGACCCCCACTCTAAAGTCACCTGTCCCTGCCCTCCCTTTAATCCTGACCCATAAGCTCTCAGTTGGCTCCTCATCCATCCCCAGGCCAAGCTCCATGCACTCCAGCTGGTCATTGACATAGAGGGTGATATCCCCTCCTCATTTCCCTTGCCTGTTGTTCCTAAAGAGCATGTATCCTCCTATTCCAATGCTCCAGTCATAGGAGCTATCCCTCCATGTCTCTCTGATGCCAGTAAGATCATAGCCCTGCAGGCATGCGAACGTGAACTCCTCTTGTTTGTTCCCCATGCTATGTGCGTTCGCATACAGGCATTTAAGCTGGGCCCCAGATGAAGCTAGCTGATTAATTACTTTTGTATTTTGCTCATCAGTAATCAAAACCTTTCATTTATGTACTAAATGTACATATATATATGTTGTTGTTTTGTCAGTTTTCAAGTATTTGTCACTAATTTGTTACAAAAGACCATGATAATTTTATTTCTGTACTCTGTGCTGTTCCTTTTCTGACATATACAAAAAAAAAGTAAATCAGTGTGCAGATTTTTTTAAATTTGAGTTTCCTTCTATTCATCTAATTTGCAAAGATGTTATCTACAAACAAGTTTCAGATGTGATTAACAGAGGTTAGCATAATGATGTAATCTGGTTGTATTTATAATGTTAAATATATTGCAAACATATTTTTGAAGGCCAGAAATTATTAGGAAGAAAAAGGGAAATGGAGCATGTGACACAATTTTTTTTATCCTTCTTTAATACTTCTGTCTCCTTAACATTTTGGAGAATGTCAAGCAAAATTCTGAAGAACAAAGGTAACTGCTTTGAATAACAGTGAACAACTTGCTTCAAAATACTGTATGAACCATTCACTTTTAGAAACTAGGGTAAAATGACTAAATTTTCCTGTGAAGAATATCTAGATTTTAGTAATATTTAAAAAATTGTTAATAGATTATAAATAGTCCAAAACCAATAAGCAAATATTGTTTGTAATGTTTTTATTTAGTTTCTTAGAATAATAATGCATTGCAGTGACAAAGGTGTTTACTAAGGGAAAAGTTGTAGGTTATAGAGCTTTTCACCTTCATCGTGCTGCTTCAGATTTGAGCTCCATCAATAGCGACTGAAAATTGGTAGCGCTGATGCACACTCAGTGACCTCTGTGTAGTAAGCTTGCTCTTCATGCAAAAGATCCTGGTGACTGGTGTCTAAAAAGCCGTCATAGCATGTAGTAATCTTCTAGTGTGGCAGGATGCTCAAAGGCTTGAATGGGTCTGAAAACCAAATTATGGACCTTTGTGTGGGTATTCTTGTCTGGTCAGACTTAGGAGCTTACTGCTATGTATGAAAAAGCCTGTGGTCCAACTCAAGTTGTACATGTTTGGAAAATGCCCGTGAAAACTTCTTGAAATTGTCTTGTGGTTTTAAGTGCTTACCAGGTGTTCTGGATGTTACTATGAGTTTATATCATGTTCAGGCAAACTGCTGAGCAGTGCTGTGGGAAGTAGAGTTGAGGCTACTTCTGTTGAAATCAGAGCAGAATGGAAGGTACACAGAACTGGCTAAAAATGAGGAGGTAGAGGTTGGAGTAAGAAATGCATAAGTAGACTTGGAGTTGGTAAATGCTCAGAAGATCAGTGAAAAATGTAGTTTTCATGAAGGTCTGGAATCTCATTTTTGGTGGATTTAGAGTATTCTGTTTTGCTAAAGTAGTTAGCAAGTAAGATTTAAAAAAGAAGAAAAAACCAAAAACTAAAGAAATCACTAACCCCCCCCAAAACTACGAATGGCATATGGTGTCTGATAAATAAGGGGTTGAAAGAATATCAGCCTTGTCATCGTGAATTAACCTGTTTTATCAGCATAAGATGTAAGCAGAGAGGAAGGGACTTTGTACTGTGAAATATTTGGTATTTGTCTCCTGAGTATGTATATTTACTGTTTACATATCTTTTCTCAGTGTCTTTTGCATTATTGAACCACATTGTTCCACATTAATTATCAGTATTGGTAAAACAAATTCCAAACTTCAGTCCCTAGATATGATAATACCTAATAAAATTAGTTGTACTCTTCAAAGTATGCTGCATTCAAGTAAAATATGAAGTGTGTATGCAGCTTCAGTATGCTTGCCTAGCTTTTAGCAGTCAGCTATGAATTTTACTTGATGGATGTATGTAATTACTTATATTTTTCATAGATCTGTGTATATCATAAGTCATCTATAAGAATATGTAGTAACCTTAGATGGCAAGTTTATCTGATAATCTTCTAAATTTCAAATTTTAGTGTTAAAATTTCTTGAAGTACCTTGTACATATATATGTATTTATGTCTATTTATACAGAACTTCTGTATAATTTTTATATTAAGAAATACCTGTGTGTTTATGTAGTGTAAAGTATACATAATTTATGATTGTAGAATTTTTTACGCTAAGCTTGTTCAACGATACTCTCTTTTTATTTCTGTTTGTGTTAATTATTGAGTGCTAACTGGTAAAACATGCCTGTAAACAAAGAGTTATTTTGGAAATAGAAGAAAATTAGATTTTTACTTGTGTTTTTCTTTCAGGCACATCTTATTTAATAATGAGTCTTTTCTTATTTTCTTTTACAGTTTACAGTAACTTGCATACTTATATTACTTACATTAATTAGCATGTAAGGAACACCAGTCAGACTCATGCATATCCTTCCTGAATAATGCAGTAAGCTAAATGTGTTTGAAATTTAATGTGGTTTCATATTGGTAAATGAGATGTATTTGTGGATCATGTTGCTCATATATTAGGTATGTTTAATGATAAATTTATGATAACTCTCTCATTGGTCAAAAGATCTATGGGTAATGTAAGTATTTTATGCAACTGCCAGAAACTTAAAACTGTTAAGGTGATGGAAATCACTTTGAATTTTTTGAAAGAGTTGGTAGACCACAACTTCATGTCAATTTGGTCTTCAGTTCTAGTAGAATAGTATTCTGACAAGGGACAACATTTTATACAGTCTGAAGGCCAGATCTTTCACTTCCATAAGTTATTACAGCTCAGTTGAAGTTACTCCTCTTGAGGACCTGACCTCAAGTGCTAAATATACCAATTCTAACTTTTGCTAGGCAAAGATGATGATAACAGTATATTCCCATGCACTCACAGTAGCTGTTTTGTATATTTGATGAGCTCACATTCACAAGACATCACCATATCCTGTAGTATACAGCTGGGTGGACCAGACATAACATAGTCTATAGTGAGTAAATAGTCCTACATTATATTAAGCTATATATCCATTACTTTCTAGAACTGTGAAGACTGGCTGTTGGGGTGGGAGGATAGTATTAGGAAATCTTCCTGATTGATTAATCCAATAAAATGCTTTCTCTTTTTGTCACGGTCTTCTCCTATCCTGCCATATGTTCTAATAATTTCATCCTAAAGTGGCCACCTAACAACCAACATTACTATAATGTGCATTATAGCCTGTTGTAAAATGACAAAAAGTCTAAAGAAACTCTAGTGTATTCATTAAAAAATAATTTGTCTATAATTACTGCTGGTCGTGAAAATAAATAGAGAGGTATTTAGAAAGAAAATTAGCCAAAGTGAGCAAATAACTCTCCAGACGTAACATATGGGTATGAACAAATGCTTAAAAGAATATTCTCAAACTGTTTAAGTGGTCTTTACATACTATAATCACAGAACCTGTTATTAAAATGACAGATATTTATTGTTGTGTTTATTTCTTGTTACTAGCTTAATACTTAAAATTCTAAAATTAAAGTATAATACCTAAAATATTGAAAACAAAGGCTGATCATGCTGATAAAACTAATCTGTAACAAATTTGTATGTTTAAAAGCTGTGGGTTTTGCATGAACAGGCCGTACAGCCTAATTTCAAATCTAGACTATTGGCCTAGTGTTTTTGTACTTGCCCCCACGTTACCTGTATTCAAGGAGGTTGCAACTAAGGTGTTATTAAATACTATAATAGTTCCAAAACATTAAAGCTAATATTGTGAAATATATATCCTAAACTCAAACACACAACTAATTCAAAGTCTAATGGTGTATGCAAGACTTACAAGTACATGTAATGTCTTCAATTAACCAGATGGTACTGTTGGATCATGACAGGTGGACACAGAGTGGAATAGGTGCAGATAAGAGCTGGTAGAATGTGGAGAATGGAAAACTGATCATATTAGAAAAGAGGTAGGCATGTTTAGTCAAGCAAAGAAAAGGGCTGAGAAGAAGATATTATTCCATATGAATACTTTGGAGTAAACGACAAGGATGTGGACAGGATTTTAAGCTGAAAGGTACAAAGATAAATAGGTATATCTTGTCCATAATAATTTACAGAGAGATATAAAAGAACCTTTAAACAGTCACATCAGGGAGTTTCTGAAACAGGATTCTGGTTTGAGCATGGGCCAGGGGAGGTCAAACAGTTACCAAATTTTAAGATCGAGTTTCTTCAGTTTCTTAACAAAAATTATATCATGTGGCTTCCTAGCAGGTGACTGGACCCACTGACTTGGGAGTTACCAACCAGTTTTGCTTTCTTTCCAAGAAAGTCAGTCACAGATGCTCTCGCGTTTTCAACTGCCAAAATCCCTGCAGTTGATAGGATTAACCTGCTAAATTTGTCCATGAATAATAGGAAATCTGTGTTTTCTCATCCACATTCGGTAACTCACACATTACTACTATATTTGGTGATAGTGCTACTTTTCCTAAACCTTGTCTTTTTTATGTGGAAACTAAGGAAAATTCTTACTTTGAAATTTGTGATGTTTGGACAATCAGTTGCTCCCACAGAGAGTCTCCTTGGCTTCATAGAGTCTTCAGGGCCACACCAGTCTGTTCTGTGATGCTGATTGTAAGTTCTGGGATTCTATATAAATTTAAATAGCCCATCTTATTATGTGATAAAGGAATTATGGTTTGTATCAGTATAAAAGAAAATGAAGTGTAGATTGTATCAAGTTGCCTTATTTCAGGGGAAGCTTAATTGGAAATGCAGCTCACACAATGTGTGATGAGGTGGAAAAAAAATAACAGAAGTGACCACAGTCAATGCATGCAGCCCATGTGCTTACCATTTTTCCATTTTCTTAAGCATTTATGGACAATTGAACTGACACAGTCTGCAGCAAATGGATAGTTTCCGCATCTTTCTGAGCATGCTGTCAAATTCATATATTTTTAAAATTACTAATAGTAAGTGCAGAGAAAAAAATTACGTGTTTTGAAACTATACTAAATGTCAACTATAGTAACTACACTGTGGCTGAAGACATAGTTCTGATGCTTGCAGAATCAACTACTTAATTAAATCTTTTACTTGTAAAATCTTACTTGTAATTTACTTTTCAAGAACACATATTTTGTGCAAAATTTAATTTTAGAGTTAAAGCCTCAGTGAAGGGATGCCTCAATGCTGCTTTTGTCAGTGGAGTTAAATCTTGTACAGCTGTGTGTTTACACTTTTAATGCATGTATCATTAAATTAATACTATTGTCAAAGGTTAATGACAGCACAGTACCTGCACTAAAAATTAAACTCCAGGCCAAATAGAACTCTTACGGTTCTGTGTATGTAGACATTGTCATTACTGCCATGAGGAGTAAATTAGGGTAAAATCCAACTTCACTCTGCATGATCTTCAAGGTTCTGTGGGACCACATCTGATAATATTCCTTCACAGAAGCCTTTTCATGGTTTTAAATAAGGTTCTAGTGAGTAAGAACGCCAGGACTTAGCGTTGTGTAAATATATATTTGTATCCTTGTGAGTATTATTTTCATGGTGCCTGAAGTTATCTCATATGCCAGATCCTCTCCCAATTTCATTTTACACATAGCTGTCTGTATAATTGTTGTTCTTGTTCCAGCTGCATTAGCTTATACCTTCTTGCATATTCTCTTTATATTTTTATTGAGAAACATCACTGAACCAAAAAGAAAATTGTCCTTTCCTTTTCAGGGTAGGTAGAAGTATTTTTATTCCACCTATTTTATCAGATTGAAACCTTTCACGGCACTCTTAAATAATCATTATATTTTTGTGCCTTGCCTTTTTGAGCGCTTATTCATGTTAAGCAATCAGCTAAATAAGCATTTTAAACTTTCACCTAGCCTACTTAATGTACTGCCAATGTATACCTTGACAACTCATGTGAACAGAAAGTATTCTATTCCGATTTTCATTATTGTATCTAGATAACTGCTTATTATAAAAGTGAGGTGAGGAGCTATTTGCATGTGTGCATGTATTGATATATGTGTAGGCATACAAACAAAAGCTTGAAATACTGGTAGGAGAATATGCAGGAATTAATAGTCGCTCTTTTTCTGGCCTTTTCAAATTAAGAAAATGTGCTGGTATTTTGGGTGATTCTGTGGTAACAGCTCATTTCAACCACTTTAAAGACTTAATTGATTTAAAAATCAAAATTAATTTAAAAAACCCAACAAATTTCTATGGATGATATCACAAACTGTGGAACTGTGAAAGGATGAGTAGTAAGGAAATATTATAAAAAGAAAAAAGTGTAGTAGAATTAGTAACAAGCAGTTTGGTCTCTGCTGGTGGTTATCTTAGCTGAATGTTACATGCTGGTAGAATACAACATCTTGGACAAGAAATAGTCTTGAATGTTTTGCTCATTTAACAACTTCTTGCAGCTGATTAGTCCAACTACATTCTTTCTGGAGGAAACACTCTGCCTTTTCCATTCTTTTAGTGTCGTCTTTTGAACTGTTGTGTGTAGGTGTTGCTTTTGCAGAATATATTTGAATCTCAGAGGCAGTTATAGTCTAGCAAAAAGTGAAATAATTCACGTCTCTGGATTTTACCAGCATTTAACTGAATACTGTTGGGTTCCCAGATAAATACGTGTAAAATTATTGTTACTTCATCTCTGATCACAACCTTTTGATTGATCTTGACTTTCCCTTGGGCAGTCATGCAGAATTTGCCATGTGGTGCAGCAGCCAAGTAAGCATTTAATCTTTCATTGTTAAGCTCAGTTAAAGTATAAATTCAGGTTTTAGTGAATGGCTTTTTGGGTAAATCAGCATGTAATATTATCCTCTGAAATATCACAATTTTTTCTGAGAAATACATCTCTCAGTAAAAAAGGTTGCTTAGCCCATTCAGTCTTTTTATAACCAACATAAGACACGTGGAAGTAGGATAAAGTAGCCTCTTACAGCAGAGGAACAAACTGACCTTTTAGCCATATAAAGTTGGATCAAATTCCTGGACTAACAGAGGAGTACAAAAAATGCTAAAGTGGTCTAGCATGTCTTGGGAGCTGGGAAAGAGCATATAACTGCAGGTAAAGTGGTCAGTGAAATGCATGTTGCAGAAAGATCTAGTATGATATCATGCAACAGATGACAAATGTTGGATGCCTTTATAGTATTAATATAACTGTAATGTATATTATAACTTAATTTTTAAACTGATTTATGACATTTAGTTGTGAATGAAAAGTAAGGATGTGAGATAGGATTAAAAAGAATCTCAGAAAGAAATGCACAAATAATTTCAAATCCATTGGAACTCCATTAAGATGTAACAATGTGAAAGTTCTGAATGATGGATTATATAGCAGGACTGCAAAATGACAGTGCTTCTTTCTCATACCTACTTAATTTAGCATTATTGCATAAGAAGAAATCTGTGTATTTTCTGAGCACTTTGTCTATTGGGCTGAAGTAAAGATTTGCTATCAAATAGATCAATTATAATGTCCTTTACCTAAAAAAACCAAAAACAAAACCCCAAAAACCTTTGCAGTCAGTGGTGCTGTCCATTTAATTTATGACAAGCATTTTGCCACTGGACTCTCTAGTTTTTTTAAATTTCTGAGAAGATAGAGACCAAAGCCACAGTGCTGTAATAATGGAGAATTTGTTTTATTGTGTGGTGCTTAAAACCATTTTCCCTAACTTGTTCACTTACACTATGGCAACTTTGTAGTGTTAACACAAGTTCAGCATGTATGTCTAATATGTGTCTTAAGAATATCAAGCTGAATGAAATCAGTGGTATATATCACTGACTACATGGAAAATACATATGTACCGGTTGAAATTAACATCAGATTGTTATGTAATGTCTTTCCATTTAATTCTGAAGGATTATTTTATTTTTGGTTTATTTCCTGGTATTAATATTTTCATATAATGCACCTTTCACCTCCAACCACAGCTGTTGTTACCAGTGCCACCTGAAATATATAATTTCATTTTTTTTCTGATAAAACTGATACTGAATTTAAAAAGTATTAGCTATAAATTTTTATGCTCTCGTAAATTGTGGTGCCCAAGAACCAAATATTAGAGAACTCAAGAATGCCACTATAGTTCTAATTACTTCTGTAATTCTTTTAAACTCGGTGCAAAATAAATTACTACTTACAAAAAATATTAGTGCAGAGAAAATGTACAGAGAAAATACAGTGTGGGCAAATGTTATGCTGCTTTCCCTGAAGTATTCAGGTGACCTTATTCTGTAACAACATGAAAAAATGATGTTGGGATAAGAAGGTCATTCAGATATCAAGCAAAAATCAGTCTTTGTCCTTTGCCATAGAGATTTCCAAGTATATATCAACTACTCTAGATAGGAATTCCATGTGTGTGATATGTAGCTAAAATCCTAGTAGATTTTCATTCCTGGAGATATAAATAATTGGATAATTGCATAGTAAGGTGAAATCAAAGCCATTTTTGCAAAGCACACGTCTTACAGTATGATTTTGGTCAACAAAATCTATTCTGTTATTAATAGGGATCTTCACATATACATATACTTGTGGCAGGTAGGAAATGAAGCTATTTATTGATCAGAACTGATTTTTTTTTTCCCTTGAGTCAGTGCCCTATCTGTAAAGTAAAAGTGCTGACTGCCGCACATTGCTGATTGCAGATTTTTTTGACAGCAAAGACCCGACTCTTCCCTAATCCATGTAGCTGCATTGTGCAAATAACAAAGCTTATGTGACAGACCTGTTCTGTATTCCAAGAACTGCAACATACCTGTCATCAGATAGAAGCAAGAATGCACAAGTTATCACTTTACTTTGGAAGCAGAACAGATGATTGAAATTATTTCTTACTACTAATTCCCCTTTTAGTAGAGATAAGCTGCTTTGTTCAGCTGTAAATGAAACATTAGGGTATTAGCTGTCAAGCCAGAAGTATTGGAGAAGCTAAGATTTTATCAGCAGTAGTAACATTTTGGGCAATAAATTGTTTTGTTGGGCAGAATACTAATCTCCAGAGGTACAAAGAAACAAAGCTCATTAAGGTAAATGCTTAAAGCATGCACAAAAAAGAAGGAAAGACAAAGGCTTATTACCTTAGTTTTGGAGATAGATAAAACATTTGCACTTTTTCATCTTTGTGTAGCATTGAAGAATTATGTGGTATTGTTATTAAAAAGATGCATTTGTAGACTTGTAGAATGCTTTCTGAATATATCCAAGGGACAAATGCATTTCTGAAATACCAGCAGAGAGCTCTAGTAAGTGATGGCTTTTTGGAAATTGTTTTGTTTCCCTCTGGGTAAAATTAGGTATCTGCACATTGTCCTGTACTTAGCATTCATCAGATTAATAGACTAGCATTATTAAATGAATGTTTGAAATAGAGAAGAATAAATGTCTGAGTTATACTAAATATTTTTACCAGTATATATACCTAAATTAAATTCATAAGGGTTTGTAGTGTAAAGCAGTAAGATGATGGGAGGAGAGGACCTGTGTTGCTGTTAGGGACTGCAGCTAAAGAAAAACATATTTGGAATGTGATGAAGGAATTCCAGCTCTGTAAACCAAGGGTGGACATAAACTTGCTATCAGAAACAATTTAATAGGAAGTAAGTAAAATAGGTCAAAGGAATCTGTGTGTGTGAGCTAAAAGCCAGAGTACAGCCTGCAAGTAGCCAGAGGCAGATACTGTTTTCCATCATTACTTGTTTGAAGTAGCATTTTAGAAAACTGTAAAATAGAAGTAAGTTTAATACATGATACAAAAAACAAAAACGTGCCAGTGAAAAATTGCACAGAAAATTCTGTTAACAGCTGACACAAATGTCTTCAAAATTTTCTCTGTGCAACACCTAGGATTTTGGAACACTAAAAGAGAGATAGCTTTGCGGTCTATCCTGTAATCTACCAAAGAGTCAAAAAAAGATGCTTTAGAAAGAATCAAGCAGAAATTAATAAAGTAGAAGACAGTTGACCAAAACATGGGTTATTTATTAATGGCTTTCAGTAGATAGGAAACCACAGACACCTTTTGGGGTGAAATCCTACATAGATAACAACAAAAACCCCTGAAGTCTGCTAGTTGTATTTTAACACAGTCATGATGTTGTTTAGATACTGCTCTCAGTCACTGGATCACTGTTCAACGATGCACAAATCTTTTCTGATCTGCAACTTTGTTTTCCTTCTCTATGAAACAGAGATTATAATATTGGCCCACCAGTATAATCTGCTTGATATTATGGGAATAAGTACAATAATAGTCATCTTAGTTGTTGGCTAATACTGAAATTAATGAAGTTGTCATTTCTTCATTTGGGGTAATTGTGCTCATCTGAGGGACGAAGTATTAAGATTTGGTGAGGGAGGATTTGGTGATACTTTATTTTACCAGCTTACATTATGTTGTTAGCTATAAAGAATACTAATATTTTATACAAGTGCTTTATATGCACCCCTGCAAGTGTAAAAGAATAAAACTTGATTTTAAAATTCAGATTTAATCTGTAGAAATCAGATTTTAAGAATATACATCTATTGTATGCTGGTGTGTTCCTTGTTCAGTCCTAGTTTCACTGTCATGACCTGGAACAGCAGGAACCTTTAGGCTGTTGTTTTACTCCAAATACTGCATCAAATCAAATGCAACTTAGCTTTATTTTGGCACTTACTGAAGGGTTGCTTTCTAATCTGAAAACAGCACCAAGTCAGAATTCTTGCGCAATTGCTGAGGTTGCATAGCTATATGAGAAGTCCTAAGGTAAACTCAGAAGACGAAAGTATCAGGATCTCTGGCTTTTAGTATTAGCTTTACTATGCTCCTTATCTTGGGGAAATCTGTTTTCTTAGATGTCTCAGCAGTTGGATGCCAGGTTTTAAACACAGAGGCTTCATTTTAAGAGATGTTGCATGCTTTAGAAAAACCAATCAATCTGCAGCAATTTAAGTAATCTTTGAAAATGTTGATGTCAATGTATCCTTTTTTTTTCTTTATTTGTAAAATAGCATTAATAAAAGGAATGTATTGTGTAAGAGTAGCGTATTATTGCTGTTTTTATTAAAATAAGATCGGAATCTTTTGCATTGTGGACTCATCCCCAGGGTACTCTCAGTCACAGTTATACATGAGCTAAATTTCATCTCATTAAGAGAAAAAAAAAATTTCCCAATTTTTCAATTATCATGATCAGCAAATGAATAAGAGCTTGACTATAATCTTCTAAAATGCATGGATTGGCTTTTAAGTGCTATAGACTATAACACCACACTGTGAATTTGTCAAAGCTGAGCTCTCGTATACAAGTCCAAAATGTTATTCCAACTTGGAGTTTCATTCACGTTAGGGATCAAATCCAGTCATTTATATTAGTTGAGCAAGTTGATGTTTCTTTATTTTATAACTCATTTTCCTAAGCAGCTTGTTTTCAGAGTTATGTACCAACATTGAAAAGGCCTATCGTGAAGATGAGTTAATAGAGCTATTGTTAAGAAGCCAGTAAATCGCAAGTTAATTACTTGAAGTAATTTTGGTAATTCAAGGATTTAGGATTTCAGTTATTGTTATATTTTGATGTTTTATATTAACAAAAAGATAATAAATAAATATATATGTATGAATAACTATATAGTTCCTTTACTCTTAGGGGAAGCAATCATGTAAGCTGAACAGAAGCCTTGAGCTTCTGAAGCCAGGTGGATATAGGCAGGATGACAAGGCAGATATGCAGACATCTAGAAAATTTTTGAGAATTTCCTCACTGTATCAGTGAGATGGAAACCGTTTTTCTGTGAGCGTAGGCTGTGGAAACCATAGATTTCAATGGCTCCTGGTTTTGCACTTATTAAGCTGAATTAATTCTTGACATGACATTATGAAAGCCAATGTAGTATACCTACACTGGGCTACGAGCCTTGTCCTCTACTTTCATGTGAACTGGAGAACAGAAATTCCAAGTCTGTATGAAATCCATAGATTAAGAAAATTCCTTCCTGGATTACTTCATATTAAATGGTATTTTTAGTCACAGAACACTTTTTTGAATGTATTGAAAATACAGTAGTAGATATTTGCTATGTCCTAGATTCATCCTATGTGTTCCTGACATCGTAATCATTGTATCCGGGATGCTTTTAGGGCTGTAGCAGTTCAAGAGTATTTGGATGAAGACAGAAGTGTATTGGAAGTGGACATTAGTAGCATATGAAATACACATTTCAACCTGGACCATAAACTCTAATTTTTAACTGGTATTCTAAAGTGATTTTAATCATGCTTTTGTCTTGTTTCAAAGCATAAATTTAGTTTGAAATACACACTTATTTTGGAATAGTGATTGACAATAACTAAAATATTCAGAGACCTGGATTGTTTCAAATATTTAAAGGTGGCTTGTTTTTATCTGACATCTGGTTAAACTTTGGATATGGTACTGCTATGAATCACCAGGAAATAAAACCAAAAAAGTACCAGTTGAAATATTTTCTTTGTTCTTTTCTACTTTCAGAGCTCATGGAGCAGCTTGAAAGTGGATAGAGCTCTGAAAAAAACCCAAAGTTTGTGTTTGTTGTTAAAGTGGAGGAGGAGAGTTTTCTGTGAATATCAAGTTCCAGAATCTGTGAATTTTGACAGCAAATATATGGGGTACAGTTTGATGATCCAGGAAGTCTGGCTTTTAGGATTTTTAGTACTGCATCAGAAATGCCATGCTAACAGGGTACAAGGTGCTCATCTGATAGAAACTTCAGCAAGCTCCCTTTGTACTGACAGGTCTAACCCAAATCAGGCATTCTCTCACCGTGTCACTCTAACTTTATGCAAGATCAGCTATTTCTGTCTTCTCCCGGCTTTCATAAAGCCAGCACCCCCCCCCTTCCCCGAACCATGTCTTCTCGTTTATTGGGTAGAAATATGACTATACCTCATTTGCTAAGATTTGCACTGCAGGTGATCCAACAATGCACAGATCTGGTAGCAGTGATAGGAGAATCGTAACAGCCTAAGAGACAGTTGCCTGACTGCTGCGTAGTGGGCTCACAGAGGATTAGGTCAGGGACTGACTTTCTGAAATACAGCTGCTGCACTAGCTGAACATGGCCCAGCAGACTATGGCATAAAATGCCAATAATGTTACTATGTAATGTTACTATAAAATGCCAGTAACGTTGGGAATTTCATGAAGTCATACATAGAGAAGATGAAAAAATAACAACATCCTGTTGACCACTTAGTCAAGCTCTTAACACATGTGGTTGAAGAAAAACATGTGTTTTGGACCTTTGTGAAATGAGACTCAGAAACTTAAGAAGCTAAACGTATCTTCATATGTATCTTTACCAGCAAGATGTTGGTATCTTAAATTTGTGATTTCTGGAACTGTGCTGATTTTTGACATTGATCAGATTCAGTCAATTAAACTAATGTGAGTACAGTGCAGAATTCAGCACTTGAATATGCTGGAAAGGGTTGCAGTACGAGGCTAGAATTTTCTGTTTAGTACATCAGTGCAGTTGTCTTTTATTTGAGCAGTAAGAAAGGGAGAGATAAAAGTTAGTAAAATCATACACCTAACCTGTCAGAAAACTCCTTGAAGTGGTGGAAACTTTTATAGTCTCTGTACAAAATAGTGACTAAATACCTTACACTGTTTCATAAAATTGCTTACTGCAATATTTACAGATAGTGTCAAGTGTTTTATATCCATTCACCTGCGTATTTTCATTTGTATAATGTTTCTTTTTAATGTCAACCCTTTGCCTTAACTGCTTGGGCTTTTATCTCAAGGCAGCAATGATAACCAAAGAAAACAGTAATGATACTTAGCTGAGAAATCATACTTTGGTTGCTGCTGGGGCCAGATATTGCAGATTGTTCTTGGATCTTGCAGATTTGATACTCTACTGTATAATCCACAGGCATACTTTCAGTGCCAAACTTAAAAGAAATTTTTCAAGTCCACTATAGTCCTCTGTGTTCCTTATCCATTTGCATCCTTTGCATAATTTTCATTTCAATGAAAACCTCATCATCTTTCCTATGTTGGTGGTTTTTTCATTTGTACTGTGGTTTAGAGATCTAACTTTGCCAGCCAGGAAAGAGAATAATGGAGGGGTAGTACTGAAAAAAACCTGTGATGTTGTTCTGTTCATATGGCTTCTGGATAAATCCTTGAATTACTGTATTGAAGACGCTTGAAATTTTACAGTCTTTGCTGACAGGAAAACTAGGAGAATCTATCAGCAGTGTGCAGTGGATGGGCCACATTCCTCAAATAATCCAGTCAATTAAAAATTGATTTTTGTTGTAGGCAGCACGGTGGTAATGTAGTGGGGAGACAGTGTATGCATTACCAACAGAGCTCACATCAGTTAAGTGATATTTAGGTGATCTTCTGTCATGGGAGAAAGCAGTGCAGTTGATGATCTTTGCTACTGAAGAAGCTAAATTGAAGTGTCAGATACCAGAATTGCATTTTATTTCTAATATGTTGGCCTGCCAGCCTGGGAGAAGCTATGTGAAGTCTGTGAATACAAAGGGACAAAAGTGCTAAATCTAGCAGAAACTGAATGGTTTGGGGAAGATTAAACTATAACATGGCTTTTAGAGCCTTCAAGTAAATGCATTTAAAGAAATTGAATCTTGAACTCCAGTTGCTGGACCTTTTGTCTACTACCTTTCTCCCTTTTCCTGATAGCAGATCTAAAGTAAATGAAAGATATGCATGATCTAAATTGCACTAATCTTGTTTATTAAAAGAAAAAGAGGTTACAATGCCACTGAAAAGTTAGGGGAAAAAAGCTTTTCTTAAGGTAGTTGAACTGAGAACAAAAAAAGCCTAAAACTGTTCATTGAAAAATTTATTTACCTCAGATTTGCAAGATTGTGAGTTACAGAATGTAAAGAGGTATCTTTTTCTAATGTTGGAAATGTGGAAATGTGCAGTCATGCAGATTGGATTGTATCCTCAGTACGTATTGTGAGCCTGTGCAGTGTTTATTTTGGAGACACACAGTATCAGCTCACAAATCAGAAAGTAGTCTGGTCTTGTCTTGATTCATTAAAACATCTAATGTTAATGATAACTTTGCAAACTTTGCAACAGAATAGAAAACATACAAAAAGGTTTATCTGAAGTTCTTAGTAACGACAGGATACTGAAGTTGCATCTGCTTTTGGTTATGAGACATCACGGTCAAACTCCATGACACTAAAGGTGTAACTTTGAATTTTATTCTTTTAACAGGATGCAGGTTTTCCCCTTCATTTGCTGTCAAAGCAGTTGTAGGCTGTCCTGGTGCATTTGTGCTTCACCTAAAAGGTGGCGGCATTTATGTGGTGGGTTAAGTGATACGTATACACTTCTTCAGACCTCTTGGAGGTTTTGTGAGCTTCAGTTTCTTAATGTCTGTAAAGTGCTTCATAGTGCTCAGGTGAAAGGCACTGGAGAAATATAAGTGGTCCTGTTGTTTAAAGTCTAGATCCTAATTTTAAATGGATAGTGTCACATCTATGCTTGCCAGAAAACTCTATGTCACAGTAATATTTTAGTAACCTATTGACATACATCTCACATCTTGGATTAGCTTTCAGCATGCAGTATTATCTGTTTGTAAAATGAATATATCAGAGATAGACTGGAATGATGAGCAATGATCTGCAAGGTATTTCAGAACATGTGGCTGTAAAGTAAGTTCATGCTGTATTTCTGAACACTGCTTGACAAAAATGTTTGACATCTCGAAGCCAAATTATGAAGGGGGCACTGCGTTTATAAACATAACAATCCAAAATTGTTTTCAGTAGAAGAGATTGGTACAAAAAAGTGTGAATATTGGTTGTCAGTACAATTACTTATTAACATCATGTTTTGTTTTAACATAAATTTTAGGAAGTTGGAAGTCTTCCATAAAAGATGGTCTTGCCTGTGTCAGTAGTTTTCTTCATTAATTTATTCCTAGACTGTATAAAGACAAAGTAAATCAAATCACAAATGCTTTTTAAAGATTATTATTGGGATAAAATGCTGCTGGGTTTTAGTGCTTTGGTAGTGGAAAAAAATAAAGAAAAAAAAAAAAAGATGTTTCTGGGCCTCAGAACTCTTCAGCATGATTTGAATACAAGTGGCTAACTGTGATAAGTATGTTAGGCTCCCTTCTGTTAATTACAGTATCTCAAACAAGACTAATTTGACAGCCACCAGCTCATATTGTGCTAAATACTTCCTATAGTATTACTTTGAGGAGAAGTCTCCTTCCCCCCTATGTGAATACTTTTTGATAGGACATTATAATTTTAGAAGCTCTGCACCACAAGCAGATAATATCTGGTTACCTACTAGTTCTCTGTTTAGTTTGAATGATTGCTCTCTGCTAATGACTAAAGTGAAAAGGTTTTACCAGTCATTGTCAGAGACAAGTACAAAATGTGGTCAGATATTTTCTCTAAAATGTCTTTAAAAACTTGTGTTATTTCACTGGTTAGGTTTTTTTTTAATTTTTTTTTTTTTTAAGATATGTCAGTTTACTTGATCTGTTGCTGTGAGTGACAGTTGATTTATTGTAAATATTAAACCTTTTCTTTTCTCCAGGTTGTGTTAAATGAATGGCATTTTTTTATTTTATTTACTGTTCCTTTTTCACTATAATAGTGCAAAACAAGCTGAGTACTAATCTCAAGACTAAAGCTAGATATTGTAGTTATTGTAATATGGTATTTGATATTACAAAAATACCCGCTGATGTTTTGTAAAAACCAAGAAATTGTCTGTTTTCATGTTAACTTGAAGTTTGTGCTTTGTGGATAGTTTAAGAAGTAACTTCATCAGAAGTATTTAGACAAAAAGTACTAGAGTTGTAGTAACTTTTCTTTTACGTTATTATTGTAGTTTTATCCAAATTCCACCAGGTGCTGCCAAAGAACATACAGCCAAAGCAAAGTTTACAGCTGAAGTCGAAGTTGCTTAGAACATGTGTGCACGCTTTCATGAATACAGTCGTTAAAACCTTTTTCAGAGGCAGGCGCATCTTCCCTACACGTTTAAGAGCATACCTCTTGTCTTTGTAACTAAGCACTAGGAATCAAACAATTTGATACAGAATGACATCATTTATGGGTATCATGTTCTTAAAAATGCATTTTTTTTCTTCTGACACAGGTACTCATTAACAGGCTATAGGTGAAGAATACACTGTTTTAACAAGTAGTTATAGACTTTTGTAAATATTCCACTATGTTGCTGTCTTAATTTTGGGTGATAGGGTAATTTTTTAGTGAGATGTTCAAAATACTGAAGTTTAGTGTATTTGGTGGTTTGGGGTGTTTTTTTGTTTTTTGGGGTTTTTTTTGCTTTTTTCCATGCCAATAAGCAAAGTTGCTATAGACACTTTATTCGTACTAACTTTGGTAAAGATGTTTCTTTCCTTTGTTTGCTTTTTGTCTTGCCGAGTCAGGAGTTTTGTATATCACAAGTCAGTTGTTTCAGGTTGTGTCTCATTCTGGGAAGAAAATGTGCTTCCAAAAGCCAAGGTTTGCTTGAGGTAATAAGAGCCCCAAACTTGTGACTGATCACAACAGTGCAGTGCAAAATGCTAAGGCAAACAGCACTCGTAGCAGCAGGAATCAATTCAGAGACTTGGCGCAGAGCAGTTTCTATCCTGCCTCCCTGGTGAGTTCAGCCATTGTGCTTATGACATAAAAAGCAATGTGCATTTTAATTGCTATACTTATTTTGAACTGTTGCTCAAGTATTAGTATGGTTTAAGTCAAAAAGGCTGGATCATGGATAATGCAGTGTCAGTTGCCAGAAAAGGTGTAATCAGCGTCTGCTAGTGTTGGTGATGCAAAAAAACTGTATTAGCTACTGCATTGGGCAAGGAACTTTAAGGGATTAGCCTTGTAGCAGGTAATCACTAATCACTAGAACGGTAGCATTACATTCTATAAATGCTGTGTTGTTTTCTTTTGTGCTTTATTTAATTAAAGCCCTGAGTTTATTGTCGTGTAGAAATGGTTTATATTTGAATGTTTATTGAATGTTCAACAGCAAAAATGAAACAAAAAGATTCTTTGGGGTAGTCTGGCATAATGAGTGTGGATTGCAAAGATAAATGTGGTTAAGGGAAAAGGAAGGAAAAAATTGAAATGTGGCAGTTCCTTTAAGCAGAAACATATTCAGAAATGTGACTGTAGCTAAGTCTGCACAAAGAAACTCCTTGCTTGTAAGAAATCCATGGCAGTGGCTTCACCTGGCAGTATTTAATTAATTATTTATTGAGCATTATGTTTGCCTTCCCTTGGGATATGATCTTTCTTGTTGTGTCTCCCTCCTTCCACCAAGAAGTGTCACCTAATTATTTGAATATAGAATATTTTAACTACTTTAGATTTCAAAAAATGTTAGTATGTAAGTAGTTTGTTTCTTTTCATAACCGTATGTGTATAATAGATAGCTCAATATTACTGCAGTTTTCCTGGGTTCCCATTTTATCGCCATCCCAATGTACTTGACAGAGAGGGGGGGAAGGAAAAAGAGGAAACATAAATTATCCTACCAGTGTAAGATTGGATCAACATTTAAGCTAGTAGGTGTAATACAGATGCTGTGATCAGGTGCTCAGAGCCAAAATACTCACAGTCCTTGTGCTATTCTAATCAAAGGTACTGAAGATTGAGCAGTTCTCTGATGTGGTCTTATCAGTTTGAGTATAATGTAAATCCTTTTACAGCAGCTTTGTCCGATCTGCCTGTAGCTTTGTTCTGAACCTTTCAGTAACAGTTCACTGAAGCAGAAAGAGCCTTGTGAATTGATATTATAAACCTGCATGGTTGCTTTATTCATTGTTGAAGCAAGAGAATATAACAGAAGTATTTATTTTAGTGGATTGAGGATACTTTTTTTTTCTATCACCGCGAGCAGGGGAAAAATGTTCTAAATGCAAAAGAGGAAAAGCTAATACTATAATCATATCCATACCCATTCAAAGCACAATCCCATTGAAAGATAATGCAGAATACTATATGTTTAATTTATTTTACACATTCAGAGAGATTGTTAAAATACCAAAGTGTTGTTATTTCCTGCTGATGTAGAGAAAAATATCATGTGACATTATTATAATCAGGAAATAATAGTCATGTGAAATAAAAGCTTCTCATAATGCACTTAGACTTCCCAGACAACTGTATTTTTCGAAGCACCACCTACCTGCTCTCTTTGGGACTGAGATGAGCCTTAGAAATTCAAGATTATATTGTATTCACTTTCTTGCTGGTGGGCATTCCTTACTGAAGTTCAAGAGCGTGAAATTTCTCTTTAGTCTCACTGCTTTGATAAGGTATTTGCTTAATAATCAAACAAATTAAAGTGTGGAAAAAAAATTGATAAAACTGCAATATCTTAAAATTAAGAGGCTGAAATATTAGATCGAGTTCCTTGTAATAATGCTGTGATGCCATGTTGATCCTTATTCTTGAAAATCAGTTTTTACGTTGTGCATCAGTAAGAAATATTACAAGTTTGGGAACCTGAAAGAAGATATGCTCTATTTGAACTTTTAAACTGTCATATAATCTAAAAATTCTAGCTTTATACTTTACAGATCTTCTGGAAAAATTTAATTGACATTTGTGAATTAAACAGATATGGAAGCCCAACTTTATTTGTATATGTTTGTGTACGCTATCAACGAGTTCTGCTACTTAAGACATATTTTCTCTTATGTGGAGATAGGAAGACTTACAAAGTTAGTTCCATTACAAATAAAAAGTGTTTCAAATGGAAATCACTGTAAGATGAGAGTTACTTAAGATAGAAATGTTTTTGTACACTGCTCTTAAAATTTCATGTTCAGTTTTTAAAAAACCTCTGATCAGGAAGTTAAGGTAGTGAACAGCTGATTATTTTTTTTTATGCTAAATATTTTAAATACCTAAGAAAAAAGGTATACTATACTCTTAATTACAGAAGGAAAAAAAAAAAGCTTGTCACCTCTTCATTGAAATTAATAGGTGTAAGAATTACTTTTGTGGAGAAGTAATGTATTTAACTTTTATATTTCATATTTGCCTTTCAATTAATTTCACACAGTATTCCATGAAAAGGTAGACTTTGGTTTGGTTTTATCTGATGATGTAAGCAACCACAGATAACCAAAGGTCAACGCCTATCTTCAAAATAAAAAAAAAACCAAACAAACAAGTTATCTGATGCAGAGTCCTGCATCCAGACCCCCACTGGGGCAATCCTGTTTCTGTTTGGAGCACCTGAGTGAAGGGTAGAGCTTCTGTAAGGCACTGGGAGAGCACGATGTGCTATGTGCCAGTCCTATCTCACAACCTGCAAAGTAAAGTAAGGCTGAAAGCTCTGCGAGAACTAAATTGTGATCAAAGAGATGGATGTTTTTGTTTAAATGATGAGAGTTGTATGTCCTCACTGATTCTTCATGTGTAGTGTAAGGTGTTTCCACATAGCAGCAGAAATCAGAAAAAGTTTGGGTGGATACAAAACAATGTCTGAGAAGTCTTAGTACGTGATATGAGAGATGTAGCTGCCTTATGGGATGACAAGTGAAAGGGCGCTTTGTTTTCTTTTCTTTTTTTAAATTTTTTTGGCCAGGTAGACTAGTAAGAAAGGACAAATATTTTTGGTTAATTTCACATATTTAAACAATTCTAGTGTGACAGTCATGCTGTTGATTTTCCGTATGTAGCCATTCTTCTCTTTACATATCAAATAGTTGTATGAGCTTTCATAGGTTTAGTATTGTTATTAATCCTTGACAAAGGTCCCAGAGGTTTCAGTGAGAGTCTCTGAAACAGTAGGCAGTGCAGATGTAAACTGGGTAACAAATACAGTGGACTGTGGATCTCAAATGGTTATTACTTGCTTCATTCTCACTTTAAATTCCAGCTAAATAAGTCCAACAGTTGCAAATGCAGTAGAATGTAGAGAGGAATAAATGGACTTAATTTTTCAGAATACTAACTTTTTGGTATATACCCACACCACTCATCAATGCAGATGTTTTGTGTATTGACCACAAGACACTCACATCCCTGGATTATGAAAACATACCTCTTTGTATTAGCAAGATGAATGTTTAACTAATTTAGTAGTCAGGTCTTCTATCTGTGATCATTGTAAACATTTGCATTGATCAGAAGGAGAAACAAGGCCTGTTTGCAAGGCCAGAAAGTTGAATTGCCTCAAATTGATTTCGTTTGTTTGTTTGTTTTGTTTCATTTACATGTTTTTGTATTATGATGATTTTTTTTCCTTCCAAAATAAATTTTAAGCATTTCTGAAAGGATTATGGAAAAATAAGGTCTATATATAGTGTTATATTTTCATATTTATCTATCTCTGTCTTCTGAAGTTTGTGGAATTTCCTGCAGATCTGTTTTTGTATTAAATCTTCACTCTGAAACAATTCCTCCCATTTTGTACTCTATAGAGCTGTAATATTTGTCCAAGGATGAGCTGCATTCAACATTTTGTTAACTGAAATGGAAAGTGACAGACTGACTAAAAGAAAATCTCCGTGCCATAGAAACAGATATTACTTCTTTTCCACAGATTACTGTATGCCTGGACACTGAAGACTCTGAGATTGCAGATGCACTAAGGTTTCATACTGATCCATGTTGGACTAATTTGATCAGAAGAGAGACTTCTGTATCACATTATTTTCTCCTATAGCATTTGATTGAGATGGTCAAACACTGAGAATATTGTGCAGGAAAAACAGGGACAGGAAAAGAGAGACATTCAAAAAAATAATACAGACTTGTTAGATATATTTTGTTTGCACTGATTTTCTTTATGGGTATATATCTTTTGGTGGCAGCTGTCTTCAAAATAATAGCATAATAGATAATACTCTGCTACGTAATTTTGTATTTTTATTACTTTTTTACTGATATTTGTAGAATAATTTAATCATTGAAGTTGGTCACTACCTGCACAACCAGCAAAGATGTTTTTGTTTATTGCATTTTAATGTTTTTTGGCAAAATATGAGAAAGCCATAGTTGTTATGCAAGAAGATGAAGTTGAAAAATGTCTGAAGAACTGCAGAGGAGATTCTGCAACATGGGCATGAGAAAGTATAAATTATATTCTAGTCTTGCAGAAGTAGGTCTCAAGCTACAGGGAATGCTCCATCCAACAGAAGACAGCCTACTGTCTGCTTTTTAGTTCAGGTTTATCAGACTGTGACTTGACAGATCAGAGTCAGTGCTGATTGTGCTGGTTTGAGGAGTCCCTGTCCTTGATGGTTTGCTTCTATGCTACAAGAAAAAGAGGAGGAAGGGGGTTATAAACTACTGGGAAGTTATGACAATTTCGGATGTCCTTTTGTCGTATTTGTTTTGGAAGAACTGGGAGCCTTGAAAAAGCAATACGCAATGGTAATTCAGAGCCTCATATGCATAGGGAGAAGGGATGTTAGGGTGCCTATGTCCGACTGCATCTGCTATTCACCAGGTTCTTCACCATCTTACTGGCTGAGACAAGGAACAGTATCAACTAATTGGCATTCATCTCTCCCAGTCTTTCTACAAGCTTAAATGAAGTGGCGTGCCCTGCTCTCCCTTTCCTTAGTCATAGCAGGGAGCATGTGTTTTTTGTAAAGAGTCGCCACTTTAAGGACGTACAGCTTGGCTAAATTGAAGGAAGTCCAGTAGGATTTTTCTTGCCGATCTTCACTTGTGTAAAGGAAACAGAGGATCTGAAAATTATGTTGTCTAAAAGTTTAATATTAAGAAATGGGAAACCATTAGCTTGCTGTCATTCCCTGGCTAATATCCTCATTTACTGAACTTAGTTACAATACTAAGTTACTGAACTTAGTATTGGATGTCTTCTGTTCAGTCAAATAAAAATTAGACCAAAAGCGTCCATTTTGTATAAACTGAAAAAAGACTGATTGTATAGTAACGTGGTATAGGCTTTAGCGAGACAGAAAGGGTAGTTATCACATAGTGTCATCACATCATTTGCAGAGCAGTTATTAGTTTTATTTTTGCTTGCAGTTATAGCTCAGGACAGGGAAAATGTTGTCTATTGCTTTCTTTTCCTTTTTTTTTTTTTTTTGACTCATGAGATAGCATGCTTTGTCAAGAGTGCATTTGTTAGTCTCACTGTCATATTTATATGAAAGACATAATGGGATCCTACTGCACTATCAATTGCTTTTCATTACTCTTGTCTTTGCTTGCAAAGGTCATCACCTTGCATGTGAATCAAATTTGGAAAAGAGTATTTTCTTTAGAAGTGGAATTGTAGTCTGAATTAGAAGGCAGTGCTGTTTGAGAAAGTTAATATAACATATTCCTGAGCTTCCCTTTAACTCTTACATAAAGTTAATTCAGCACCTTTGTGTGGGCAGATTGTATTCTTCCCTGTCAGAGTTGCTGTTGCTTGTGTTTTGTTTCACATTTGAATAATACATTTGATTACCATGGCAAATGTTGCTGTGTATGCATGCCTGACTGTAGTGCCTAATTAACTGATGATAACAAGGCAGGATTGCCCTCTTCTCTTTCATAAGCAATCATATACATGACAGTTCTTTTATCTTTCTTCAAAATTGACTTGCTCTCCTGACCCTTAAGCAGCTCCTGTTTTCTGTGTTTACCTCTGATGTCTTTGCAAGACAGTTAATTTTCTGTGGCATATCCTATCTAGTTGTAATTAACACATCGAATAGCAAAGAAATAGTTCTGCTTGCAGATGCCTAATGGAGGAATGCTTTCTTTCAGTAATTATACAGCTTCATTTTCCTGATTTGCATTGACCTACAAGGATTTTTTTTTTTTTTGTGGTATAGTCCTATTTAGGTAGGGAAAACAAACTAAAAAATTAGGTTAATTTGCTATAGTTTACCTAGACATATAAAGTAAACTTGGAAGCAGTCGGTGGTAAGTTTGGTAAATGTTTGCGTTTAGCAAAGTTAAATTGGAGGTAAAAAGTGCTGTCGTCTTGCATGTATTTAATCCTGAAGTCAAAGGCCTGTTCTTATAATTAGAAACTTCAAGAAGCACTTGACCTATTTTAAGGAAGCATTAAAGTCACATGTATACAAAGCAAATATTTTCCATCATTGTATCTTAAAAAAACCCTGAACTTACATTTCAAATAAATGACTAGGATTTCTATTTATTGTTTTATAGCTATTCTGAGATTAAAGCCATAATGAATACAAGTTCAGAGAGAAGAAGGTATAAGAGAAAAGGTTGGTAGTTACAGCAATAAAAACAGGGGCAAAAAGAACAGCTTTTCTGAAAGACACAGGCTGGAATAATAATGATAGAATTGTCTAAATCGATATATCTCTTGTCAGCCTCACGTCTGATGTTTGAATCAGTCAGGCCTTTTCTGCAAGAGCTTTCCTCAGGAATATTGAATTATTTATTATTTGTATCTTTTTTCCTTCCCTTTCTGATGATTTTTTTCTTTTTTTTTTTTCCCCTGACTTAGTAAAATTTGTTTTTTATGCTGCCAGGTTCAATGTTGTCTGCTGTTTGATAAATAGCAGTAATTGGGTGTATAGCAGAAGTCGTGTAAAAATGTATGACTTCAATTACATCTAGAACAATTTTTTTCTTTATATTGATCTTTTTTTCTGTATAAGATCTGCTCTTCATAGCCTCCAGTGCTGAGTTTTTAAAGAATTACTCTGTGTCCATATGTTGGCATGCACTTTTGAACCCATGCATCTTTTTTAAAAAAAATGGAATGCTGTCTTGAATCAGTTCTGCCTGAGCAGTAAGTGAAAAATTAGAGTCATTCAAACAGTGAAATATTCATATTGTATTCTAGTCAGATGAGGGATTGCGTTACTTTAAAATTACAATGCCTACTTACAGTCCCTGTTTCTCTTATCTGAGATAATGAAATGAGGGTACTGGGCAATTAATGAAAACATCTTTCATTAACAATTATAATCCAGATAAAATTAAAATATGTGTTTTGAAAGTCACCTCTGTGCAGTAAAGCTCTGCTCATTTAAATCTACCGTTGTACACCATAGTGTTTAGCCTTGTAAATATTATCAAAGGTGCTAATGTAATAGAAATGATAAAATGAGTTAAAGTATTTGCCCTGAAAAGTCTTTATCGGTCAGAACAAAAGATGGGGCTGCATTTCACATTTGAACTGGGATTAAGGTTTGCCCTGGTTATGGGCAGATGGACTGGTTAGAAGTTTAGGTCTGAATGCAGGCTTTAAGAGTTCAAGGCTGTCAGCATTGGGGTTTAGCATAGGATGCTGCTGTAGTCTATTATGCACATTGGTTTTCATTGCATGCATTTTTCAGGGAAATGCAGTGGAATTTGCCTTGTCCTTATTAAATATATTTTTTTGTTCATTACATAAGTCTTTGCTTGCTGTGCTTCATGCTTCAAACTCTTCTAAAGTGAGATTCAAAGTAAAGGGTTATATAAACAGTCATATTTATGCCATCCAGCCGTGGATCAAAGGGAATGAATATTCCTCACAATTGTGGTTAATTTATGTCATTTGAAAATGTAATTACCTCATGATTATTGCCTGCTTTATACAGTTCTATTTTGTGTTTTTAAAAAGCAGTCATGCTCTAGGTTGCTAATGGACAGGAGTGCTAAATAGACTGGCTATAACCTAAATCCTGCAGTTCTTTCTCTGGTACATGCCCCATTGTCATTACAGGGAAGGGATAAGTGAGACCAGGAATTGCAAATTTTGCTTCAATAGTTGTAACAATTAAGTGAATTGGTAGAGATTCTCCTATTTCTCATGGAGCTAATTCTCAGGATATGTTTCAGGCTGTTAATATGTTTGCATCTTTCAGAATGTGTATATCGGCAAAGAAATACGTCCAGTCTCTAACGTGTTTTGTTTAGGAAGCCCTAACTTTAAAACAATCCTTTAGAAACAGCTGTAAAAGGTAATTCATTTGAGGACTGTCAATAAATGCTTGAATTGTTCTGTAGATCATCAGATGAAGCTGGGGTTAAATACATAAAAAGAAGTTGGTGGTGTTTTTACCCAAAGTCTTGTTTAAGCCTCACTAGTCTTCTGTTTTTTCCTGTAGCAGTTTGACAAAATTGCCTTTCCTACCAGCAGCCTGTTAGGTGCTGTGCACAGAAACAAAACCCTATTGTTTTAGATTTTCTTTCATATCATGTAGGTGTCTGTGCCATACCACCCACACAGTAAAGCAAGTGAGCTGTGAAATATATTCATTGTTAGAGTACAGGGGAAATGGAGGCAAGCAATCGGCAGTAATAATGTACGACAGCAAGGGGAGGCTGCCAACATTACCTGCATTATTTCGGTTGCCTTTTTCATTATAGGTTCGGGAAATAGGCAGCAATTCGATTATGGCATGATTTGGGATGGAATTGCTTGCCGTTCACTGACCCTGTCACAAGGGGATCAAATGAGAAGTCAGCTCAAATAAAGTTTATAGTGCATTAACTGGACCAAGCATTGCCTAGCCTGGGAGCATGATTTTTCATCTTCCAGGGTTTTGTAACTGCTTCTCAGATATATTTGTACCTTAAGGCGCAGGGGAGGGGGAGGGGGGGAAGGGGAGGGGGATGAAAAAAAGGAGGATTGGCTGAGATGTATAGGAATGAGCTAGTTGGCCAATAGTGTACATTCCCCTCCCCTCCCATGTGCAAATCTCAGCTCCCTTCTAGCTTGTGAGAAGCAGCATGATTAATAACACTGAGGGAACCTGCCTGTTGGATTATTAATTTTCCATCCTTTTTCCCTTCTCTTACGCATATCCCTGACGCTTTGCCTTTTTTTAAAAAAGCTTTTCTTTTTCTCCCCCCCTTCTTTTTTTTCTTTCTTCCCCCCCCCCCCCCCCCCCCCCCCCCCCCATGGAGCTAACCACTAGCCACTAACATTCTCGTGGCTATCCAACCCTGCAAGGGCTTACTTCACAGTGGGGTGAGTTTGTATATTAAAACAGGGGATTCTGCAAGGAAGCAACAACAACAACAACCAAACAAAAAAAAAGGAAAGAAAGCAAAACCATTCCTGTGATGCTTGATTACAGTACAGTTGCCTTTAGCTACAACTGCTAAAACTAGAGTTAATGCTGACCTAGAAGGGAAGAAATGTGTTGCAGTGTCTGCCTGTTAGCTCTAGAGAGTACTGCACTGCATGGACAGATAAACATTGTTTCTTGTTATTAAAACTAATTAAAATTGGCCCTTTAGAAACCTTGATTGCATAGAGAGGGTGCAAATTGATAGAATATGGGAGTTAACGGTAGGTAATTGGACAAGCTGCGGGTTTTTTGTTGGTGATGCTTGTGGGTTTTTTCCTTTTTTTAACAAGGCTTTTACAGTACTCATTGTAATGAAAATAGTTTTTGTTTTGCAATCACAAATATGTCAGTGTTAAGTTTTTGTGATTTTCATGGAATACTCATGACAAAATATCATTTACAGATCAGTGATATTTTTGGTGGGAGAGTCTCATGCCAGCTGAGGACAATTTATCACAAATTTGGTACAATGGGTGCTGATAATGTTTACACGTGTATGCAATACCATGGGGTTCTCTCTTTTGATTCGCTGACCCGGTCATGTGTCCAGTCTATATAAAGGAAATATGTGATGTAGGAGTTCCATTTTGATTTCTGATGTCTAGATTTGATTAGTTTTATGAAGTAGTTATGTTATAATACTGTGCAATATATTTTATTACTTCAAATATAGCAGGATTAAGAAATTTGCTTTTGTTAATTCACAGTGTAATACAATGAAATACCAAGAATTTCGTGTCTTGAAGCACATTACAGAATATATAAACTTCTTAACTAAAATAAAAAAAAGTTTAATGTTGGTAAACTAATACCAAGTAATTTTTATAAATATATATATTTATGGATGTGTATGCATACATACAATTGGTAGTTTTGTTTGTGAAAGGAGCAGATGAGATCATGTATCAAGAAAGCACCGTTCATGTGTTTTTACTGAAGGTAGGATGGGGTGGTGTACTTTGTTCTTTTTTTTTTTTTTTTTAACCTATGCAATACTTCTTGAGTGATAAGGAAACATGGAGTATAATATAGCTATTTTGGATTTATATAACATGCATTGCAATTGGTTTTGATTTTAATTTTTTCCCTGGAATTGTGTATTCCTATTTTGTCTTGTGATTTAAAAGCATTGATACAAAAAAGACAAGAGATTTCCTACCTAATACCAACACAGATAGTATATGTACAGGCATTCTGCACATTATATCATAGAATCATAGAAAATCTTAAGTTGGAAAGGACCCATAAGGATAAATGAGTCCAAATCCCATCTCTCTCTCTCTCTCTCTCTCTATCTGTCTTCAATATATATATATCAACGATACATATATATCTCTGAGCATTTAGCTGAAAGGAAGTATTTTATAAACTTAAGGTACTCTTTTTCTTGTCAGTCTTTAAAAATGTATACTGTAAACAAGCTGGTATAACATAATCTCAGTATTCAGTGTATCTTGGTATTGTTTTAATAATATTCTACACAATAAGGTCTTTCTACCTGGCACACACGTCGTCATTCTTAATTTTCAGTTACTCTTTATTAGGAATTCTTACCTTAATTGTGGAAGGACCTGATTTGTTTCTGGAAGGTAGCTTATAATGTTGTTATAAAGATACTATTTCCAGTTCAAGTTTGAGATGCATAGAAAACCTGGGAGCAGTGCTTTCTTGTTTGGCTTGCTTATTTATTTATTTTTGTTGCCTGTGAGATTATTGGTACATTAGTAGAAGGAATTGTCATTGATTGATTACTGAGCCCTAATTGTTTTTTATTCCTTTTCCCTATATTAATGTTAGTGATACCAAGTTTTGATATGCACGAACACTATGACATACAGTACAACAAAAACATTGAAACTATTGTAGCTTGTTATTGTTAGAAAAGTATTGATGATAATACTTTTTATTTTTAAAGATGTGTTTTACTTTTGATTTTATAATATAACTGCTCTTCTGTAATGCTGAAACATACTTAAACATGAAAACAATAAATGTATTTGTGAGTCCAGTCTCATTCTGACATTTGCATATGCTATATATTTTCATCTACTCTCGGTGAGCAGTAGCCTGATGTGCCTGTATCAAGTAATGCCTTATTCTGACAATTAGCTACTGTAATAGTAGCTTTGAAAAGTGTCTTATGCTGAAACATAGGATTTTATGTTTTTTCAGTATGGCTAAATATTCATTAATTTTGTGGGTTTTGGTACTAAAGAAATTAGGTCATGTTAAACAATAGCAGGAAATGTAATTTTTGATTGAGCAGTCGAGCCAACTGTCTTGCAACTCAGACTACAAAGGCAGAATAAAACTTTGTGATCTCTAAAATGGTGTAATTTGTTGGGCATGTTGATTTTTAGACCCCAACAATTATAGATCTCTCAGGTGTTACGAAGCTAGTGCTTGTAGTCTTTACTGAATTTTATAATCTAATGCAGGGTTATGATACATAAAAAAATTAAAGTCAACATCAAGAAGATTGTCTCCAAATTAAATAGTAGGTGTTTGCATTTTTCATTTTGTTTGTATTTTTTTACTAAAAGTAAATGTAATGGGGAATAAAATAATTGAAAGGGAATAATTTTGTAACAACTGCTTGAAAACCTGTAATAGGTAGAATCTCTTCCACTGTTCATATATGGAACAGTATTGCAGTAGTATGGGTATTTTCTTCACATTGTAACTGACAGATTTGTTCATAATACTGCCTCCAAACCATCCAAGTCTTAGCTTATCTCAGTTTGCATTCACAATGTTGACACACATATATCAGAATCTCAGTAATCTGAAGAAAGTCCAGGATTGGTGAATGCAAATTATTTCTTTTTTCAGTCTTCATTTGTTTTATTATATACTTAACTCTTCTATCTAGCTATCTGTCATAATCGTACATTTTGTCGTAAAAAGAGATTCCTTATCTCAGTAGGTTGGTACTTATGATGTGTCCACACTTTTAAAGAATACTGTTTGTAATTCCTAAAGCTCTTAGAGAAGTGATTAGGGAGTCACGATTGCTCACAAATTGAGTCTTTTTTCTGCTTGACACTGATCCTGTGATAGTCTCCCCACTTAATCCTCACTAGCAATTTGCCTATAGTTGCAGCTAACAGGAGGTGATTAGAGGGGAGTTGCCCACTGCCTTTTTCCTTCTGTTGTAGTGGCATGTTAGACAGAGGCTAGTGAATCAAAGCTGTTTTCCTATTAACTCAACACCTCCGAATGCATTAGAGCCACTTTTATCTAATAACAGTGTTCAGCTTCTAGAACTATTTTAATGTTACTTGGTATGCCTTTTAAAACATCACAATGAGCATTTTTAAAATTAGAGAACAAAAAGCATAAAGCAGAATACCCAAAGATGAAAGCAAAATAATGAAGCTAGCAGGTCTCCTCTTTTATCAGCACATGCATGTAACCTCTATTAAAATTACAGAGAATTTTCTCCCTGCATCAATAGGCAAGTAGACTCCACTTTCTCTAAACATTACTGTAATTGAAATCCTGGTGACAGGTAACTGATGTAATACTTTTGAAGTGATAATGGAATATATTTACAAGTGAGAACAGCACCAATGAAAGGGTGATAATGAAGAGTTAACTTTTACAAGTATTAGTTACAATGAAGAATAATATGAAGGGCCCCAGTGAAAATTTCTAAATATTTACTACTTTTTATTTTGTCCCACCTGTAAAATATATCAAGGATTAGTTGGCATTTATTATTTTATTGGTACGATATAGAATCTTCACAGAAGCCTACATTCTCTGGCTTTTATTAGTTGTGTTTTTAAAACTTAACTGTTTTATACTTTACTACTTTATGGACAGAGTTCTTAATTATTTTAATTAGTTTGTTTTAAAGAAACTATAGTAATGGATTTAAAAGACGTCTGTAGTGACACACAATCTGAGAAGTGTCCAACAGCAAACTGACTTGGGCTTGGTTTTTGAGGTCAGTGAATAAATATCTTTTTTTAAGATTCACAGCATGCATCAAATGCAGTGCATATATGTAATGTTTTAAACAAAATTTCTTGGCTTTACAGAGTCTACCACTGGGCTACATGTTAAGCATATGTTTATATTAGAGGGACTGTGACTAAGGTTACTGTCCAAGTTAAAATAGCTAGTTCAAGTGCAAAAATACAAAGATGGCAGTTAACAAGAACAACTCTCTAACTGGTAGATTGGTTGAGATGCAAGGAACAAAAGAGGTGGCATCTCTAGCTATTTCACTGTTTACCTAACAATCTCTGCTTATCATTTAAACTTCTTTATCTCCTTTCTATTCTTTAGGTTACTTTTGCCAACGATAAAGGTGTATTTCAGGAACACGTTAGTGAATATATTTTAATTTACGTGCTTTAGAGTATATAATATGAGCAAGTTATGCTTTAACATGCATTAACAATTTGAAGTAGACTGCTAAAATATAGGAAAACACATATTAGTTAGGTGTTGGCTCGCACTCAGCCAGCTCATCCCACTGAGAGACACAGAAGCCTCAAAAATGTCACCTGCAATCACAATTCCTATTTATTTTTATCCTACAGGACAAGAACAAACAAAATTGGACAAAGTTTTCTGCTTTTAGATTGTTGAGAGATTATTTTATATGCAGTATGCACACAGACACGTATAGATAGCTAAATAAATGCATCTGTCTATCCTGAAATTGTAAAATGTGTCATAGTTTCTGATCTTGTCACAGATCTATCGTGTATTTTGTCAATATATCTTCAAGCACACATCTTCTCTAAAAACAATAAACATTCTTTTATTCTGTGTCAGAATGCTATTTTCAAGCTCAAGCTTGTTCTGAAGAGCAGTACAAAGTGTGGAAAAATCCTAGTGCTAGTGTTTACGCCTCTTTTCATTTGAGTGCCAAAAGCAGGATAGGGCAGTAACAGTAGTCTAAATCAGGTCACTCCAAAATCACTGTTCCTTATTTTTCATTTCACATACTGCTGTTGTCCTGTCTGGAGCTGTCAACCGTATGGAAAAAACATCCCTGTTATAAGGTGTGCCAGTCCAAAAAGTCTTATCTTGTGTTAAATACTTGGAAACATGCAGTTGGATCACTAGGGAATCCAAGATATAACTGAATTTTGTTATGGAACCCATTTTGCAGGAAACATTTTGATGAGGAACTCTGTTATCCTTTAGTCCTTACATTTTGTCTTCAATTATACAATGTGTTTCTCATTTTTATTGTGGCTGCAAAAATGTATCCCATAAATTTGCATAAGGAAGCCAAGTAATAACACCTATCATTTGTGTTCTTTTCTTGGAAATGGAAGACAGATGAATAAACTGTTTTCTGTTGTGTATTCATTTGTGTTTTTTCTTTATGTGGCAAATAATAAACATTAAAAATGACATAAATTCTATTATGTAGAAGCTACTGATCTTCTGGTATTATAAAGCCATAAGCAAAAAAGCCTTTCAGAACTATTTCTGAATTGTTTTTCATGCTTTCAGAAGGTACTAGATGCAGAATCATAGAAAATATGTGTAGTCTCTTCACAAGACACATTGCTGTAAACTACTGCCTGACAGGGCATCTGTCTTCCAGAGTTGTAGGACTGCTTAATATCCAGGACTTTAAAGTCTGTTTTGTTTATTTAAGTTATAAGTGTGCCTTAGCTGTAAGATGAAATACTGCCAATTCATTTTTTTAAAGGACACTGAATAATAGATTTTGGTTCCTCCTCTTCTGTGCCATTTTAATAAAGAAGGGAGGCTCTTTGCTTTTTCTGAAGTGTTGCTGAAATAGCTGGAATTTTAAATTTCCACAGTTTTTCAGGCAAAAACTATTTTTACTCATGTGAGCTATTGTGATAGGACATAGCATTATTATTGTATTTTTTTAAACTTACTAAGGATAATAGATTTATCTAAAAGGTAGATTTCTATATCATATTAATAGACTTACTTTGTAACTTTGTTAGTTAAACTTCTGTCTATCTTTTTTTTTTCGGAGGGCTTAAGGTAATGGAGGGTTGTAGCAGAAAAGTAGAACAGTTTTCAATTGGTGATTGCAGCCCAGAAATGTACAAAGTCCGTATAGATATAAGGGAGTGTACAGAATCGCTGCCCTGAAGGAACAGGACTATTCATGATGTTAGTTAAGGTGAAAAAAATAGTGTGAGATGGATGAAATCAGAATGGATTCAGATGTCATGATATTAAAAGCTTGCTGTAGTTTACCCAGGGATTAATTATAAAAGTGGACATTGCAAGATTTTATTCTTTCATCCTCAAAGTCTCTCATGCCCTACCTAGTCTTAATGTAATACAGCATTTCTCCTGGGGCATGCTGTGGGATCCCATGTTTAGGTTGTGGCTAGAAGTGCTTTCCAGTTCCAAGTAAACACTCAGGACGCATCGTGAGTCTATGTCAGGATTAAAAGTATGTGCATGCAGTCTCCTCCTGCACTGTCTCTGGAAGGAAAACCCAGGTGCATTGAGTAGAAAGGGACAAGGACTGCAGTGTTTTTCAGGATGCACCTACCCTACAATGTGTCCAGAACCACTGTGAATCATAAACGAAACACAGCTCTGTTCATGATTGCAGAGCTCCAGGTTCCTGAGATGTATGGTATAGGCATGCAGTTCCTTTTGCATGTCTTTCAGTGAATCATCTGTTAGTACATTGATGTTCTGGTTTCTGCAAAGTGCAGTTCCTTGCTTCACAGTGACTGTTTAAATACCATTGGGATGTCCTGTTTGCCTAGTCAGTGATTTTAGGATAAAAATGTGAAAATTGGTAAGGGGAGAAAGCCTGCTTTAGCAATTTCCACAGGAGAAAATTCAGTTTTGTCTCTAAGAGTAAAATTGAGTTGTATGGTACTGAAGTATCATGAGTAATACAGACATGGAACATCAAACAGCGACCTTCAGTATTACTTGTGCTGCTTCTTCCTTTAATGGTTAGGCTTTAGTGTACCTGATTGGACTTGGTTGTCAGGTATTTTTAGAGGCTCATTTCTGACAAAAGGCTTTTAAAAATCACAGTGCAATGAGCAGTTCTGTTATTGCGGCCCAGACTGTACTTTAGCAAAGTCAGGTCTGTAATGTTCATGTTACTACAATTTAGGGGTGGGGAGGGAGGGCAGGCTTCAATGACTCCATAAATGATATGACTCTGAGTAACTAAGGCTGATATTTTGACTGATATTGGTATTTCTATAATCAACTTCTAGAGAATTACCACTTTTTTGAGCGTGTATTAAAAATCATAGCAAACAAAAGCATTTCTAGCACCTTTTCTGTCTGTAGTCTACGGAGAACAATCAGCAAAAGGCTGGTTGAATCTTCTTCTTTTGTATGTCCCATTACTCTCTTGTGTAGCAGGCTGCTTCTGTCGGAGAGTGGAAAAATATGGCTTTATACGTCACCCACCTCCCAGGGGAAAATAAGATAACACTGCAAATGAATAAGGAAGTCCTTCCCTTCCTTGTACCTGTGTAAGTGTTTGTGCAGCTGTTCGTTGAACCAAATCATGAAACTCATCTGGGTGAAGCTAACCAATTTGCTCTGGGTTAATTTAACCTAAGTCAAACTCCCAGGCTTGTTCACCCATATTCATGCCCAGATTTGGGTCAGTATATGTGAGAAAGCACTGCAGAGATCAGTGTGGGCTATTAGAAGCTGCAAGACTGGCATCACCTTTTGGAAAGCCCCCTCTTCTACAAGCTTATCACTGAACTATGGCATTATTAGAGAAAGGAAAGACGACAAAGAAGTAGAAGTAATTGGGTAGTTTCGGGAATGTTTTTGTGTTCCCTATGGCGATACAAAATATTTAAAAACGCATCTTGTGCTAGTATATATTCAAATCAGGACAGCTCAGAACTGCGTTTGGAACCTTGAATGTCCTGTATGGGACATTTTAAGTCCTTTCTTATTTAAATAGCAAAGATGATGTGTTTGGACAACGGCCGATGCTATGGAAAAGGAGTCTCAGCCTTGAAGCTTTCTAATCCAGCTGTTAGCATATGAATTATTTATAGGAGAACTGATTCTAACTTTGTTAAAATGTCTGAGGGTTGCTTTGGGTTTTTTTTCAGTAGCACTAACAGTTTACCTTCTTTCATTTAAATAAGTTGGAATGCAGAAGCGGGTACATTATTCAATTATTTCTTCTTGTTCCTCAAATTATCTGTGGTTTGCTTATGGAAGTTGGTATATGTAAAAACAAAAACAAAACCCTATATAAACAAGCAACATTGACGGCCTAAGGCAGAAGTTATTCTGGTGACTGATTTACTCTGAAACATTATTCAGTTTTATGAGTAGCTTCTAGAGAGTGCCAAGGATATTTTTTTGTATTTGAATTTTATGGTACAGTTTAAAAACTCTAGACAATTTATGGCATTTTGGGGGGAGAATTAGTTCTTTAACATAAAATTGTAGCAACTCCATTGCTAGTATTTTAGAGCATCTCTTTTGCTCTTTGGTCAAGCATTCTTCCTCAAAACTGACTAGCATCAGCTGTTTCAGTAATAAGTAGATGAGAGATAATGTGCCTTTTGCAAAGATTTTATCTTAATCCTCTGCAGACAGATGTTGTTGTAAACTATAAAATGTAATATCTTTGTGATATCTGGAAGTTTTTTCTTTTGAAAAGTGGAACTGTTTATCAACTTGAGCCCCTCTGCTCCTTATGAAGTTCTTTCTGTAAAAACATCTAAATGCTTTTATGACTTCTGAATTTTCATATATACAAGACCCACATTTCACTAACTGTAAACTTTTCCTGTCTGAAAATCCATTTTTACCTCTCCCCTGACAGGTGGACACATAACATGTTTGCTCTTCAGTGTTGAAGAGAGAGGAGGAAACACATATTTACTGCTTAGAATTTTACTTTATTAAAAAGTCCCAAACACAATGTATTGTTAAGGAGGGATTACCTTATGAAGAACCTATCTAAGAAAACAGAATAGTTTTTACAGTCAGCATGGCTATGCTAATAATGTTGTTCACAGATGTATCAAGATCTCAATTTCCTGACAGCAATGAGTGTTTCTTTACAACAGTAGAAAACACCAGATTGTACTGGGCTATCAAAGTGGGAGATGATCACGTCTGAAAATGCTTGCTGTCTTTTCTTTAATACCTTGAAAATGTTACTTGGTTTCAGTGATTCTAATATTATGTATTCTTCTTTATATAGAATAGTAAAAGGTAAGCGTTTTTGGTTTGCTCCCTCTTGCATCAGTTGCTTTCCTGAGGAGCTTTTATGGGTACTATTTAGGTTATAGGAAATTTTAAAGATTTGGCAGTGTGAAAGCTACAGGCAAAGATTATTCTTCAGCCTCATCCTTTGAAGGCTACCTAAAGATAGCAGGACTTTAGGGGTACAGTTTGGACATTCAGCTGTAAGACTTATAGGAGTTTTTGCTTCTGTAATGGGTGGAATAGAGGTCTCTTGAATAGCCAGGATAACAGCCACATGAGAAATGAGTTGATCTAAACCAAAATAAATTTGGTTTGCAAACATACCCAACATAGTCTTTGGAGAACTGGTGTAACATGTGCCCAGTGAACAATATTTCAAGTAAATGGGTAGTCGTGTTTTTAATTTTCTGTTCCTGAATGTTTTTACACTAGACCTACACAGCAAACAATGTGATATGTTTTATATGTGCTACAAATGGACAATGCAGTGAGGTTGTGCAGTTCGGAAAAAAATACTTGTATTGGATCTACGCAGTGTGTTAGGAAGAGACTCTTTGTTGCCTGCCCATGGCAGGGGGGTTGGAACTAAATGATCTTTAGGGTCCCTTCCAAACGAAACCATTCTGTGATTCTGAAAGCCATCGTCATCTCCAAAAAAAAAAACAACCAAAAACCAAAAACAACCCCAACAACAAAACAACAAACCGAACCCAAAACCAACCCCCCCCCCCCCCCCCCCCAAACCATCTAAAGTATTCCTAAAACACTACCAGGCTGACACTCAGTCTAGAAGAGAGGTAATCTCAGGGCATTGTAGGAAGCACCTACAGGAGACTGTATGCCTCAGTAGTGAGTGTATCTGAAGGTCAATATAACTTACTCCATTACTGTGACAGTATATACTGTAGCCAGTATAAAAAATATTTGCACCACCAGCTGTCTTATTGTTCTAAAATATATAAAACGGGTATCCGCTTCAGAAACATCATGACAGCCTTCTGTTCCTGGCCGGTTTGCTACAATGTTTTCATCAGGCTTATTTGTAACATTGCAAAACTCAAAACCAGCAAGGGTTGCTGAACACGCAGAACACACGTTCGTCTCAGGACGTCTGTAAGTTAAACAGAGTAGGAGGCTAGAAAGTTTTTTTGAGGAATATCATATAGTTTTGCTTTCTTCCCAGATTCTTCACCAATTTTACACTCAAAATCTAGTTATGGACAAAAAGGATAAGCCAATTGCACATAAAGCCAAGAAATTATTACTAATGTAATTGAAATCTTAAGTCTAGTCAAAGAATTATTAATAATATAGGTTTAATTTTTACAAAAAGAGAAAGAAAAAGAAAATAAACTGTTACAGAACGTGTCCATAATAACAAAGCAATCAAAATTGTTGCCCAAGTAATTTATGTCCTCTATTTTAGCAAATGGGGACATATAACCTTTTTTTGGTGACACCTGACAGGATGGTGTCAACAAGTCTAAACTTTTCAGAGAAATGAAAGGAGCTTGGAGACATTATCACCATAGAAGTATGCAAAATTGTGTAATAGTGCTACCTGTAATTTCACAGAGACATTAGAGGTCATGCTGTAAATACCTTATGGAAGTCTATTCTGGCGAGTACCCTGTTATATGCAAAATACGTTATACTCTATAGCAGCTTAGTTTGACCAGTCACAGTATTGGAAGTGATGTGCATATTTTTGTAAGCATATATATCGAACATAGAAACTTAAGAGTTGCCTTTTCCTTTTGTTTTGAGTCCCAAAGCAACTTTTCTGGATGTAAAAAAATCATACCAGCTTTTAGTGCTTTAGTCTCCTATTTGGTTTTCTCCTCATATCAAGATATTAATGTTGATTCTTTCTGCACAGAGATAAGAAGGTAGCAATGTTTAGAGTTGCCTGTTACATAGTCATAGCAGAAATAAATATATTATCACATGCCTTATTTGTATTTCATCATAGCTACTTTTTCTGGGATCAGCTTTGACAACAAATGAAAAGATCTTTTCTGTTAAAGGGAAGCATTATTTAGTAAGGTATTGAAGTTGGAATTGACATATGCTACATGTTCTGTGACTCCTCTGCCTTGATTTCTGTTGTCCACAGCATTTGGGTAAGTTAGATTTCCATTAAACAGCAGGAAAACTCTGTGAGTTGATGCAAAGCAAAACTGTTATCTCAGTCCTCTGCTCATTATGGGAGATGATAGCATGGTAAGTAAATACTAAAAGTAACAAGTAGCCATGCTGTCTGATTTGTCAAAGGATACGTTTAATTTGTTTTGTATGTGAGTGTTTGAATTTTCCAAGTTCATGGGCTTGGAAAGCACCTCACCATAAACTATCCAGAAGTTTAATTATCTTATTCTGTTAGGTTAAATTACTAAACAGCTTCTTCAAAGATGCTGTTCTGTGTTTGAATAAATATAATATGCAAAAATGTGAAAATTGCTCCTAGTATGATACCCAAGTGGGATATGGTGGCTTTGTGGTGTCATATATTGAGAAATTATTTCAAGACATACAAAAGGACACTGTCACTCTGTTATTAGTGTTAAAAATTGTTGATGATCTGTGCAGTGTGTTTTTTCTAATTAGAGAAAAGCTGTAGAGTACCATTTCCATAATCAACATGGGAACAGAAACTCAGCAAAATTTCATGTATTTGCAGTGAAACTGCTCCTCAGCAACATAAAAATGGCTTTTATAACATAAAGGCTGTAATTAGAATAAGTCAAATCAGTTGGAAACGATTAAAGCCAGAACAGGCTAAGCTGCCTTCTAAATATTTGTCTGGAGATTAGCCCTACTCTTACAGCCTGAGAAGCATCTTTGATTTACTTATAATGCTTGACGTGGCAAAGATAATCCTGCAGAAGGCAAATGAACACAAATTTAGATGTGCTGTTAGGCTCTCTTTGTTGATTTGACAGGAGGCAGCATATTGGAAGTGATGTTGGAGAAATGAGTATAGGGTCACATTAGACAAATTGCTTAACACCCCCCCCCATCAATTTAAATTCTTTAAAAATGTACTCATTCTTTGAAGCTTTTAGGATGCACTTTAGAAGTCCATGTGGAATAATTTTCTGCATGTCTATGCGACAGTTGATGTGAGTCTCATTGTATTTAAAATTATAGTCCTGAGATGGAACTTTCTGCTTGTTGCTTGTCTGACATCAGCTATTAAAATACAAGTAAAGCTTGGCAGGTATAAATTTGAAGAAGAAAAGAGATTATGTAAGAAGATCAGAATTGTTAATATTAATCAGCTAGTTGTGGAAGAATGGTGATTTACTCTGTAGAAGAGTTCTATTGGAAGAACAAACAAACAAAACAGACATTGGGTAGCCAGCTACCTACTGACACCCCTTTATGGCACTCTGATAGCTGGAAAGGAAAAGAGATCTAGAACTAACGCAGTTGATAGATTGTGAACGTGGACTGGCCATTGCATTAGCTTGTAGATTTAATGGGATTAGCAGAAAGTAACTATTAGGAAAGCTAGCCTGTATTTTAGGATGATGAACCTCTACATTATTGTTAACCTTTGACTACACATGGTATAATGGTACAGAATGGTGAAAAATTGTTAAGTATGTAAAGCCGAAAGATTTGAAATGAGCTTGAAACATTAGTCAGGTTCCTGGTGTAGATCAAATTTGTACATCACATAGTTTTCCTCTCATTTATAATCTCCACAGCATCCCAAACTTTTTGTTTAGCTGGTGAAAAAATAATCAGTCTAATGTATTCTCTTACTGAATTTTAAACAAGACCATTAAAACTCCTTTAACGTGCTAAAGTAAGCTTCAGAGAGGGCTTCCATTTCATCTTTACTGAACTGAGGCTATAGCACTCTTTCCCTTTGCACCACAGTGAGAGGCTGTCAATAATTCAATAGCCATGGCCTTGATGGGCCAAGGCCTAACTTAGACTTTAAACAGAGCCAAGCAGCTCGTCAAAGTGTGATGTGCTGTCAATGCCTGACTGATCTATACTGCATGAATTCTCCCTCAGCTCTTGATGTATCCCTGGGAATAAAAAGAAAGCAATTTTAGAAGTAGACCTAGTGAGAAGCACCTGTTTGTTTGGAATTTTTAATAAGGGAAAGTTGTGTTGCTAATGAAGCTCAGTGAAGTCATTGCATTTTTTGCTTAGAGGACCCACACTAAATTCTTGTCTAATAGCTTCGGTGCGTTTCCAGCATCTTCAGGAAAAGAAGTCACAATATTTGTAAATGTGTTAGCGCCTTAGAGCAAGTTCACTTGGAGCAGTACTTAATAACCAATGACAAGTAACTTTGCTTAATCCAAATTACCTATTTACATCTTTCAGTTTTATTGATATTATACTATTAACACTCAGTATTGCAGTAATGAAACTTTTTCATAGCTATTTGTTTTCACTTTTTTCCCCACACAGTAACTGATGTATATGATGAATTCATATCCTTTCTTAAATGCTCTACATTGAATCTGCTTATATTTTATAGCTTACCTGGAAACTGAAAAATTACTTGTTTTTCTAAGAAAATAGTTTAGAAAAAAGTGAGCTAATGTGGTAACTAGTTGTATTCTAGTTCTCTTACACTTCATACATAAATGTAAAAGCAGAATTATATCTAAGGTGCCTTTGAAAAGGTATAAGAAAGCTTAAATAAGACTTTACAATATCTGTCTAAAAACCCCAAAAGCTAGCATTATTAAATGTGTACTTAGTTATATTTTAAAGCATTTGAGTTTCAGTCCTTGTGTTGCTAAGCTTCTCTTATGATAAGATTTATTGGGATTTAAAAGAGAAAAGTAACAATGCTATTCTCACTTTAAATGCATTTGTTTTGTCATTGTTTTCTTTACAAATCCATGTTTTTTGAAGTTTCCATATCTGCAGAAAGTTTCATAAGACATGTAGGTTCTCAGCCTTCAGGTAATTTTTGAATAGAGAAACAAGGGACTAATAGAAAAATAAATGAGGCCCTTTTAATGTTTTAGAAACGCTGAAATCTTGTGCTAGTGGATTTGATAAAGTCAGGGTCTTTTGTTAAAGCTTGTTATATGTTTTAATTTTAGATAGCTTACTCCCTAAGTTCTCATTTTTCAGAAAACTTGCATTTCAATATTTGGTCTGTGTTGATGACATTGTAACTTCCATCCTTCACACAGGGAAGCAGAGGAAACATAGCGTAAAACATGGTTGAGAACGTTTCTCAACTAAGACTTTGTTTTAGTGGTGTGGGTGCCTCATATGCCAGAACGTAAACTAATTGAAGCCCCCGCTGAAGACTGTTAGATGGAGAGACAGTCAGATTTTCACTAAAAACAAAACAATTGAGAAAGGTACTGTTCTTTTCCTATTTGCTAAGTTGTTCCTTAAACTACCCATTAAATGGTCCTCCTCCATTTTAGTGCAAAGTCAGACTGATTTGCTTAACCTACAGCTGAGAATTGTGTATAGGACTGTTGATCTGTGCTGGCGTTCATGTTGACGCTAGAGTAAGTAATACTGTATATTGAGCAATTAGGCAACTATCTTTGCATGAAACAAACTTCACACCCTCTCAATTTACCTATGTTGCTCGAGGTGCTGTATGCCCATTGCACTTGACAATGTGATTGAGTAATTATATCAGTGCAACTTTTTGTGGCAATAATCTTTTTGTCAGAAAAATTGTGCGTGACAGACTTCATAGCCTTTGACAGCGTCACAGATCATGACTAAAATTCATGTTTTGGCCAGTGATCTTCCAAATAATTAATTCTTCCAGATTAAGTGAGTACTTTTGACTTTCTGAGTGCATATTTGTAAACAAGCAAAGAGAGTAAAATAAGCAATTTTTCAATTTTGACTTTGAAAAATGCTGTAGGCCTTGATGCTCTGTTGCCTTGAGCGATGGGCTGAAGACTGTGAATGAGATTATTACGTACCATCATAAGATGAGCAGAGAATGAACTTGACAAGAATAAGAATATATCCTGTATGTAGTTGTGTATATAGAGTGCAAGCAAGGTGAATATTAACATGCTTGCAAAAATATAAATTTAAAGACACTCCTCTGAGATTGGAGTGAGATGAGGGGCTGCTTCGCTCTGGCAGTTGTTTACATTCTTGACTTAACTGCTTAACTGGGAAAGTAGAATTTGGTTGATTTTCAACAGATGATCTGTAGAAGGATTAGAACACGCTTCTTGTCCAGACCATTCTTTGCTACCCCAAATTCAGTAAGACACTCCTCAGACATATGATACGTTACCTGGGCATATATCTATATCTGAATAGTTGTACCGTGCATGTGACAGTAACGTTTGTTAGAATTAAGCTCTTCTAGGACCAGTTTTAGCAATTAACTTTTGAAAAGGTATCCTCGTGAGGCTTTCCTCCTTCCCTGTATACAAATTCACAAACAGATACTGCTACAGCACTCACTAGCTTTTGTCATTACAGGTCTAGGGGTGGAAGTGCACTGTTTGTGGACCTTTGTAGTTTTTTGTGTTATGTGACAGAAGAAAGCTTTTGCAATCACCCCAGGATATTTTGATCACCAACCTTTAGAGCTGTGGATAAACATGATTTTCAAATTCTATTGTCTGACCATAGGCATTTGAAATTGGGCTACTTATTTATGTGCCTAACTTTAGGCATCTAATTTAGAAGGTATTAGCAAGGTTTCCCAGCTAGCGCTCATGGCAAAAGTAAGGATTGTTTCACTTGGGGACTTTAGCAGATGACAGAAAAAGTAAACAACATACAGCAAAAAACTACTTTATTTAATCAATATTTATTTTGACACAGACTCTAAGGAGAAAGGAAATCCTTGCTGCTTCCCCCCCGCCCCCTTTTTTATATATATATATATATATATTTTTTTGTTTGTTCGTTTGTTTTTTAATTCCTGGGTATTTTAGGTATCTCAGGTGCTAAAAATACCAAACAAAATACCAAACGCACTCCTACGTGAGTGAGTTCTCAGGCATGTGTATCTACTAGTCTTAATTCTGCCCATCTTGATTTCTCTTTAGATTTTAGCATGTGTTTGATAGTTGTTACACTTAGGTACCTTTTGCTAATGTAACCAGAAGAGAACCTACTAGGTTTTCTGATACTACCTTTCAGTATAGAACCATCTAAGCCTCACAAATGAACAGAACTGTGATAGCTTTGGTGTACAGAAGGAACTGCATTTGTGGAACCCTGGGTGTAGTGTAAGTTTGGAAACAGCCTTGCTTATTGTACAAAATCATTAGAAGCTCTGTATCTGGGAAACACAAGAAACTCGAATGGCTAGGTGAAAGTGAATAAAAATGAGGAGACTCACAAACTGCTTTTGCTCCAGGGCTGGTTTTAATGAGCTTGTCCCTAATGAGTTGTCCCTGCAACTAGCTTCAGGCCTAAACAGATGAGGCAGGGGTTCTGCTAAATTTTTGATGGGATTTGCACTGGTTTTATGAGAAAGCAAGCAGTAGAGAGTGCAAAGTTGTGTCATGAATCTTTTACGAGACTGGATTGTTGTCCGTCTTGTCAATAGGTATTGTAAGACCTGATTGCTAATAGAAGACATGCCACATGCTTGTTGTACTGACAAACTTGAATAAATAAGGTAGCATATATGTCAAGGGAAGATTTGGTTTGTCAGGAGCAGGGACTTGATGACCAATATATGAAGCTTTCTAAAAATTACTATCATCATACATTATTGAGTTGATTACTGAATGGTGGTGTTTGCAACCAGGTATAGTCCTTTACAGAAACAGATTGTGTTTGGATACAGGCAGTAAGGCTTACCATGGACCATTTTGTATGCGTTCTAATGCAAAGATGGATGGATTAAAAAATTCATTCATCATTTGATGCTTTTATGGTCTAAGGCTTGTATTAGTAGTTTTATTTTTAATTATATGGATTTCTACTTGTGTTTTATTACCAGTTTGTTAGTTCCAGAAGTAAAATAGAATTTTTATTGAGATTCTCTCAATTTGAGAGATTCTTTTTGATATTTGCAATAAGTCTATTGTTAACATGAAGAACTATCAACAAAAGTATTTCTTAGGCTTGACTTATCCAACAAGATTTTCCTAGTGGCTTAGGTGGTTACAAAAATGCATGTTAGCAGCCTTTATTGCATATAGAAGAGTGCTCTTTTCCTCTTCCATAGTTACAGATGCGTTACACCCACCTTGATCATTTAACAGATGTAAATAGGCCTTGCTTTCCTGAGCTGCTTCTGTAGAATTTCACATCAGCTTTTGACAGTCAGGCTACAGTGTGGAAGTTTGTCTTAGATTAAATTCTAGTAGTTTACAAGTTTTGTTTCCACTGTATAAGTGTTATTTGGAAAGTGTAGGAAAAACATAACTTCTTTGAATATTGATATTTTTTAGGTCAATTAACTTCTTAAGTTGTTCCTCAAGTGTAGTTTGAATCCTTGTCTTATGCATCATTTTCTTCAAAATAAAAGTACAGGTCTGTGGTGGAGGGAAGATAAATACATAAGCTTGGGTTTTACAAAGCTAAATTAAAAAGCACTTGTGGGGAATAAAAAATAAAATAACTAAGATATTATTCTTTTAAAATGGTGTTACTCCATGAAGTTTAGCAACTGATTAACAGCTGCATTACAAATTTCTCATTTTTTTTAATAAGTGTAAATAGCAGAAACATTCATCAATGAATTCGAAGATTATCGTGTTCATATATATTAATCTGTCTCCATGGTATTTAATTAATTGACATGCAAAGTCATGATAAGTGAGACCAAGACTTAGTATGTTATGTTTCTGTTCTTTCAGGTCTTTATTTCTTGAAACATAACATTTCTCCTGTGCTGTGTTTTAATTTCATCCTTTCTTTTTTTCCTGCAGCTACTTCTTATTTCTCCCATGCATATATTATTTTTGCTGCTTCTCTCTCCTAATCTAACTCTCACTTATTTCTTTTTCTAATACTTGATCTTTATATGGTAAATAGAATGAGGAAAAAGGCTGTTCACATCAGCAGAAGCTGTACAGAGAATGGCTAAAATGGCTTGTCAGAAGTAGTGGGGAGGACAGCAGAACTTAACATAAACCTGTGTAGTATTACAGGAGAGAAAAAGAGTCAAAATACGTTCAAAGACTATGCATAACTAAAGCTTTAATAAATGAAGAGATTCATAAAGTGAACTCCTTAAAAAACATTTGATATGGCATCAAATAGAAATGACAGGCCCATGAATCAAATGAGATGATGAGCATCTGAATCAAAATTTCAAATTATTTCTTTCCAGTGTTAGCAATTGTGTTATCTTTGCGGAATACCAGAGTACTCCACCAACAATTTTTCTTATCAGGATTCTAGTGAACATCGTTTCATAAAATATGTTTGAAGAGTAGCAATATTTCATTTTGGTCCGCTCTCTAGGTTTTTAATAAATGGTGTATACCTTCTGCTATCACCATCGCATTTTAGAGCCTAAGTCAAGTAGAAGACTTCCAAAAATATTATTTCCAGGAATTATAATAGGTCAAATCACGTTGCTTAACTGTTCTTCCTCAGATATCCTGAATACTTTGCAAGTCTTCAGCCTATTTTATCACAGCTCTTTCCACCTTGCCTCCTGCTGTGTCTGCATTTGTTGTTCTTTACAGCCAGAAATTAAACCAAACAATTTCTGCTGCTTATGCTACATATATGAAGGCTTGAAAAGCCTTGTGGGAATAAAGCTCTTTTAAATTTTCTCTGATTCGAAAGCAAAACAGTGGGGAGAGGTAGGTGTCATCACAGATGTATTTAACACTCTCTTCAGAGACAAAAATAAATTATTTTAGATTAAAGAAAAATCCAAAGTTAGGTTTTCTGCTGGTCAGGTCATTTCTGAAGGCAACTAAAATAATAAGCTTCTATTGCTAATTTTGATTAATGTAATTTCCTCAGTGTTTTCAAGTACTGCTATTAGTCAGTCTGAACAGTAAAGATGATAAGCAGAGGGGGAAGTGTTCAGTACATTCTCTAGGGGAGCACAGTGTCAGCTGCTCTGAAGGACATAGACTGTAACCATACTTCAAGGGAAAAAAATTCTTCATTTGTGTTAGACCTACTTTTGGAGGGGTTGATTAAAGAAGGGAAGCACTTTCGATTGTTCGTTCTAGTTGCACTGTTGCTTAATTTCGTACACATAGATTCGTATTCAGAATGTGATAGGTTCCCATTACTTTCAGTAGTGCGTGCATTTATGTGTTTGACAGACAAGTTTGTATTCCCTTACTGGGGTAGATGGTTCCTAAGTATTTGTGGTTTTCCTGAGAGATCTGTGGGGTTCACTTCTGGGCAGATGTGTATCAGTTTTTCATTCCAGAATCTGCAGCTTCATCAGGAAGAATGTAAGTGAAGCTTTTGTTGAAGCTTTTGTCACTGGTGACATGGGGAGTACCCTATTATTTTCGGTATCAAAAAGAAATCCTCTTATCTTCCTTAACAGTTTTCATAAAGCCAAATTTAGATACCAAAATAAATAGCCAACTTCAGAAGAGTTGATGATTGTCAAGGGTCCTAGTCCTTTTAAAAAAAGTTTACTTTTCCAGGGCCTAAACAGAAACTCGAAGCTAAACTGTGTTTTGAAACCTGGCCTTTATTTTGAGACTGACTGAATGAGGATGGGTTTGCTCATTCCTAGCTGAGATAGAAACGAGGTCTGCAAACTGAAGGTTGTTTTCTCCAATTGCTTGAGTTTTCTATGTTTTGTTTTTCCATTTGTGTGAGAAATTAATAGTCTTTGCCTTTTCCCATTCTATCCTGAGATGTGGTTGTCATCAAGACAGCAGGAGAAATCAGTGCTTTGCATGCAATGCTAGTTATTTTAGTACATTCTTAAATTAATTTTAACAATAAAAAATACGGGGTTCTGTAAGTTACCATATTGTATTTGATTTAGAGGTGCAATATGAGGCCATGATTTTGCACTCTAAACACTAAATAGATTTAGGTTTGGCTTTTTGATGAACTTTGTTTTCAATCAGCAAGAAAAACTAACCATTTTCATCTTAAGGCCGGGACTGGAAACATGACAGTAAATTCCTTCCTCTTCTCCCTTGCTGCAGTAAGGCTGTAACTGTTGGCCTTTCAGGTACACAGCGAGACTTCTTCTGTTCTCCTGATCAGGACAGAGTTGAGGAAAAGGTAGGCAGGTGTTTCCTAGAAACACATGAAATTATTTTGTATGACCGATATAAATGCCAAATGTACATAGTTTTACAGTAATTTTTAATATATTTATTATCCTTCTTTCATATATTTTTGTCCCTCAATGTTAGTATCTTTTAAGTACTGAATGCTTAGAGGATTTTCCTAAAAATTAATTAAATGAATAAATATATATATGCATACACACACGTGTCTGTGTGTGTGCGTGCTAGGTTGTGTTCTAGCTTGTATTAAATTTAAAGCAGTATAACTTTGGTGAAGTTAGGAAAGATTTGTTTCACATGTAAAGATTTTCATGCTGTAGTTTTCCTTTTGTACGTTTAAAGTGGCTCATGGCAAACTCTTGGACTGACAACACAGAAACATTGTTTGTCTATCAAGTAGGTTGGCCCAGAGTGAGTTTTTCTCCTTCTCCAAACCAGCTTAGTTCAGTGTTCTCACAGGACCTCTTCGGTTAATCCCATTATGCTATGCTCAGTTGCTGGCGTTTCTACCCGGAGAAATGCACAGAGGAACTGGAAATTTATATGTAATTTTAAATGTCTGAGAGTATGGATAGTGGTCATCAGCCTCCTTCAGAAATATCAAAGAGCTGGTTGATTCACTTGATTGTCTGAGTGAAGCAAGAACATAGGTAAATTTGAGTAATGGATCTGAGTTTCTCTTGGTGACTGCTGTTTCCAGCATTATTCCTTGGAAAGTGTCAGTTTTATGACACATCATGAGGTATTCAAATAACCCCGTTTTTTGAATAACAGTAAAAATGAGTGTTGTGATACTGATTATGAAATTAGGTTTATTAACTTGATTAGCTAATTTTCCTTTCTTCCCTAGAAACAGGCTCACTGAACAGTACACTGTAATCGTGCTATATACTCCATCACAGCCATACACAGGCTGTACCAAATCCTTATCTGTTTCAGCTGAGACCACTGGCCAGACCTCCTCCTCACCTCCCAATTCCCTAATCTAATCTAACTCTGTGGGGTTTATGGGGGTTCATTTAAGCAGCAGAAGCTGTGCTATGATTGTTACATGTGCCAGCAGCGATTTGTACCATCTGGGTATGAAAAAAAGAGGCTAGTACTACCACAGAGAAAGATCTTTATTCTATTACTAAGCCAATATAATTCAAGAGCGGCTGCAGAGCAATTGGAAACTGAGAAATGGGCAGCTATGTAGTTATAGTGAAATGTCAAAGTATAATGAAACAAGGGAAATGTACTGCTTCATGATATCAGCCAAGTTACAAGCAGGTGGCAGCAGTAAATATGTATATAAATAACAATATGGATGAAATGTCACGGTTTCCAGCTGGCTTTGTAAAGGCATTTCAGGAATATTATACTTAGAGTAACAATGTAGTTTGACAGTTTAATACAAATATGTATCACTTCAAAATGCATATATTTACATTAAGGGCTTAGGTATCTTCAGGTTTTATCACACTTAAAATTTAGCTTCTGGCCCTACCTTTGGTTAAAACAGCATAATAGTCTGTGAAACCTCAGACCATACTGTATGTTTTATGGCAAACTTGCTTCCATCTGACACCTTGTTATTCCACATACTGAAACCCACAGTGTTTTCTACCTGTACATTTTTGAAAATGAATATAGACTAAGACAATTTGTGTATAATGTTACAAAACTATATGTGAAGACCTGTTTCCATGCCAAGCCTGTAAACTTACTTATGATGAAAAATGCAGTCAAGGTCTTTGCTGGCTGTGACAGAAGATCATACAGACAGACCTTTCAAACTGGAGAGCAAAAAAATTTCACTATGCTCTTCAGGATGTTTCAGTCTCAAGCCCAAAGTTCTAGCTTCCACTATCAATTCAATGATATTATTAGCTTTGAAGAAAGAAGTTCTCTATGATCAACATTATAAAAGTTTCACAATAGAGACCATCAAAGAAAAAGAAGAAAAAGCATTTTAAAGTAGATTTTTTTTTTTTTTGTATTTAACATGTGGCAGTTCATACCACTTTCTCTGAAGAGTTCTGACGGAGTCAAATGCAGGAGGAGGAAGAACTCTGACATACATTTCAAAAACTCAAGTATTCATAGTTAAGTTGCAAGCAGCCAGGAAGTCACAAATTGATTAGAAGAAGAAAAGTAGATAATAATGAAAATGACCTCTTAATAAAGCCTCTAAAGCCAAATGCATTAACAGTTGTTAAACAAAGCTTGCGTTTTATTTGCTGAGTAGATCCTTTAGAGAGCAGCACTAGCATTGCCTTGGGCTCCATTGTGTATCCTGAAGATAAAGAAACTTATTATGTTCACATTTCAGCATTTTGTCAGCATGAGATGAACACAAGTTACTGTTTTCAATATAGTGATATTATAGGGATAAATTAGACTTCTGCCAAGAACTAGGACATTATGCTCCAACTCTAAGACTTTTATCAGTCGATACTTTTGAAAGTGAAATAGTGAAATTATGAAGTTCTTGGAACTAGAGATTACCAATCCACTAACAGTAATTAATATAGTAGGTGCTGATGGGTTACAGACTGTGATTGCCAAAATCAACTTAAAACCGGTTACCGGTTTTATAACTAAAGCAAATCGCCTTATAATGCATAGTCACTTAAGCACATCTGTTACGTTGATGTATCACTAGTTTTATGGACCTGGATTAATTCCAGAGTAAACAGTGAGCACTGCTGAAAGGCTGTAAACATAGATACAAGTCATTCATCTAGAAATCCCCAAGCATAATTTGCCAACGGGCTAAGTGCCTCAAGTATTTTATCCTTTTTGATGTAGCAACATGCTAATATTTTTCCATGCTGTAATACTGAGGATGATGGGGGGAGTAGTAGTAAGGTTTTTTTCTTTCATTACTTATGGTTAAATTTGCTTCCCTGTGATATTGAAGTACTATCAATCCTAAAGTTGTGCTACAAATTTATGAAGTGTTATGAATTTGCTAACAGTGAAATCTACAGTTTTCCAAAATGAAAGTCGTTCAATGTACAGGTACCCAACAAGGTGTGTATATGTATCTTCTAAAATTAACTACCATACTTATAGCTCCTTTTCATAATCAGATGTGAGTCCATAGATCAGAAGGATCACAGGGTCTAAAGCCATTAATTACATTTGAACTGTATTTATCTGATTTTAGAGTCTTTCTAGCCATCTCAAAATCTTAGAACAATTTGTTTTTTGAATTGAACCTTTCATCTTCATTCCTTTTGTTTCATCTTGTGGCCTTTGCTTTGACACGGACGAAATTATCAGGATTGTGAAGATTTTACATCTTGCTTTCAGTTAGCAATACCTTGCTCTTTTGGTCATGGTATTGTTAAGACAGTTATGAAGAGATTAAATTTTTGTTCAGAAATTCACACACACTGGGAACAGGTTCAAATTTTTTTTTTTTTTTGTTATTTATTGCATGCTAATACTGAAAATATATCCTGAGATGTAGAAATGGTTACATCTTAATGCTATCAACTCTTTATTAAATTGTGGTAGGTAAGCCCTTTTGTTTTGTTCTTTTTTTCAGTGTTCAGAGAGTTCATAAAACATTGCTGGGGTTTGAACTCTTTTAGTCCAAACAACAGCAATTTCATTTGCCACTGGTACCTATCAAATACAAGAGCAGGGAAGTTCCTGTCTTTTCTATATTCAGGCCCCAAAATGATAGCAAAAGACAGCTGTGCAATAAATGATTTCAGCAGGTCAGTGCCACTACAAAGAGAGTGTAACTGACATTACAGAAAAGAGTTTTAAACTGTCTAATACTAAAGAGCCATAAAAATCTTGCTTGTCTAGAAATGTTACAATATAAGATATAAGAGATGAAACAACAGGCAATTACTACTGAGAACAAAAGGCAAATCCAAGTGTGTTTATAGAGGAACTTATTTCAGCAGTCCTGATACAAATTTAAAAGACTAACCTTTTACATATGGAAATAAATCCCTGGATCATCATAGAAAATGTAAAGGTCGCCAAGTGGGAAAGAGAATAATTCTTACTAGGTCAGATGCCTTCTGTAGAACTAGGGTGAGGAAGAGCTTGGAATTTATACAAATTAATATGCAACAATTCCAAAATTTCATTTCCAGGTGGCACCCTTAAGATGAAAAGGAGTTTGTGTAGGAGAAAGCTAGCTCCAGCTTGTTGAGTGTCATATGGGAATTATTCTATCTTGGGTAAATGCAAACTAAAAATTGTGAGTTCAGCCTAGCAAAAATGAGGAATAAGTAATTTAGGTTTAACTATAATGGCATTTTCATCTGTTGTTAAAATAATCAGGATAAATTTATTGTGCAACTTCCCATCACTTCTTAACTTGTATCGAACGTCTAGATTTAAATGTATTGGATCCATGCCTAAGAAGAAGAAAAGCATGATGTCTTCTGTAGAGATCAGTTTGGGTATTTTAGTCTAGGGAGAGATGTGGACTACAACCTTGCACCCAAGCAATGGAAAAAAAGCAATTTAGAGTCTGAATTCAGAATCTGAATCTTCATAATGTTAGGTAGAATAATCCTCAGGTATCTAAAGACAGTGAATTTTAGGAAAATTTGCATCATTATCTTAAGTCCAGATGTCTGTTACATTATTTGTAATAGCTGTAGGTCATGAAATATCAAAGGAATTTTGATTTTTAAGAATTTATTTATTTTTAGGATTACATAACTTTGATATCAGTGATGATTATTTTTAATTGTCCCAAATCTTGTCCCGGGGGGATGTTTTTTGTCTTGCACTCTGAGGAAGAGGAGTTAATGTATCCTTCTGTAGAATTTTATTCCAGCTCCACAAAACCTAAAATTATTCTTATCAACAGGGAATTAATTGAATTGCAATAAATGGGCAGATTTTAGTCCAGTTCTTAACGGGCATATATTAATCAATTGGGAGTGTCATTATCTTCTATAACCTACAAAAGCTGTGTTGTAGATGATTCTGATACGATCTATGCTTTTAGGTGCTCAAATTTAGCTTTGTAGTTTTCTGTATATCATACCAGTATATCATTTACATGGATAGTCAATATTATACTGGGACAAATACAGAAATGACGATTGGGCACTTCTGCTTTTGCCTTGGCAGATACGGTATTTAGGGTATAAATAATAACTAAATAGCGTGATTATATTTAGCTTATATATACAGTACTTGCTAGTTACTACTGCAAATTTTGTAGATTAGAACCTACTTCTGACATCTTTCAAAGTTACCAACTGAATACAGCTGCTAATATAAAACTACTGGAGTGGAGATTTTTAAGTGTCATGAATTTTTATCTGTTTATATGATATTTTTATAACTAAGTATTAAATAAGACACACTTGGAATTCAGTTTACGTGAGTGCAACATACAGATCAAAAGAGAAAATGCTCTCCTTAAAGGACAGGTCATTGCTTTTTCCTAGGAAGTGATCAAAGCTTGCTTCATTGAAACAGTGGTTAAACACTGCTGCAGCATGCCGATGCTTAGGTTTCTTTTCTTTTCCATGTCATTTTGCTGTATCCCCTACAAGGACAGTGAAGGCAGACAGCTGAAGGACCTCCTAGAAGAAAGGACAGCATGTGTGGCAGAATTCCCCATGAGGTTCCATCACATTTGGTTTAAACATTTCATATTCATCTTGAGTCTCTTTTATGCTGGTTTTATGCTGATTATACCTAGAGGCCATTAAATGTTATCAGATACTTTATATTTGCAATTTTGAATGCAATGCATGGTATGAAATTCTTTTAAAGGGGCATGTTTGACATGGAGCATGAACATATTAAAGTGAATGTACTTTTGTAAACTTGTAGAGGTTGAGGTTGTCTTTTTTTGCTCTTTTAACTCTCAGCTGCTGAATGTAGCTTATGGCTCTGAGGTAGGGAGGATGAGGTAGATTTTTAAATATCCATTCCTGTGACTTTTGCTTTTGCTTTTTTTGAATTATAAAACCACACAAGTTCGTACAGATGATCATGTTTGTTCAGGCAGTCCTAAATATGATTTTAAGGAGTACGCTTGGAAAATACTTGGAGATCTACATCTGATCTTCTGTTTTATTATATTCCCCATAACTAATTAAGTTGACATACTGGAAATATGAAGTTAAAATAGAAAGGAGTACTGAACAGAGTCTGATGTGGATAAACTGACGTATATTACTGAGCTTTCACTGGAGAAAGATCTTAACCTGTTCATGTATAAGATAAATTATCTTCTGTGGAGAGAGAGAACAGCATGTTTGGAGTATATGTGAAAATAGAAAGAAAAATTAGATTGGGAGAATTATAATCTTAAGAGCACCCTGGAAACTGTAATCCTGACAACATACATGATAGAGATGTAGGTAACCAATATAATCTTTGTTTCTTTGAGGAGAAGAGATAGGAATGTGCTCTAGGCAGTGCAGTGGATCAGTGTAAGAAACAGTGTGAAAATTCTGGAGTCCTTCACTTTTTCCATGCCTATTTGACCAAGACTAGCCCTTCTTTAAAGCAGAGGAAATGAAAGAATATGCAGATGCTCAATATATTATTTTCAGGTTGTTCTACAGCAGAAACATAAAATAAAAATGATCTGAAGGTTATTTCTATTATGTGGGTAGCGTACACCATTAGACAAAGTGATCATTTGGATGAGAATTGCTAGTATACTAACAAATCCTATTTAGGATTTCAGAACTGCTAGAGCAAGTCCTAAGGAGTTAAAACCCTGGGAAGCCATAAGTAGCATTCCATAAGTTAACCTGTTTTAAAATATTTTCAATAACTTTTGAAGTCCTATTCTTTAATATTGAGAATACTTATGGGATTGAACTTTCTGGAGTGCAAATGTTACTTCTATGGTATGGTCAAATGTCTGAACCAAGAGAGAATTTCAGTTAACATCCATAAATGAGTGTTACTGGATCCTACTTTCATGTGTGCCCTTGAAGAGCTGTGTGGCCTTGTAAAAATTGTGAAACCTCTCCATGCTTCACTTCCCCATCTTTGAAATGGGTATAATATAGTTTATTTTTTAAAAATTAAGGATTCTCAGCAAAATTAGCACATACTCAAGGTCTGAGTGATCAGCTCTGGCAACCCACGTAGAGATGATTTAAGGCATTTCTGCTTCTGATTTTGTGCCCGACCTCTCTGCCAAAAATTACTGCCTCTCTATAACAAAGTTCATAGAATAGGCAGCATACACACTGTTTAACACTGTGTTATACCCTTGGACTATTAACTCAAGGTGCCATCATTTTCACTTTGGTTGAGTAGTGGGCACACCACCTATTTTTCCAAACTTGCTTTTGAAGTAGATACTCTTCAAGCAGAGGAGTGGGTCAGACTTCTGGGAGCAGCAGGCTCCTACATCTCCCCGGCATGAAACCTGGGAATGCAAGAGTCAGTGCTGTCCGCTGCCTCTGTTCTGTGTGCTGCATGGAAGGCAAATGCACTCAAACGGCTCTGACAGAAGTTACATCTTTGTGATAGCTGACTACTAAACAATTTGATAATTTCAGGTCTAGTGAAAGTTGAGTAAAAAGTGGTTTGTGGTGTTTTGTTTTGTTTTGCTGTAAAATGGTGTAAATGTAGCACGCTTCAATTGTCGTTGAAGAGATTTTCTCGTGCTCTTCCTATAAATGACAACATACACTTGATAGGCATTCAGCAACCAGGAAAAAGAAACCTGTAAACCAGAAAAGTACAGAGTGGGAATCTGAAACAGAAATGCTGTACCTGTATTCTTCTTATAAATGAGCTCTTCTTGAAAACTTTTGCAGACAACTATAAAGATAGAAAGACATATTTATATTACAAAAGCCAGCAGGAACCACTTTAAATCATACATAATTATTTCAGTAAAATACTAAAGTAGTGACACAACAGTGTTCTTTTGTAAAATTAGTAATATATAAGGCATTTGGTGCAGGTATTCGCGTTACCGTTATGTTCAGAATATATGTATCTCTGGTGGTGCATGATGGCAGTGTGATCTTATAGAGGAGCAGGTTTGCTTTTCACTGTTGTGTGCAGGTTTTAAAGTTGTGGGGAAGGAAAGGATTTTAAGCTTTTAAAAGTGAGGGCTGAGAAATCTGAGTTTTCCTACTTTCAAAATTTAAAATTACAAATTACATAATTATTTGAAAAATAAGGGAAACATCATTAAGCAACATTTTGGAAGTAATGCTGGTTTTACTTAGTCTTGTGAATATTCTTATGCTCTGTTTGTGCCCTTTTATGAAAAAAAGATTTGCAGTAATTAAACACACAATAGAATTCTTTCCTTTTAACTTACAAACTCTGTTAACAAGCACAAAAATGCAATAGTGCTGTTACCACCCACAAACCTTAATCTTTGTGTGATAGATTCTGTTGGGCTATTTTACTTTTGGAGAATCTTTCATTTTTCCTGCTTGTTGTATGCATGCCATTCCTTTACATTCAAGGATCATTAACTTTAGGCATGTTCTTAACTGATGTCTTCTCTAGGTATTAGGAGTTTACAGTTCTCACAGTTGTAGTACTTCACATTGGATGTAAAGGTAGACAGATAACATTGTGTCACACCAATTTGGTTTTTGGAGTTTGTCTTTGGAAGTGAAGTATTTAGGGACTTAATTCTGATTGTTTAAGTAAATGAGAGGCTGTTAACTCTGAAGTGCTTCATACAATTGAAAGCTTCAATTCTGGGGCCTTTATTTTTACCTCCATTTCCTTCCATTTTCTTCCCAAAGGTATCTTGGAGCAGTTACCAATAAATCTTTGTTTCTCTGGTGGCTGATGCATCTCCAATTCACCACCTTTATATTCATTTGAAGTCTCCAGCTCCACCCTTAAATCTAATACAACCATTCTCAAATATGCCTTCCAGGATGCAGAAATGCCAAACTAGTTGAATGGTTCATTGATGGAGATACATCCCTCCCTCTGTATGAAGGGTGGGACTTGTCCATTTCAGTTAATTTCTCAGGTTGATGTCTGAGATTAACAGTAACTGCCAACATCAGTATTGACTTTCTGGTATGAAAGACAGCTGTCTCCTGAACAAAACCATATCCAGATAATTAAGTAATTTCGCTGTACCTTGTGTCAACAATAATCTGAGTTGCATTCAGAACAATGGCCCTGGTATGTTGCTCTTCTCTTTCATTTTACCACCATTTCTTGCAGTGTCTTAATACTAAAACATACATTTTATTTATGAACTAATCTATGAGAATGTTACCCTTTATAAAATTTGGCAATATTTGCAATGAAAAATGTTGTATATAGCGCTTCTCTTTGCAACCCCAGGTTATTACAACAGCATAAACCTTTGAACTGGTTAACAAGAATTCAGCCTAACTAGGTTAAAATATCTTTATGTTAGGTTTTACCTTTTCCAAGCAGACCTAGTTTAGTCTCAGCCTCATAAATACATCACAAAACTGTGCTGAAGTGGAAAGAAGGTAACAAGCTGTGTCTGGAAGCTCTAGGATTAAGCACATCCAGCAAAAATACTTGACAGATCCTTTGAACATACTGTTGAACAATAAAAAGAATGAAAATATCCCATCTTCTGTACCCTGCTTTTTACCATCATAGGTACATGAAAGAATACATGTTTTGCAAATGAATTGAAATAAGATCCTATGTGACCTACCTTAATTCTAAACCAAGCTTGAAACTTGTTTTGATTAAAATGGTTAACAGTATGCCAGAAGACTTGCAAGCAAGTCTTCTAAAAAGGAGATAATTATTTTTTATTTTTCCATAGCTTTGTAGAAAAATTAAATATCAGGCCTCGCATCATTTATACCAATTTACAATCATTGTAGCATCTATTAGTCTCTTGTAGCCATTTACATTCTATTTTAATCCAGAAAGAGAACTAATTTTTAAATACTACATTTTGACTTACACTGTGCTGATATCCTACAGGACCTTTCTGGAAGAATTGTGCTTGTAGATGGAACAGCATGAATTGTTGATATATTAGTGCTAATAGTCTATTCTGGAACAGTCATTTAACCAGTCAGCAGCCTGTAGGCCAATCCCTTCCTCATTCCTTCTCAGCTACACAGCTCCGTTAACTGAGAGGAAGTATCTTTCCTTCTTTAGCCTGGAAACAGTGTTAGCAGTATGATGTCACTACTAATATGTTTGCAGTTGTTGTTTTACTTCTAATCTCTGCAGGATTACAGATTTCTGGTAGATTCACATGGCAGCAAATCTTCCTGCAGTACTGATTCGTGCTGTAAGGGTAACGCGTTCTCCAGAAATTATGCGTTCCCTCTTTACATTCTCATTCCAACTGAATGCCACAATAGCTAATGGCACTTTAGAGAAAGAAGCAGTATATTAGAAAACAACTACTTGTTATCTGACCCAATGACACTTTTGCAGGATTTCTTCTTGCAAGGACCAATATAGCCCTAGAGTGACTGTTTGCTTCGCTGCTGTCATTGTCACGATCCAGATTTTTACTCTCATTTTCATACTGCTTTTGAAGTCAGTATACTTCACAGAACAAACCCATGGATTCTGCAGACTGAGAACCACCAATAAATTATGTAGATGTAGACTTTATAGTTGCTGAAGTAAAAAATGAAAGGGAAACATGAAGGCTGCAGAGAAGGAATGAAGATAAAAATTAAGATGTAATGGAATCATTACAAAATAGACCAGTGGCTTTACAGTCTATTTTAAACTGGGTTGGGGTTTTTTTGGTGTTGCTTTTTTTTTTTTTTTAATTTAATGGAAGTCATAGTTTACCTTTATTAGTCTTCAGTTGCTTAGTCCTACATGCTAGTTTATCCATTTTTGCTCAGTAATCAGACAACATGTGAAAGAGAAGAGTTACTCTCTAATGTGTTTGGCTTGTGAATAAAGATGTTCCTAGGACTAGCAATAAAATGTTTAATGACAGAGTAAAAATATAGTTCAAGATAGTGACCTTGTCCTATTGAAAATCAAGCACTTTATAATTTTATTTATTTAATATTGAGTTTGAGAATAATACATTACTGAATAATATCTTGAGAACCCCAAATCAGATATATTAAAATCAGATACACAGGACAAGCAGTCCAAACTTGCTTACCTATTCATAGAGGATACTGTGAAGCGTGGAGACAGTAAGGAATTCCACCACAAATGCAGCAGAATGGGAATGAGGGTGAAGGTCCCAGCTTTTTCTGTGAAGAGAAATTTTTATTTAATATTTATGAATGAAGAGTGTCATCAAACTCTTGATTGTGAATGATGATTAACTGATTCTGTATGCCCCATCTGAATTTCAGATGTGTTTCACAGCAGTTGAACAGACAGGTCGGCAAGTATATTTCACTTTTTTGAACAAACACATGGGAGAAGATCTGTGTTTGGTCAGTGGTAGATCATGTGTGATACCTCTGTAGAAAAATTGTTCTGTTTAATGTGTATCTGTCTTAGTACTTCTTTTGCTTTTATGCCTGGTCATGGTTTTTTGACATGTTTCATAAAACTTGACATGACCGTGGGAGATGCTACAACATCTGCTTATGGTTTCTCCCCCCTCCCTCCCCGTGAGAAAAAGAATGTCTAGACAAATGTCCTGGTTTCAGCTGGGATAGAGTTAACTGTCTTCCTAGTAGCTGGTACAGTGCTATGTTTTGAGTTCAGACTTACTGAAGTTAGGATGAGATATCGCTAATGGTCCTGAAGTTTCTGTGGGATACCATGAAGTGAGAGCTAAAAGCATAAGAAGGGTTGTTTTTTTTTTAAAGAAACTTTTTTAAAGCTGTTGCTTGTAACTAGCCAAAGGTTTACCCTTTTGTAGTGCTTTTATTACCAGTGTACATCATTGTCTATGAAGATTCTTTAAAAAAAAAAAAATTGTAAAATTTGGCAAAACTACATATTTGATTTAAAAAAAAAGTTACAATCTGAAGATGTTTTTTCTCCTGAATGGGTGAAAAATATTTCAGAATATATTTTTGAATTATTTAAATGTTATTACTGGAAACAAAATAAGTGGTCTATTACAATAAGTGTTATGATCTAAAGATATTTGGATGAAAGTTTTTGTAAGATAAAAGTCTTTTGTTCCTGATGTCATATGTAATTTACTGCGAGAGATTGCATCTTTCTGAAAAAAATAACTTCTGGGCTGAGAGGTACCATAAGTCTAAACAGGAAATTGCTTTATTGAAAAACAGAAGGATTTTTAATCATCATGTTTTGGACACAGTAAATATTTAGCCCTTAGGCTTTATTTAGGCTGCTGTGGTGCTACTTTGTACTGTAAAGGATAAACTAGGGGCACTTGCTGATGTTTCTTAAACCTAAGTTTAAACTAAGCTGTCCACATTATTATGATGGAGCAATGGTGGATCTCAAAACCAAAGAATAAGGAACTGTTGTGGTTTAACCTCAGTCAACAACTAGGCACCACACTGCTGCTTGCTCACTCCCCCCTCCCAGTGGGATGGGGAAGAGAATCAAAAAAAAGTGAAACTTGTGGGTTTTGATAAGAACAGCTTTATAGGACAGAAAGGAAGAAAATAATAATAATAATAATAATAATAAAATGACATAATAATAATAAAAGGATTGGAATATACAGAACAAATGATGCACAATGCAATTACTCACCAACCGATGCTCAGGTATTTCCCAAGCAGTGATCCCCCACCTCAGGCCAACTCCCCTGCAGTTTATATACTGGGCATGATGTCACATGGTATGGAATATCCCTTTGGCCAGTTTGGGTCAGCTGTCCTGGCTGTGTCCCCTCCCAATCCCTTGTGCCCCTCCAGCCTTCTTGCTGGCTGGGCATGAGAAGCTGAAAAATGCTTGACTTGCTGCTAAGTAGTGTTTAGACTAACTGAAAACATCAGTGTGTTATCAACATTCTTCTCATACTGAACCCAAAACATAACACTATACCAGCTACTAGGAAGACAATTAACTCTATCCCAGCTGAAGCCAGGACAGGAAGGAGTATTTCTTATCAGTAGTCTTGCCTCCCTGGTGGCTTTATCAGTCAGGCTCATCTTGACTAGAAAGACTGACCTGTTCCTCACAGGTGGAAGGTTTCAGTGGAGCACAGATTTGACTGTGCCACAGCCTCCTCTCATGGAACTGAAACCAGTAAATTATACGTTCCAGTGCTGCTTTGAATGAACCTATCTCCTGCTGTGTGCTATTTTTAATTTGCTTGGGCATGCACTCACAAATATTTTCTGTGATCTAGTAATAGCTATTACTGATAGCTTAAATTATTTCAGCTGTTGAATCTGTTTACTATTGAGTAATAGTGTACTATTAGTGTTGACTTACTGTAGTAACTCTACAACCTCCAAAATCTGCTATGGCGGCTATATTTCTCAGTCAAAATAAAGTGCTTTACCTGGGGAAAATCTTCTAAAACACATAGAAAATACGTATCTGAAAATAAGAAACAATTTAAATGAAAAGCTAGTAGTATAGAAACTTTTTTTTTTTTTAAATTAGTAGGTAAATATAGATGTCTTGTTTATTATGATTTGCTGAATAGGTTCCCAGAAGCCTTTCCTACCCTGGTGACCCTGGTCAGTGTAGTTTTCTTTGCTTACTTTGTATATAGAGATAATTTGAATTGCCTGGATGAATCTGTAGGTGTCACTTAAAGTATTCAAGGAAATAGTCTTTCCAGTGCAAGATGTAATTTCTAAAGAGTATTTATCAGGACATTCTTAAAAGTAGTGGTTTAAACTGGAAATAATTCTGGAAAATAGCAATGCAGTGCAAGTTCATCTTGTTGGGGCATGAGGTGAAATTTGGCTTGTTGCCTGAAAATAGGGGAACACTGAAAAATGAGCTATTTTACTTATTCACCCTAAAGTTTAATCAAATTAATCCGATAGTAAAACCAGTTATTTCTCTTGTGCTCCATCTTCCTCCTCTCCTGCCTTGTATGGTCCACTGCCTATGGTGCCACCATGCTGTGTTGCCTTTCATAATTGCATAGTCCTTTCCTCTCAGGATGGTCATGTGGCAAGCACTGTAACTGTTTATCTAGAAAAGTGGCATTAAAAATGGCATTATGTCTTTTTTGTTTGCCCGTTTTCTGCTCTTTTATAGTGAATAAGCCGAGAGAAACAAGGAGAGGAGCCAGCTCCAGGTGACTGGCCAGCTGCCTGTGGATCAGCACCAGAAAGTGCTCCACAGATTGCAATTTGAAACCCAATAATATAATGGATAAAGTCTATGAAGCATTTTAAAACCTCCCTTGCTTATAGTGCTGCATTTTATAAGCTAGGTGACATCAAAAGAATTGGTTCTGGCTCAGACCAACTAATAAAAATGGATAAGGCTTATTTTTATGCTGAATATCAGTAAAAGCATGTGCAGAAGATTACATTTAACATTCTGGCTTTCGCCCAGAGCACAACAAAGTCTATCTTATCCCCATCCATCAGAACAGAATTTGATAGGTTTGGAGACCCCAGATTTTTGTCTCCTTCTGTTGAAGCATGAAGCAGCAGCTTGAACTTGCATGTAGATCGTATGAACGTGCCATTGCTTACTTTTACTGTCACATTTCCTTGAACAACTATGAAAAAGGTTGTATAATTAGGCACATCATTTAAATAGGTATTTTTAATGATCAATACTTAAAGCTGATATAAAGCATTAAAAGTTGTTGTTATATCTTACTATACAAGGAATAATGGAAAGAAATGGAAAGGCTGGCTAATTCCTGAAGTCAGAGAGAACAGCATCTTTCAGAGCACAGTAAAAATCACACATAGTTGTTTTTGTGCCAATACAGCTTTAATTATTGTTAATTTTTCTAGTCACCACATGTTTATTTAAAACTGATTTTTTTGGTCCAGTAGTCCAGCCTGTACCAGCATTAGCCTCCAGATCTCAACAGCATCCTGTTTATTCTGATCTAGCTTGCCTGACTGACTCCCCAAAGATAAAATTCACTAAGTGAACTTGACAGATTCCAGGCTGTCTCCATATGGCACGGACTGGGCTGCAGCTTTGGAATCTGCCTGGGATTTAAAAGCTGCTCTCACCTTATTAAGATGGCAGCAGTTACATGCAAGTCAAGTTCGCAGGGGCTTGTTTTAATTCTTTTGGCCTCTGCTTGAGACCAATCCATACCATTTTTTGGTGTATGTGAATTAGAGCAGGACCAGAAGGTTGACCTTTCTTTTCCAAACAGTACTTATACCAGCAAGAGATCAGAACTGAAAATGAATCTGTACTTCAGTTGTTGACAATTTTTTAAGAGGAGTGTATACAGTTTAGGCTTAGCAGGTGCTAAACAGACCAGACCACAAGAGATTTCTGAAACAGTGTGAATTTATTTGTTGCCCTGTCTTCCTTCCCTTTTGCCCTTGTATACCAATTGCTTATCTGTTGTTTGTTTTTTTAGCTATTAACAAATTAGTATTATTTTCCTATATTAAAAATATCAAACCTATATTCTGGCAACATCAAAATATTGAGCTTTCCGAACTGAATTGCAGGGACCATTTTTGAGAATTCATACCAGCTGAGGATCTTTCCCTGCATGTTTAAGTCTGTGCTGCGTGTGGCAGATAGCCAAAATCAGTCACAAAAAAAGGGTTCTCATAAAGTGACTGAAAATTATTCAAAGAAAATACTACTGGAAACACATATGCACTATGTGTAAAATAAAATATTAGTATTTGTCCTTTTAATCAGCTTTAAACGAAAGCTTATCATGATAAGATTTTTAAAAATCTTAGTGTTAGAACCATTCTCTCCAATTTTTTTTTTATTTTTTTTTTTCCCAGTTCACAGGATTAAAGTAATTTATGCTGGTAGGTTTAAACAGATCATCCTTAAAATTACAACATTAGCAAAAAAGAATTTATAAAAAGTACACAAAATATCTCAACTGGTTAGTGCTTGTTCTATAAAATATAGACACTGCAAAAAATAGTTTATTAAGAAATAATTTTAAATTAGAGTTACTGTATTGGGATTGATGCAATTGTAGAAATAGTTATATTTTTCTAAAAAAATAGAAGTAGAGTTTTCCTCGGCTACTCCTGTTCCTGCCTGACATTGTTTATCAGTAGCACATGCATACTTGAAAAAGAGATCGAGAATGAATAACCATTCTAAATTTGCTTTGTTATATCTTCTCTGCCTGCTTTTCATAGTCCAAAAGTGGAAGGTAGTGATCTGACGTGATACTTTCAAATTTAAAACAAACGAACAAACTTTTGTGAGTTAAACTTTGTATTTAAAGTAAAAGTGACTGAGTTGGTTAAACAAGCAATGACATGTCATAATCTCTCCCTATTGATTTTGTCCTTTCTTTGAGAAATAGTGATTATATATATATTTTTTCCTCCCCCACCAGATACTGGTTTTAGATTTGGGAATTTAGTTTTTACAGAGGCACTGAATCAAGCAACAGAGTTTTCTGGTTATCTGTGGTTCTTGCCCTTGCATCCTTTTCACAGCAGGAAATGAGGATCTTCTGTTGGGACCGTTTAATCAGTGCTGCAGTCTTACCTTGTCTGGAAAGAGAAGCTCTGGAGGAACCCCTGTTCAGCATCTTGGTACTTTCTATTTTATCTGAAGCTGTGTGAATCAGTTTGTGAAAACTGTGATTTTTCTCTCAGATACGTTACATGTTTAGTTCTTGGGAATCATCTGTGTCTTCCTGAATGTTAGTTGTAATGTTTTTTTATCTTCAGTTACTTTGCATTTAGCTGTAGATTAGTTTGCAGCATTAACTAACTCCTTATATGCTTTCTGAGGAAAACTCGCTGTTACTCTCTGGATTGTATAATGTAGACCTGTGCCAAAAATTACCAATAGGCCCAATAGTAATTAAGGTGGGAACAACAGGACTACGTCATTACCGTGTTTCTCACAATGTATGTATGGGTCTTGTGAGCATATATATACAAAATGCCCACCGAGTCATTATTATCATGGATGCTCTTACAGCAGATATTTTAAAGGCAAAACTTCAAGTCTCTGAATAAAAAGAGGCCAAATTCCCACTCAAGGATTTATAATAAGCAAATAGGTTAAACTTTTATCTTAGATCTAGTACAATTATCCCTTTCATGACATCCTACTTTCCTGCTGTATGTATTACATGAAGAAAGTTTTACAGTCTAGCTGAAACACCAGATACAGGATGTATTAGTGTGTAGGGAGTATCTTTGAGGAAGGAGCCTTTAATGTTGCATTTGCATAAAAAGGCAGGTAGGTTTGATTTTTAACGATACACGGCAGTCATGTTGTTAAATCTGTTACAAAATTCACAGACATCTGCCTTTTAGAGCAGTTGTAGCAGATAAACGCAGTGCCTCTTACAGACTCGTGTTTTATTTTACTCAAGCCTATTTTAGAATTAAAAGCCACAGAAGTACCTTTTGCTTTTGTTTTTACGTCGCCTTTGTTTTTTCAGATGAATCATTTGCTGCTGTATTTATACATCTCTTGCATTTGCGAAGTGAGAATATTTTTTTTTTATTAAATTTCTGTCATATGGACTAAGTAGTAGTATTTCTTAATGCCACTGACTTAATGTTAAATTGAAATCCACTATTTGACTGGACAATTAAATGGCTTCTCCACTAAACCTGGCTGTTAATGACCATGGAATGAAATAAAATGAGGTGATCGGGACCGGCAGCCCAAGCTCACTCTGTAAACATCTAGATTGGCTGAAGTGCAGTGGTCTATATTTACAGCAGATCTGGCAGAAAGGAAGGGTGTGAGTGTTCTTCATCTGCATGAAGGCAAAGTCTTAGTTTAAGTTGCTGATAAAAAAGTTTGAAGTGATCTTGAGGGTTTTTTTCATAGAAGCTTATGAGGGGAGTCTTCTGGCATTTAAAGGATCGCATGCTTATACTGATCTTGAATTGATGTTAGCGTTGCACAGCAAAGAGCAAAAAGGGCTAAAAGTTTTCAGCACCTCCAGATTAATCTGGAAAATGGCATCTGACGAAAACTTTGAGGGGTTTTTTTTCCTTGTAGAAAGGTGGTTTTGGTTTGTGGGGTTTTGTTGTTGTTGTTGCTGTTTGGTTTTATTTTTATTTTTTGCCTGGCTGGAAATTTTTTGTGAGGTAGTAATAATAAGAAATAGAATAGGTTGGTCACTTCTTGAAACTGGAGAAGAAAATCTCCAAGTGTTTCAACACTGATCTTCCCAACATTATTGCAGGATGCAGCATGACTGAACTACAACACACATATAATCAAGATGACCATTTGTTTATCACAGCAATTTGTAAGATCTGGCATATTTCATTCCCTTGCTTTTTCCATTATGTGTTATTTTTAGAACATTGTAACTTTAAATAGCAATCATTTTATGTCCATTTATTTAAAATTAAATTGAAGTGGGGCATCTTTTATGTAATAATGACATATAAAATACCTATGAAAATTATCAGATTGTAAGGAGCTGTTTAGTAACATGGAACACCCAGGTTTAGGTTATGGTTTACTTTATTGCCATTATTTGTGAACGCAGTCACCTGTAAATGTTACTTTGGCTTTTACTAATTAGGAGAAGGAACCATTTTTATATTTTAGGATGGCATAGGATTTGCACCTGTGCCTGAAATACAGACTTCATTAAAAATTTACAATAAATACTCTATAGGATTATTTGAAAGCTGGGGTTCATGTTCACAGGAAAGGAGCTTCACAAATTATGTTAACATCATATTGGTTTCAGTGAACTGAATTAATTATTCTGTCTCAGCTTATATGGTCAGTGTTCACTCCAAAGTAAGAGCAGGTTGGTTGAGGGGGATTGCTTAGCGTGTGCTCCTTCCCACGGAAGGTGTCCTTACTGTGAAGGATCTCTGGCATACGAAGTGAGATTTTTTTCTTTTTTTTATACAAATAGAATGCTGCTTTTAAACAGCCATAAGCTGGAATCCTTGAAGGGTCATTGTCTGAGTTTGAACTGTCTTCCAGGAGTGGTCAACATGTTGGTTGTACAAGTAGAATTAATCCTTTTCCAGTGGAAATCCATTTATCTGTTTCATGTGTAAAAGAAAAAGAGAAATAAATCCCGTTATTCATACTCTCCTTTTAGAGTTGTGCAAGTCTATGTTGTCTGAGTTAGGCTAACACAGAGGAAATACAAGAAATACACCAACCCCTATTGTTAATTAAAAAAATTGTAAGGAGTAAATAGTAGTAGCTTTATTAGATTGTGTGGTATGGTTTGCTAAATTTAGGCTAGAAAGACCCAAGGATACTGATCAGGGAACCTTCAGACTGTTTGCTTTCTAAAGAAGCCTAATCCCAAGTTGTTTGTGCACACCGTACTAACATCTAATAGAATATATAGATGATGTGGAGCAAACGTGTCCAGATAAGAGCTGTCACTGCTTTGCTGGATATGATTGTACTCATAGGTGCAGTGGAAAGGGCTTAACAAATGGGCTCTTGACATCACCTGAGAGTCCTGCATTTATGTGTTGCCATCCAGCAGAAGAAAACAGTTCCTCAAAATACATAAAAGTAGATTTGACCAGATTGTGAGCCTAAGAAAACTGGAAGGGTCTCCCTAGAGTCAGTGTAGTTGGTGGATGATTACATCACGCAAAGATAGGCCCAGGAGCCTTCTTGACCATTTTTTTCAAAGGTTGGTAGTGATGTCTAATTTTCTAGCCAAGTGCATGAGTCACTTTGGTCAGCTGAGTTTTAGAGGAAGAGGGCAGTTTCATTGAGTGCTCCAAAATGTCTGTTGCTTGAAAAATCAAACTTTCATGTTGGCTTCTGCAGAGTAATTTTTTGCAGGCTAGTAATCTCAAATTGGTTCGAAACAGGAATTTACTCTGTCCCAGTCCGGTAAGGAACTGGATTTACACATTTCCAGTGAGCAGTGGATTAAAGACAAGTGCTGTGCACAAGAAACTGGCCCAGGTTGCCTTCTGTTTTACATTTTTACTTCAGTTTTCTCTTCTGTAGAGATATTAACAAAACAGTTCACTATATTTGGAATGCTAATGGCAGTCAAGTTACATCAAAAGAGGGATCTATTATTAAATTGACAGAATGTCAGTTGCAGAAATCAGCTATAACTTGTTCTGCATGTCATTAGCTGGAAAAATCACATGCAAATTTTTAACATTGACCAAAATTCCATTTCTCGTTGATTTTTGCTGTGCTAGACCTAGGACGGAATAAGAAATTAATCTTGGGTGTAGTTGGGTACGCAACAGAAATTGCAGTGCTTGAAGCCAATTTTTACCTCAAGAGTAGTTTATGCATTCATTTGTCCCTTAGAAATAACGTTTACCTAAGTTAGTGAAACCTGGGTGAGGCCTTTTACATTTAAAAGAGATTTCCCACATATCTGGTTTTGATTGTCATATCCTTCAGTGTGCTTGTCCAAATCCTACCCACATGCCACTATGCAAATGAGGCACTCCCACATAGTGAATGTTCTGCACAGAAATCATGAAACGCCTAAGCAGCCTTTTTTTCCTTTTAACAAATGGAGGCCTAAAAAATATTCTAAAGAAAGTACAATTCTGCCCACCAGCTAAGGATTGTACAGGGGCACCTTTAAAGTATATTGTTATATAAGCTTATGGGAAGAAATGAAGCAAAAATGACAAACTTTTGCTGCAGCTTTAGAAAGTTGCATGTTGCTTGAGATGGAAAATAAACTAGTTTAATTCACTTAAGCTACTGATTATATTTAAGTCAATAATAAACTGACACAGACTTAGCTGGCAAACCTCTATATCCTTGACTGAAGAAAACTGCAATGATAAGACGAGGGTAAGAGTCATTTGCTCTTAATACTTTTCCAAAGCATCAGCTACAATTACGTTGTTGGAGATGATGCTTTTCACAGTAGTACTAAAACTGGTGTGTTGATTGTTCTTTAATTTGCGGTTTAATATAGTTTTAATTTGCTTTGCCGGATTAGAAAAGCCAGCTCCACTATGTTGGCCAACCCCAAAAATGACCAGTGTAGCTCTTTCACACCTTCATTGCTACCTGCACAGCGTATTCTTTTGCTGGCTTCTGACAAAATCTTTTGTCAATTGATCCATTTGTGAATGGGTTTTGTGTCCTGTTTCGAGAGCAGCTTTGTTTCAGAGGAAGCTCCAGGAGCTCCTGTATGCACGTTCATGACGAGAGAACAGTTTAGAGGGGAATTTATAACCTTTGGGGGTTTAAAGTGGTAGATGAATGTAAAAAAGTACATGCATCACAAATTGTTATTTTCTATAAAAATTCTTCATTTAAAAACCAAAAACTAAATCAGTGCTATGAACAAAATCTAATATCGTAGCTCAAACAAATATTTTTAAATCCTTCCTCATTCCATTACAATTTAAACTAAAACAGTCATATTAGAAGTTGGATTCTTTTATTTGTTATATTCTTCTTTTATTTTGTTCTTATTAGTCAAAATGAATTAAAAATGACTGAGAGTTTTCTATTTGATCCTTCATAGTTCAGTGATTGGTTTCCATATGTTGAAATAGGAAACTATTTAAAGCCATCTGTTTCCTTTAGGATTAATAGTATTTTTATTAGTGTTAAGCATTTAACTGATACATAAAAAAATAAATTTAAGCTAAATTTAAATTGATCTTTTTGGACATTATTCAAATAACAATATATGTTATATTTTAAAAACTATTGGTCTTTTTCATTGTTAATATTTGGGGTATTATTTGCTTTGGGAAATCATTTAGCTCAGACATGAAAAAAAAGTCTGATACATAAAACTGAACAAAAAAGCCCCACCCTAATTAGCTGAGTGGGATTGTCAACAAGGTATAGGCCTTATTCATTTCTTCTGTATAAAGGTAGATGTATCTAATAAATGTGCTGACCAGAAAACAAATTTATATTTCCCTTTTAACATAGCTAAAAATTAAGAAACATTTACTTTATCACTTGAATCAGAAGTTCTGTCCGCTCCTCACTTTTGCTCATGACAGTGCAATTTCACTGCTAAGTTTTGGATGTTACTGATATTATCAGCTTGTTCCTGGGAAAGCCATAAAATCCTGAGTCAGGTCACTTGGCAGTCAAGTGGAGGAGAAAACTGCTTTTCAGCTATATTGTATTGCTTTAAATTGCAAATGTCTTTGTATTTGCTTCAGGTTTTTTTTGTTTTGGTTTGGTTTTAATCCTGCTGTTGCACTCTGTGTTAGAATCTAAGATTTATATTTCTTTGACTGTTTAATGTTTTCTTTCATCGCCTTCATAAATAGTAATGACTAGCTTATGTATATCCAGGGAAGTAAAGCAAAAAGCCCTTGAGTGTGCTAAGTCTGAAAAAATTTAAATTAGTGTATCAAATGTTAGAAGAAGAGGAATTAAGGCTCTTATCAGCTAACCATAAAGCGAAGAATCTTTTAAATTCTAACAGTGGTTTGGTAGATACAGCTAAATCTAGCTTTACTTATGAAAGACAATGGCAGGTATGTGGTTCAAAGTAAAAGGTTTCAGCTTAATGAAAGCTCTTTAACATGTTATTCTAAATCCACAGAAAGGCAAATCTTTATTCCAAGGTGTCGATCATTTCTGTTAGGGGAATCCTACAATTTTTAATGAACATTTTTCTTTTTCTCATTTCTAATTAGCTTCAGCACTTAGATTCCAGAATGCTAGCCTTCAACACTGAGATTTCTAATGGTAATAAAGCACTTGAGGTGGTATTTAATTAAAGTAGAGTGGTGATAGAAAGACCTGAGCAGGGCTGAAATGCTAATCCTTTTGCATTGCTCAGTGTCCCCTTGTGATTGTGATTGATGAGTTGATTTCTCTTTACAACTTCATTTGCATCATGTGGTAATACCTACAGGCAGAGGTGCTGTGTATTTCTGGATGAGAGCTCACCATTAGTACAAGCTAATGTGTTAAATGGGGTAGAGGTAGGGTGAAGAGCTCTCTTAGCTCTTAAGGAACCTATTATGTAACTGGTTTATGGTGGGTGATGTGACTCCCCGTTTAAATGCTAGTGCTGATAATATCTTTATCTACTTTTACCTTGAAAATATGCATTCTCCCACCCACTGTCTGTCCTATGCTTTCCCTCTTCTATTTGTCTCAGTTATTGTGTTCAAGTGATCATGCCAGGTAGTGGCTGCTATGAGGAAAGGCTACAGAGCTTTCTTTGATTCTTAGAGGCAAAATAAATTGGTCAGGACACTCTTAAAAAAAACAGATATTTTCCTTATTACTAGAATTCCTTGCTCCTGAAATTCTGACTCCAGCTTGAAACTTCTGTAATGGCAGAGCTGTTTCTTGTTTGGAGCCAAGAAGTTTGTAGTGGGACGACCCAAGCTGCTTAGGCTGTCAGTCTGCTTGCACAGAAAGATATTGAGTCATCACCACTTTGCCCCTCAAAATTGGCTTTCCTGTAAGCAGTTCTGACCTGCTCACATCTGAATGGATCTCCATGTCAGTGTGTAAGAGAAACATTTCCAACAATTCCAAGTGAATTTCTACTGGATTAGTATAGTCATGTTAGTATAGTATATTTGCTCTGGCAACAGAGGAAGCCAACAGTATCCTGGGCTGTATAAACAGGAGCATAGCCACTAAATTGAGGGAAGTGATTATCTCCCTTTAGCTGGTACTTGTTAAGTCACATCTAAGATATTTGGCCCAGTTTGGGGCCCTCCAATACAAGAAAGATGTTGGTCAACTGAAGTAGGTTCAGCAGAGGGCCCCCGAGATGTTCATGTGCTGGAGCACGTGCCGTGTGGTAAGAGGATGAGGGAAGTGTACTTCTTCAGCTTGGAGAAGAAGAGGCTCCAGTATGACCTAACAGCAGCCTTTCAATGCCTACAAGGAGGATACCAAGGAGGAGGTAGTCTCTTCACAGAGGTGCATGGTGGAAGGATAAGAGGCAACACACATAAATGGGAACAAGACAGGTTCCAACTAGGTATGAGGAAAAACTTTCCCCATGAGGACAGTTTAGCATCAGAACAGGTTGCCCAGAGAGTTTGCACAGGCTCCGTCCTTAGTGGTTTTCAAAAAATATCTGGATCCAGCCCTGAGACCCTGGGTCTGATTGCATAACTAACCCAGCTTTGAGCAGGAGGTTGGGCTAGAGACCATAGCATGAAGAGTGTAATTAAACGCTCTTAAATCCTATAGCCAGATACTTTTTTATTTTTCACAGCTGATACACGTTGTCTAAAACACAATTTAAAACTAATTTTTTCCATTTAAATTGGATAATCCAATGTAACGCAGATGTGCAAATCCTTAAAATGTTGTCTGTACCCTCTAGGCTGTCCTATCTATTGCCTCTCTGTCACTTCAGGGAGGGAATTGGTCTAGCTGCCACTTTCGACTTACCATTCCTCTTCTGTCTCCTTAGTGAATAGAATGCTCTGACAACGTTTCTGGTTTTAGATCAAAGTATTATTGAACCTAAACAGAAGGGAAGAAATACTTTAAATCTATTAAAATAACAAACAATCTGATGTGTGCAGTTGTATAACTGCATATACTTTTTTGTATATTTGTAATTTGTATAACTTAAAGTTACCATACCTTCTGTTGAGATTTTAGGCAATTTTCCATTTTCCAGTCACCACTGATCTCAGGTCAACTATTTATTCTTTTGCAGTCTTTCTCCTCATGTGAGTGAATGTGTGTTTTTAAGCTAGCGAGGGTATTTGTTTTTCTGAGTTCACAAGTGTAGACTTTTTCCAAATCTAGTTGCCTCAGCTTGTATCTGAAAATAAATTGGCAAGGTGAATGGTTCTTGCAAAAAGAATAGTTAATGCATATTTTCCTGATTCGTGGCGAAGGGATATTCCCGAATTGTTCCTTACCTTGCTTGTTTTTCCTGACAGTTGCTGTTAAATGGAAGGAGTACCCAGACAGATCATTGCAGAAATGACTGCAGTGCTTTAAGATGCTCTCTAGCTGGAGACTTGCAGTCCTCTGGTTGAGACAGCAAATATATATTATGTGTCCAGGATTTGTCTGATTCAGTGGAGAACTGGGTTGCATATACTGAACCATTTTGGGGGTTCAAAAAGCCAAACCAGCTGATAGTGCGAATGCATGTAAGGAGCTCCCAAGTTTCTTCTGAGCTTGCAGATGGTGACAAGTTCAGCATTGTCATTTCCTTGTTGATCATCTGACTGCAAAGTGCAGTATATTCATAAAAACAGTACACATCCCAGAACTGAATCTATCATAGTATCTCAGTAACTAGGTCAGACTTACTGCACTGTTAACTATGCTTCTACTTCACTGTTCTTGCTCAACTCAGTAGCTTAGAGTTAAAAAGCTGTAAAAATTTCTGCAAAGCAGAAGCACTGATATGTGAAACAAAAAAATAAGTTCTGCAGAGTATCTTCACGGAACATAGTTATCTCTTAAAAATGAAATGCAACCTTGTGCAAAAATCTGTGCAAATTACTCTATTACTTCCAAATACTTTCAATGCTTTGTCATTTACAGCAACGTGCAAAAATTTTGGATTATATTTGAATATAAAAAGTTTGGATTCTACTGAACTTCTAATCCTAGTGAATGTTGTTCAGAGGAAAGGACTTCCTTGTTGGAGACCAAGCTCTGGGTGTCTGCATTTATCTAGCTAATTTCTTGAAAACATCTAAAATTCCTCTTTTGCTTCCATGATCACTAAGAAGACCTTGCAATTTCTGTAGAGAGGCAGTTCCCTTTGTTAGAGATGACCCTGCACAATAAGGTTTCCTGGGAAATAGAAGTTTCATACCTGAAAAAAGAGATTAGTTCAAGACAATTATTTATGAATATTGGTATCTGTTCTACTACTGGTTTTCAGAAATCTATGTTGATGACAGTTAACCGTGTTAACTGGATTGAGTAGACTGGAAGTACAAAATGGCACTATACATACTTATAAGTATGTTCACCTACTTCTGATTATTTTTATATTTATGGCAGATTTTTTTTGTGCTCGTGAAACCATATGTAAAAGCTAGCTTTCATCTGAATTCTGTGGGGTTTTTTTTTCTAGATTGCAGTTAACATGCAGCTGATTATTTAAGGATACACACTTGGTAAATGCAGTTGTAGAGGTTTTTGTTAGGGCTGTATTAATTATCCTGTTCTAATTCTGAAGTAATTTGTATTTCAAAACTCAGTGTTGTTTGTAGATGAACCACAGGTGATTTCTGAATAAAACTTGACTGAGATTATTCTCTGAAAAAAAGAGATTATTTTAAAAACTTGCAGACAAATAAGAGAATTTGAGGACATGCAAGTTACAGTATTAATGTGGAGTTGTTTGCATCAGAAAGTTGCATTGCTTAAGGGAAAGCTTACTTTCACTGAGATTCTGCACAGAATGTTAGATGCTCTGCTTCTAGTTTTAAATTATTTGCCTTTTTTCTTTGTGTAATTCTGCTAAAAACCCCTCTTCATCTAAGGCAATGGGAACCACCATTTAGCTGGGCTATGTGGTTCAGTGCAGGGTTTGTAGTAACTTGCTAATTTATTTGTTTTTAATTATTGTCTTGAGTGAAATGGTGCAGTGATGTTGCTCTTTCAGATTCACAGAATGTAACATGCTAGCCAACAAATTCTAGTAGCAAACTATACTTTTAAATTTCTGGTTTATGTATGTAAGAAATGGAAGCAAAATGTATTCAATTGTTAAAGCCCAAGACATAGAGAAATCAGGATTTAAGTTCAGGGTATCTTCACCCTTACTCTCACTTTTCTGCATAGAGCACTAGAGACTTTTACAATATCTACTACTTATATTGTCTGAATTAATGTCATATTCTCTGTTTAATTGCAAATATTTTATATCATAATTTGTTTGCTTCTGAAGTGTGTGAGAGGTCTTGAGTTCAGGTTATTTAACTGGTGTTCAATCTGTGTTACTAAAATGAGGTTAAAATAATAATCTGAAAAAAATATTTTATAATCCTTATTAGCAAACAACATTTTCAGATTAATTTACTATGCTTCATAACTCCCCACTGAATTTGGTTCTTAGTCTGATAGCATGAATACATATATATGTGTGTGTGTGTGAGAGAGACAGATACCAAAATTGAATTTGGTGCGCATTGCCTTTCTTAATTGATGCTATTAGTCACTGCACACCTCTTTATTGGAGGATTTGAATCTACTTTTTCACCTTTGGTTAATTTAAATTAGCTCACTGTTTTTTTGGGTTGTTTTTTTTTGTTGGGGGTTTTTTTGTGTGTTTTGGTTTTTTTTTTTTTTCCCCTACTATTCTTTAGAACTGTAGGCAGTGGAAATATTCATAGTTGTGTAATTTAAGAATCCATTTTAAACATTGAACATTTTTGTTACCACATGAAGTCAATTGATGAGCAGTGAACCCTTTGTGGTTATTTATACAAGGTGGTTAATATACTTACCACTTCATTAAGACCGACAATTGGGAAATGCTGTAGTTGTGTCAAGTTCCAAAATATCTTTGCATCTTCCAAATCCTGGATTATTTGGCTACAATGGTATCTAGAATAAATGGGAGCAGGCAAAAAAATGCACCAAATTGTACTAGTCCTGTAGCCTCAGATTTCTGCTCAGAATAGTTCACAATTACATTAGATATTTTGCATGAAAGTTAAGGTGTATATATGAAGGTCATCTATTGCTTTTCATGTTCATACTTACACATAGTTACTGCGTTACCATGTCAGAGAGCATTTTGCATCTCCCGTACTCTCAGTTGTTGCAATAAATATTAAATGGGAGAATCAGATTTTTGCAGGTAGTGTAGAAAGGAGATGCAGAGGAAGTAATAAAGGAGGATATGAAGAAGACTGAGGGAGGCAGAGGAGGGTTTAAAAGATAGGGAAAATTAAATCAGGATCTGAATAAGAGGGGAGAATTCACTAACAGGCTTAGTAAAATAAATGCAGTACATTTGTAGAGGTAGGCTTCTGCCTTTTAGGTCACTATTTTGGAGCCTAAGTTCTATTTATACAGTCTTCATGTCCTCTGAGGTGGATTGAGTCTGCCAAAGTGGATTCTTGACATATGTGCCACTTCACAGTTTCAGTTACTTTCCCAGAATAAAATCCATGTTTCTACATTTTTGTTGTTGTATTTAGTCCCTGGCAGTTGAAAACTGGTTTATTTCTGATGGATTATATAGTGATCATTTTTCATTGTTTTTCAGATAAGCCATTAAAAATATGTAGAAAAAGTACATTTCAGTAAAAGCCTACCAAGTTTCTGTGTTGCATTGCTCAAACACCTTTTCTGAAGCACAGTCCTTCACATACCTGATTCTACTAAGGCTGACAAAAATCAGTAGGCATTAGTGAGCTCATAAATTATTGTTCCTTTTTAAATGTGCGCTTAACTAGTAGAAAGCCGATGATGTTGCTTTCTCTTTCAAAAAATTAGCAACACTCTCATTATACCTGTTGCTGCTTTAAGGAAAATGTCTTTCCTTTTACATAGGGAGACTTCAGAAGAAGGTAGGTAATTGACAGTACACGTTATACTGTAACTATGAGTTCAGGCATGCTGGGTGTGCATTAAAAAGACAATGGAATAGATTAGTTTGAGGGTATAATACATATCAAAATTGTTCTATACAGATATCAGAATATTAAATAAAAGGAAAAGACTTCATAAAGTCTCATATAATCCCTCTTGGCATGGGTATATGAGTAGGTATTCAGTTTTTTTCCTTTAAGTGTGCTGATATGATTAAATTTAACTTGACACAAGTGATGTACTATATACCATGTGATTGTAATATTTAAAAGAAAAACCACTTTTCTGATTGAATACCTACTAGCTATCAATTTCTGTGTAGCAATACCTAATCTGAATTTCTTTTGCACCTAGAATGCTAACACATTTGCTGTATTCTCTATCTCACTAGGTGTGCACTCAGCAAATACTGAACTGTTTCAACATTTTCCGATACCTTATTTAATCTAGTGTTCTAGTATAAAAGACAGCCAGTTCACTTCATGTGGATTAAAAGCAGTTTTCAGGCTATAACGCTTCTCTCCCAAAATAGTCTACGTAGATGGTTATTTTCACTAATTCCAGAGTTTGGATGCTGTAGCTGTTATACATGCTGCTGCCCTGTATAAACACAAATGCTGTTGGATGTGGTTGCTGTAAATTAGCCGTATGCTTCTGGTAAATATGCCAAAGTTTTTTTCAATGCTGTTTCAGTTTTGGAAATACCTTTGCTTCCACCAGCCCTCCCTTCCTTACACGCAGAGGCACAAAATAAAATTGTAAGCTGAGAAAGGTCATTTGTACCCAGTCCCACAATCTATATTATTTTAAAATAATGTACTGTTCAAAGCAATGGTTTTTAAGCTTACCAGGGTTAAGCACCTATGGCATATAGCAGAGGCCAGCTTTATAGCAAGATTTACTACCATATGTATATGTTCAGTCTTGTGAAGAAGGGCTAGTAAAAAAATAAATCTCCAAAGAATATGTGCAGGGAGAAGCAATATAGTTCTGCAGATTTGAGAGCAGTTTTAGTCCCTGTCCTACAGATGGGGAAATTTAAAATACAAAGACAAATTGGCCCTTTCTTCCGTAGTAACAGAAGCTTTTTAGAGGTTTAACAAAGTAGAACTTACCAATCAGTATAGTCAGTGAAAGTCTTTCAAATGCTATAGGAACCGTTAAAAGCTTTTGTTCATTTTCTTCATAACTGCAGATTCATTGTAGCATTCTATTAATAGATTTTTGTTTATTTTCAGCCAGTTGTGACATTCAGCAGTGTTTAGAAATATATTTTGCATTGCATAGGCAAATCTTATCACCATTTTTATCTCATTGGTGAGAAAAGCTTTACCTTTCTTCAGTATTGTGGCTTAGTTTGCTGACGACAAACATCGTTGGAGTAAACAGTTACTTGTTAATGCTATAACAGCATCTTAACATAAACATTAACTGAAGTACACAAATGATCTCAGTGGTAAACAAGCATAGCAAAGTGTAGCTGAGGCAGGAAGCCAATCTGTGTGTTCCTTGTGCCCAATGATATTTTGCTAGTCATTTTAATCTTAAAAGTAAATAACATTGAAGATCATGTTCCATCATTTCATTTCAGTGCCAAAAAATGAATGCCGCTTTAACTGGTATTAAACAAGATGGCATTGCTGTGTTAGTTGGTCATTGCAGTTCAGGTCATCTATGTTCCATCATAAATAACAAAATTATGAAAATTTTGAAATTAAACAGAGATGGGAAGTGGGCATTGTCTGAAAGCAATGGTAAAATAGTTAATTTGTAGATTCTTTATATTTTATTTTTTCTCAAAATTTGAAGAAGGGAAACAGCAGAATGGTGGATTTCTTACCTATAAAACTATATTCAGCTCTGTTGAAATAACTTCATTTTAGTCAAAAGTTTATGGGTGTGAAGATTACAGTTCTTGTCTCTTGGAACTGATAAGTATGATTTGTGGACTTATTGAATTCATAAATATTCTGCCAGATTTGTTTAAAATATTGAGGTTGAACATATAAAACCAAAAATTCTGCCTGCTGAAAAATTACAGGTAAAATGCTGAATATATGCAATTTCCACGTACATTTGGACATTATTGGATGGGATCTCCACGAACAATACACAGATGAGTTGTTTGGGGTTTTTTTTGTGGTGGGAAAGAAGAAAATAACAGCATTTCATTTGCGATTTAAAAGATTTATAGTCTATGAACAATCTGCTTCAAGGGCAACTAACAATGCACTTACTATTTAATATAGACTACATTTCTGTGTTTTAATACCTTTATTATATACAGACTAAAACTGAAAGGGGTTCAGTGAATGTGCAATGAATTTCATTCCCTCAAACTGTTATTCCATGATGCCCGTGGTGCAGAACTTTGCACTTTTCCATATTGAACTACGTGAGGATTCTGATTCCCCAGTCCTCAGTTTGTCAAGATGTCCCTGGATTGAGGCTCCATAGTTTAGTGTTATCTGCAGATTTGCTGAGAAAGTACGCTTTGTCATTCTCCAAGTTGTTGAACAATGTGAGACCCAGTATTGACCCTAAGGTATTCAACTTACTACTGGTCATGAGCCAGACATTAAGTCATTGATCTTAAAGCCAGGCAGTTCAGCCAATTTTGAACCCATCTGGCTGTCCAGCCCTTCCTTCCTTAGCTCTCAGCCTGGATGATGCTATGGCAGACAGCACTGAAAGCTTTATTGAAATCAAGGTAGATTGTATCTGGTGCTTTAACTTTGTCTCTGTAGCCAGTTATTTTTGGTTTTTGAAGACAACCAGGTTGATCAAGCACTATTTTCCCCTGAAAAGTCCATGTTGACCTTTTCAAATTACCTAAGTCTCCTTCATGTGCTTGGAAATGGATTCCAAAAGGATGTGCTCCATGATCTTTCCAGGGCCTGAGATGAGGCTGAGTGGTCAGTAGTTCCTTGAATTGTCCTCCTTGCCTCTTTAAAAGACAGGAGTAATGTTAGCTTTTTGAGTCATCTGGGACCGCCCCTATCAGTATAATTTTTTGTAGGTTTTTGGGTATTGGCCCATGATCACGGTGATCTACTCCTTTCACACCTTCTGTTGAATGCCTTAACACTTCAAATATGTAAATACATCCAGCTTCAAGAAGTAGTCCCTAACCTGTTGCATCTCTATTGTTCACTGTCCCTCTCCTTCACTACCTATGCTGTCCATGATTTGGGAGCAATGATTTAGGATCAGACTTTACCTGAAATAAAAAAAGTCATGAAGTATTTCATTATATTATGATGACTTTTTCATCACAAGGCTGTCTCTTCCCTGCATCAACATTATCCTTGAACTTTTGCAACAAGCAGACCTGATATGTAGAATCCTCTCCTGTCAGCCTTAATGTCTTCACTAGTCTTAGTTCCAGCTAGGCTGGACAAAAAACCTTCTAGATTTTGTCCTCAAGCAATACTTCTGTGCGCCTCTTTTGTTGCCAAGCCTTGATTCTGTTGTTTGTATGCTCCCTTTTTGTGTCTGTCTTCATTGAGGAGCTTTCTGCTTAGCCACGTGGGCCTTCTGGTAAGTATCTTCCTTCATAGTGGATGGTCTCTTCCTACACGCTGAAGTTCTCTTTAATCAATGGCTCAGTCGATCAGGCAGCTCCCTTGGACAGTTTCCTCTCATAAGTGAACCTCAGGGATTCCTAACGATTCCCTGGATAAGCTGAAGTCTCTTTTCCTGAAGCCTAATTTTCTGCCTCTGCTGCTTATCTTCCTGGTGTTCCTCCAAATTCCCAAACTCAATCATGTCATTGACTTTATGGAGCTTACCATGTAAATCAAACTCTTAAATTTAACTGGTTTAAACAAAGTAAAACAAAACAACTCCCATTAGTTCATTTGGGACAGTTTTATGATGATCACTGTCACTTAACCTGACTAGTTCAAGTGAACTGGCTTATAAAGCAGCCCTGCATACTTTGATGTTTGCAAACAAATAGCTAAGGAGGTATGATCTTTGGTCAGCTTTGCTGCTTAAGACCACTTACAGCATGACATTCTCATTTTGCTTACTAGCTGACTATGTTCCTTGTCTTATTTCAGTAGAGTCAAGTAATGATCCTCCCATTTGTGATATTGAAACGTGGACCTGTTTCACATATAATGGATGAACTGTGGTTATTGTGGTACTGCCTTAGAAAATGATTCAGCATGAGGGATTAGGAAGAGAAATGTCCCCTTTCTTTTCTGAGGCTAAATCGCAGCTCATCAGTGAAAGATTGTGTCCCTGGTTAAAAGAGGTCATTCAAAGTGTTCTGTTCAAAGAGGTGGCATGCCAGTCTGTGCTCAAATAGCTGCTGCTGCCCTTCAGTCTTATGTAACATTGCTCGTTCTGTCCCTGTAGCCTTGTTTTACTACAAATCTGAATACCTAGGGCAAGCTGCATTTTGATGCAGTAACTTCAGTGGTGCTTTTGTGAAGCAGACAAAAGTGTGCTAGGCCGAACAGTGAAAGCACTGTGCCTGTTTACAGTCCTGTGTTCACTCATTCTGCCTAGTGTTTTTTTAATATAAAATCATTTGTTTGTACATGGAAAATAACTGATTAGGTACACATGAAACTGTGATACGGTTTCTCCAGAACAAATGGCCTTCAAACATGTCATCTCTGCACGTGACTGTGGGTTCACCACTTTCTGCAGCTAACAAAGCTGGTAAATACATTGCTATATTTTGTGGTATGTCTGTTAGGAAATCAACTGAAAAAGCAGTTCATTTAATATACTCTGGATGAGGCAGCATCTGTAAATTGGGAATAACTTTGTGTAACTATTATCCTCAGATGGATTAAATTGCCTGATTTAAGCACTTTTAAAAACCACAGCTGTATCCAATCCCAATCTCCTGAGAAATTCAGTTAGTTTTTTGGAGTAAATTGCAATTGAGGTGTTGAATTCTACTTACAACAAATCTTAAATGAATTATTTTATCTATGTTACAAGAATTTCTCAGATTTCTAGAAATTATCTGTCAAACCATACACCTGCAACTGGATTTGATTGCTGTTCAGTTCCCCTCTGCAGACTCCGATCTTTTGGAATGTTCAGTCCTTGACCAATAAGGTGGCATTTAGAGAAGTTTTTTTGACTCAAATTCTGGAAATACTTATGCTTGTGTGTAAGTTACAAGGTAGGAATAGTCTCAGTGGAGTCTAGAAGAAAGGCTTACAAAGCATGATGCAGGGTTGCGTCAAGACCAGACATAGTCTTGCTTGCATAAGCATGGTTTGTCACCTGGGCTAGTATATCTGGCTTCTCAGAAGTGCTAGTACATCCTAGTAAAATAGTCTTGCCAACACTTCTCTGCTGCTTCTACTGCTTGAGCTATGAATAATATTTTTTCTGTTGTTATAAGGCCCAATGGTTCTTGCTTTGCAGACGTGCAGGCTACATGGTTGTAGTGCACATTTCTTTCCTCTCATGCACAACATCAGTTGTGGTAGCTCTGAGAACTGTGTTAGCTAGCTTATAGCAAAACAGATTGATGTTTTTTACCATTTCCTTTAAAGGCCTGTAATTTACCACTTGGTCTTCGTTGCCTTTATTCTTGCAAATTTGAAGACTTAAGATTATTAAGAAATGGTTTCTCAGGACAAAATCTTTTATGTCAATATAGCATAATATATGCCTGCTGCTTTGTCCTCTTTCTCCAACTCCAATTAATTGTTTCTTCAGTGCATTAACCTCTCACTTCTCTTGTCACAATTGCTTGTGAACTGATCTGGGAACAGATCCAGCTTTAAAAATCCCATATCTTCAATCAGTATTGCAGTAAAAAAAATATTGGCTTTTTCAACCACTTTCTTAGATACTGAAAAATAAGAAAATAGATATATTAGGTTTACTACAGTTCAGCTTTATGAGGTGGCAGTGATTTTCAATAAATTAATATATGAAATAGAACAAAATTTAATTTCAGTAGAAAAATTGCAGATAAAATTAGAAAGCTAACATGCCTATATTAGTTACTGTTTTAGAGGTGATGCAGAAGGCAGAGAAAAATACTCCTTTCTACGGAGATGTAGTTGTCAAGGTAATGTTCTTCTACATATGATGAAAATGGTGACATCTGGGAGAAAATTAAGACACGTCATAGTTCGCAACATTACTTCGTGTTTGTGAAACTGTTCTTGTCTTGCAGGCACTATAGTAATTGCCACTTCCATACTTCTCTGGCTGTGGGTTAAACAAATGTAAATATATTTTGTTAAGAAAGCATTCCAAATCCATCTCAAAGAATTGAGATATTGTTTCTTGAGGAGAGAAAGCAGATGAGAAGTTGTAGCTAGTCTCTTCCTTGTCAGTAAATCCTGTATGAGGAAAGTCATCAAATAGGATAAAAGTATAAAATCCATTTTGAAACTACACTGCTACTGTTGAAACCACACAGAATCATAGAATAATGTATGTTGGAAGGGAACTTCAGAGGCCATCTGATCTCAACATCCCTTTTTAAATCAGGGGTAACTACACACATCAGGTTGCTCAGGGGCTTGTCCAGTTGAGTTTTGAAAGTTTCCAAGATGCCACGACCTCTCCGAGCAGCATTTTTCTATGCTTAACTTCCGTCATATCCATTATTTTATTCTTTATAGCCAACCAGAATTTAGCTTTCTGCAAATTTTGACTGTTGCTTCTTGTTCTTTCACTCTGTATCTCTGAGAAAGGTGTGGTTCTGTCTCTGTAACCATCCATTAAGTTGGAGAAGATGCAATTAAGTTGTCTGTTAGCCCTCTCTTCTGCAGGCTGTGCTACCCAGGTGCCTCAGCTTCTCCTCCTGTGTCATGTGCTCCAGCCCTCCAACTGCCTTAGCAGCCCACTGCTGAACTCTCCAGCTTGCAAATATATCTCCTGTCCTGGGGGACTCTAGACTGGGCACAGTGTTCCAGATGCTGTCTCACAAGTGCTATGCAGGGAGGAATGATCTCTTTCCTCAACTTGCTGACCATCCTTTTGCTAATGGAGCCCACTATGCAATTAGCCTTTATTGCCTCAAAGGCAGACTGCCGATTTGTACCTTAACTTACTGTTCACCAGGACTCACAGATCCTTTTCTGTAGAGCTGCTCCCTCGCCAGTCAGTCCACAGCCTGTACCAATGCATGGGCTTTTTCTGTCCCAAGAGCAGGACTTTGATCAGGTTCTTGTCAGCCCATTCCTCTAGCTTCTCAAGACCCCCTGTAACTGCTCCCCTTATTTGCTGTCATTGTGTGAGCTTGCGTTCTGACACTTCATACAAGTCTCTTATGAAGATTTCAAATTTTGGACCTGGTCTTGATGCCCAAGGGATGGCACTCATAGCTTACTGGCAGTTAGATTTCTAAATGTTGACTGCTACTAGCTTTAAAGACCAGTATTCCAGGCAGCTTTTTATGCACCTTGTATGTTGACAATCCAATCCTTCCCCACCCCACCCCCCCCACCCCTGTTTGGGTACAAGGATGCTGCATCATCTTCTTCTGTATGCTCCAGTAAAAGTGTAAAATAAGCTTAGGTGTACTTTCCTATATTGACTTGTCGGAAAAGACAAGTTCCTTTTATACCCTTCTTTTGAAAAGTTTTGAGAATCAATTCTCATTGTGAAAATGAATTGTAGATACACCGGCTGTGTGCTCCAGATTCTCTTGCTATATGGGTCTTCAGGCAATTTTGGAGACTCATGTTTTCCAAATGTGATGTAAAAATCTTTCCATGTATTAAAAAAAGGAAAATATTGGTTGATGGAGTAGAAGGTTGAGCTGCAGTTGAAAAGACCTGTATAAAATACCTGAGTCAGAGTTGGAGAAAGTAAGGGACAGGGAGGACACTTAAGTCATTAAAAAAAAAAAAAAAAGAAAGATTTAGGTGGTAATGTGGAAGTAAAACAAATCAGTGTGACAGAGTCATGTCCATTTGGGCCATTGGAAATAGCAGGAGAAAGAATTGTCAGGTAGGACAAGGAAAGCTAGTGTAATAAATCACAGCGTCATAAAAGTAGTAGAAAGTTTCAGCAGTGACAATTGGAAACAATGAAGGTGTCAGAGGGAATGGTTTCTTCGTATGTATCTATACATCCATAATACTACGTGGTCGTGAATGCAGGCAGGAATTCAGACTAGGGCTTAGTTTTTGGTAAGTTGTTTGCTGCCTTCTGTTAAATGGCAGTAAGTGTATGTAACCTTCCTGCTTTGCAGGGTGTTGTGATGTTTCATTAGTTAAATTCTCTTTTGCTTGCTTGCTTACTTACCTTTTCCCCCTAAGCTCTCTGAAAAAAAAATTATTTCGCATTATCTTCCTTACTTTTGCGGATACCCTCCTTTTGGAACGAGATTGTTTTTTAAATGAAATCTGAATTTGGTTCTGTACTGAACCTTCCAGAAAACAGAGGTGGCTGGAGAATTTGTTTTGTATGATTGCAGAAGCAAATGATCTGAGTCAAGTGGCCTGGTCAGATAATTAAGCTACAACAGAGAAAGCTTGCAGAGTCAGTCAGTTGTGATTATTGGTCCAGTGTGGTTGGATGTCTGATTCCTTCTGAAAAATTTGAAGTGGCTGCTTTTATTATCATTAATTGGGGAGTGCCAGGAACAAATCTGGAAGAATTACACTGCCACTTTAAAGAAAACCAATATATTTCAATTGGCATATAAGTTTAGTGATGAATTGATGGCTCTTTATCTGCTGTTCTGCCCACCCCTTAGAATTTGAACATTTGTAAGAATAATTCCCATGTTACATGTCTGCCCCCTTTCTGAATTCTTGTGTCTGTAGGCAGTCCGTGACAGAGTGGCTATAAACAAGTATTCTTTGGGGCCGTCTGTGTCTTTTTAGGCTGGTTTTTTTGGTTTGTGGTTTTGGGGTTTTTTTTCTTTATTATGTGATTTAATTAGACGTTTAATCACTTTAAAACTACCTCCAAAGCATCTAGGAAAGTTCCTTTAATAGTGAAGCATTAAGTTGCTTAAAGTGCCTCACAAAACTAAACCTTGGAAGCGTTTCTGAAATATTTTCCCTGCTAAGCAAGAGGGATGTCATGAAATGAAAAAAAGAAGGAAACAATATTTCATTTGTATGGAAGGATAAAGTACATTTAATCTAAACCAGGCTACTTCAGTATTGATGGTTTACTTGTGGAGTTCAGCAATTTTAAAATAGAAATCTTATTGGTATTAACTCTACCACATGTAGGATGAATTAATCACATAGAAATGCACACATGTTACTGTACATAGTAGCTATCAAAAAGCCAAAGCACTGGAAGTTTAGGGGGTTTTGTAACTTTGAATACAGCCGTCTTAATTTTAAAACAAAACTGTTCAGCTTCCGGCAACTTCCATAGTAGCATTTCTAATGTTTTTCAAACAGCTATTAATGTAGTCAAGCTGTGTTTTTTCTTCTTTTGTGTGTAATCATCTGCTCAGTGGTGCACTCTATAACTAGTAGCAGGAGACAGAGGAGTGGCCTGCTGTGATTGATGGGGCGAGGCCCAGCAAACTGAAAGAGTCCCATCTGGATTAGGTTTTGGGAGCAGTCAGATGTTGAGAGGGAGGTCAGTAAGCCTTGCATTAGCTCCCCCTCCTTCAACACCCCTATCATCCACACTCATGCACACGTTACATTGCTCACACACCCTCATCCATAATTGATGCTTTCTTTGGGCAGATGCTGTATGGCCCGGGACTAGAGCAGCTGCTAAGTTTATGGAGAATAAAGGGAGCAGGATGGTACAGCAGGTATTTTCACTTTTATTTTCACTTGAAACTCTTGATTTTCATCAAGCCACGGCATTTCTTATAACCAGCTGCACCACTGCATGCAAGACTTCTAATACATGTTTTGTTGCTTAAGTCTGAAGGAGGGCAAACTACGGCGGTGATTATGTGTCTCTGCTGTGCTTGGTGTATCTAACTGAGCCGTTCTTATAACCAGCAGGTTTACAGAGTAATGTTGCATTTTTCTTCTTTGTTTCCGTGCCCTAAGGATATGATGCAGTTTGGCTCATTTAACTACAGTATGAGCGTCTTTCTCTAAATGTGAAATATCTCTTGCCAAAGAAACAAAACACACCAAACAGAAAATAGAGTAAAAGAAACAATAAACTGTTACTTAGACTTTAAAATACAGGCAAGCAGAAAGGTTTTCATTGAACACATTTTTATGCTGCAAATGTGTTTTTAAAAAGGAACACTGCATAAGTAATATTTTCTGTGCTCTGTCTTTTGTGTACAAACATAACAAGCTTGCTTTATTATGTTTTGACACTTTTCATGCATTTCTTAATAATGAAATCCTTTCAGAGCAGAAGATGCTGAAAAGGCATGTTGAGATCTGAGATACTAGGAGCATTTTAAATTCTAAGCTTTTCTTCAAATGGAGTAATATATATAGAATAGGAGCAACTTCACTTACCTATATCATTGGAATGCTTTCTTTTTTTGTTCTTTAGAGTTCAACATTTAACCAGAAAGCAATAAATTTGACTTTATACACTGCCACGTAAAGCATATTTTTCAGCTGAAATGTGGTTTTCATTAAAACTCAGGCCAGAACATTTAGCAGAGCCTGACTGTCTGCCATCCTTTGTTCTTCTTTCTGTTGCCAACAACTACTTTATTAAAAACCATGCACAAAGTGAGCATTAAGGGGTCGTTTAATCTTAAAGATACTTGGAACTGAATCTGAAGGGACAACTTCTGTTTAGCCTCTCATGCCTAGGTTGTATTAAGCGATGTCTGTGTACTGTCGTCTGCAGTTTGGAGATTACTCTAATACCTGAGTTCATAGGCTAATTTAGGATCAATATTTCCTGTTGCTTTTAGGGCCATTTCGTGTTTTCAACTTAATGCATTAGATCTATTATTTCTTTTATTCATTTTAGTTCACTGTATTTTAAAAAGCACAAGGAAGGAACATTTTAGGTGATTATATTTAAAGAATTTTTTGTTCCTTAAAATCTATTCAAATGTATCTGTCTCTTGTGCAGTCTGGGGCTTCCATCAACCACATGTATATACAAATGTGTGTTAGTTGACACTGCATTGTTCTTGATATAAATTCATATTCTAAACAATAAGCTATTGTCTTGATACCTGTGTGAGTAGTAAAGAACATGTTTATACATACATGCTTTTATAGTACATTGTAATACTGCGTCTATTGAATTAACTGTGAATCATAAATTCACACTAATTTTAAAGGCTAGGAAAGGCTACAGTAGACACCGATTTTAAGAGATGAACAAGTCAGATTTATTGTAGCTATCATTTTAAACTTACGGCCTACAGTAGAGTGTGCAAGTATAATTTCTTTAGTGTTTTGCCCGCCCTGCGCGCCCCCCCCCCCCCCCCCCCCCCCCAGTTTAATGAACATGCAATTCCTGGACTGATAATCTTGCATGCCAGTTTTCTACTCTAAGTGCAGTCGGGCTTTTTTGTTGGTTTGTTTAATGGCAAGGCTGTAAATCCCTGATTATGTAGAAGTTATATTAAAAAAAAAAAGACAAACACACACCTGACCCTTTATTGTTTACTTATTAAGGGGGTCTCGGTTATAAATAAGTGATCCACACCTCAGCTTAACAAGTCTAATGAAAGAGGTAGAAAAGTCTCAGCAACGTGAAGGTGCTGGAATTGCCAGTGCAGTTTGCCATTTTATGATAAATCTAAAAAGTGAATCGTTTGGAGTTGCTGGTAAAAATAATATAAAAGTTCAACCCTGTTAATTAAATATTAGCTGTAATTAGCACTAAGTGTGAATGCTCTGAATATTAATTAGGGTCTCATGGAACTGCTGTCAATGTTAATGAGAAACAGTGGGGGTCTCAGCAACATCTGGTTTAGGACTCAAGGTAGTATAAAAACCTTTAGATCAAATGCACCTGGACATTAGCCCTTGGTCCCTTTGTTGCCATTATTGTTCTTTTTTAACAGCTGCTGACTCTAATGCCATGTTTAGCATCTGACATGAAGGAATAGCTTAAGGACCAGCAGTAACCAGCTACTGAGGTTTCAAAGCCAGCATAGTGAAAATGCTTATATAGGCAGAAGTTCGACTGGCTGTTGTGCATACTTACCAGTTGTGCATTCTTACCACTTGCTGAAGTCCTTCCTGAAATGGTTGACTAAAAAATTTAAGGTCGCCTGCCTCCCACACAAGTTTTAAAAATACGTCCTTAACATTTGTTAATAAATGTTTCTGGTGTAGTCCAGTCATTGCTGGTTTTTACTTCATCTGGATTTTTTTTTTTTTAATAGTGAAAATATTAGGTAAAAGAAAGGGACCTTGCCATTTTAATATAAGGGGGTATAAGTATACATTTACAAGAGTTTTTAACCTCCACTGAAATTTAAACAGGGCAAGTTTCAGTGCAGCATTAACCTTGGAATGATTGTAGATATATGCAAATGAAACTTACTGACTTAATCCTGTGAAGTCGGTAAATGTCACTGTTTTCATTTTAAAGATGGTTGATGGTTTTAATTTTTTAGGACACACTGAATGCCTTTTACAAAGGAAAATTTAATTTTCCCTTCTAAGCCTGTCATGTACCGAGATTTATTCCTGTGCCGTGATTTTGCAAATTCTTAAAAGCTCTTGAGTTTAGGACCACTTCAGGTCAGAGAACTGACGTCTGAATTAGTTGAAATTATCTGGAAATGTCCTTAAGTAGGAAATGCAAAAGAATGTCTTTTATTCATCCAGCCTATTTTGAAATTAGGAAATCAAGGACTGATGAATACAAATTAGCAAAATCCCTACAATATTCCTGTGCGGGTACTTGTACGTGCTTTGGTGGGAGAATAACAGAGTATTTTAAAAACTAATTAAAGTTTTACTCAAATATTCATTTTACATTACTTTGATATTTAGAGGGTTAATTTTATCTCGTAAATCAGCTCATCTGAGTTTGGCATAGTCCCTGTATTAATGGCCTCTAATGCTGTGTCATCTACAGCATCATGTTTTGGACATCTTTTGTATTGGTTCTGAAAGATTGTTCTGTACATTTCCTCCCCTAGAATTATTACTATTTGGTATGAGCAGAGCGTTTAGTCAGAAGTCTCTAATTGATAAATTAACATGCTCGACTATCCTTTATTATATCAAACATTAAGATGGATATATCTCTAAAGACGTGAGGGCATTTCTTTTTAAGTGTATAGGCTTATTGTATATGGAAATGAAATACTATTGTCTTCAAATTTAAAGCCTTAAAAGTTATTAAATCTATTTTGACAGCCTACACCATAGAAATTTTCTTTTATGTTAACATTTTGAACTGATGCATTTTTAGATTCAAATGTTTAATATTCTGATTGGGTCTCATTATTTTTTTGCATTTGTGGCATGTGGTTGCTCAATACAGTGTACCTCAAAGTATTTCTGAATATCTCATAGAGTGTTATTTCATATAAATATTTTCAGTATACGGTTATGTTAACAGTATGCACCCAAATCCTGCTCTGTGTGTAGGTTGCATATATTGTGTTCTGCAAATGGTAAGTCGGAATGGATCACAAACCATGGGCTAACCTTATCAGAGCTCTGTATTGACAGTTGCACTCAGTAGCCTTTGGAATAAACTGAGTTTTGTCCCTCTTCATTGTCTGAGCTGAAGCATTAGTTCAGGTAGATTTCACTGACCTTTCCCAGTTAAAGAATAGTCTACAATTATCCAAAGAACAGCAGATTTGTTTGTCTAATTATAATAAGATTTAATAGGGTTAGCAAGATGGGTTTAACTGACATAAGAAATTTTGTCCTCAAGGAACAACCATCGTGCCCTTTTCAGGCCAGCAATCTTAGCAGAATACTATCATCACATTCTGTGTTATGTGTGCAGGATCACCGCTTATTTTATCTCACACCACATTTCTTCCTTTTTTTTTTCCCTTTGATTTTTACAGGGTAATCAGGAAGCTACAGCACCTCCTGACACAATGGCACAGCCTTATGCCTCAGCCCAGTTTGCTCCACCTCAGAATGGTATCCCTGCAGAATACACAGCCCCACATCCTCATCCAGCTCCAGACTACACAGGCCAAACCACTGTTCCAGAGCACACGTTAAACATGTACCCTCCTGCTCAGACACACTCTGAACAGAGTGCAGCTGACACAAATGCACAAACTGTCTCCGGCACAGCCACAGTAAGTCAAAGTTTCAGCTATTTCTAAAGCAGTATGTTTCAAGTTACCTGTGTATTTATTGATAATGTTTATTCTTACGTTACACTTAATAGTTTTGCACTTCATTTGTGTTAGCATTGCTCACCATTTCAAGTTGAAAGTCTGTCAAAGTTTATCGTTGAACTTGGAGAATATAATTTCACTGCTTTTGGAGCCTGTTAGTAAGTGTGGGAGCTTTGTAGAATCTGTAGATTCCTTTCCTACAGTATTAGACAGACAAAATGATTAATAGCAAGCCCATGAACTATATAATAAAGTTTGATTAAGTCCAATATGGAAAAATATTGCAAAAGAGTGTTCGTAAGCATTCATTTGGGGAAAAAAAACCCTAACAAACCCAAACCAAACCAGACTCATTTTGTTCTTTTTAGTGACCTCTGTATTTTTGACACTTATGAATAGTTTTTCATAGAAGTGTTCATTGAATGATACTGTGTTAAAATTACTTGTGGCACTGTGTGAATGAGTATTGTGAAGAGCATGTCTGTAATACTGTATTTTCTAGAGAGCTTGTTTGTGCAGCCATTACCAAAGTTGTGCATGATCTGTGCTCAACAGAGCAGAAATCATAGGCTTTCCTTCTGTTTGATTATATATGAAGCTCTGAAATGTCAGGAATTATGCAAGAGACTCCTTGGCTGGTCCTACCTTGTAATTTAAGTCACAAATTTCACACATTGATAGTTTGGTGCTTCTGTCTTAATTCTAGATTGGGACCCAATTTATCCAGTGCCAACAGTTGGCAGATTTCTGAGCTGTCAACCACCTGCATTACCTGTGTAGGATCTAGCCCAGAACAGACAGAACACTGCGATTTGAGCATGCGCTTGAAACATCTCTACCAGCTGCCCTTGCTGCAACCATGCTCCCTACCTCATTTTACCTCCCCTTCCTTCCCTGGCATATATCCAACCTAAAAAGTTGCATGCGTTCTGAGTTCTGAAGATTCATGTTTATTGCCATGTCACTAATTTCTTTATATGGGGATGAACAAGAAAGAAAAGCAATAGCAACAGCAAAAGCACAAAAGAATATTCCTTGCTATTATCATGGAGGAATTAATTGTGAATTCATTACACAGTTTTGTGGTTTATGCAGTGAAATGTTTCAGTTCTTTTATTTTTGACTTGGTAACTTTTTATTGCCCTGACTGGCCCTTTGCTCTAGTAGTGTGAGAAAGTTTAAGTGGAAGAGCATCCTATTTACTTATATCTCATAGCATTCTTTGCAGCTCTACAGTGTCCACTCTTATTCATCTCTTTGCTAAGTTAACTTCCTGGTTCTTTCCAACTTCTAAAATTTTCTTCCATAATCATTTTTGATTGTTATCAAACTCTTGTCATATGCCACTGTCATTGGTTTAGAGCAGGAAGCCTAAGCTGAGTAGATACTCCAGAAAAGATTGGAAATTGACTAAAAATGTAGTCTTTCCTACTGTCCCTGTCTCATTCTTTTTATATTCTACTCTTTTGCTTGCTCTTTTGGCCACTGCTGCACGCTGAACAGTCCACGGTGATGCCCAGCTCAGCCTTTTCCTATTTTGAAACTGTTGGTTTGTTTGCTGTTCAATTCTGAAGTAAAAGACTGTCAGTGCTAAAATCAATGGTAAAACACCTGTCGATGCGAGTGGGACAGGAGCTCATCCCTCATCATTTATTGCTTTCAATTTATTGTGTTTCCTCACCCCTTTTTGATTTTTCAGTTTGAAGAAGTGTTAGTCTCTTTATCAGAAAAGTCAGGCATGCATTTTTCCAACATTTTCCATGGCAAAGGCTGATGAAAAGAAATAATTTGGATTGTCTGCAATGCCCTTATCTTCTTCAAGTGCTCTGTTCAATCCCAGCTCTAGCAAATCCAATGATTCCCTTGAAAGTTTCCTGCTTCTGATATACTAATAGGCTTTATTGTTATTTGTTTCTGTATCCTTTCCTATCTGCTCTTCTTCCTTTTTGCCTTCCTAATATCCAACTTATATTTTACCTGTCATATACTTTCTCCCTTCTGGTTCCACTTGGAGTGAATTTGCATACTCTGAAGGATAACACTTCATTTCCACTAACCTTTTGTATTTGGGGAATATAGTATAGTTATTTGCTCTTTTTATTATGGATCCTTTTCTTGCCTTCATGTTTCCTTTCTTACAGAGCAATGTGCATAACTTTTTGAAGTAGCTCCCATGCTGTTTATAAAGAATTAGATTTCCTTTTGACTTTTGGGTATTTTTGAGAAAGTTTTGGTTTGTTTTTTTTAAAAAGACATTTTTTCTAAATTGCAATGTTATATCGAAAGTTGTGGATACTATCCCTCCCTGGCGAGCAATGCATTGAAAATACAGGCTTACAAGAAGTGTATCTCTATGGATCTACATTGTTCAAAGTAGCCTTGACATTTAACATAGCACTCACCAGTTAGTTTTACAACTCTACGGTCAAATATTGTTTGCACAATTTAATTACGGGTACCTGGATCTAAAATCTGTTATGCTGTGTCTCATTAGCATTGCACTTAACACACTGTAGAGATGTTATAAATAGGTATATGCAGATGGATCCCAGGCAGATTTGACATGGGCTTTGTAATATTATGAGGGCCCAGCTGTAGGTTTAATAATATAAGTTTTTATGATGAAATAGAGCTTCAATAGCACTGTGTCAACATTGTAACTCCATGTGGTCTTTATTGTCGAAGAAAAAAAAATTACGTTTCTTTCCAGTTCCTTAGTTTTCTGAATAGTCGGTTTCCAGTCTTAAAAAATGTTAAGTGGAATTTATGTGGAGACATAGTGGCATTTGTCTGGTAGGTTCCAATATTTTTACATAGTTTCCTTTCAGTAAGCTGTATAAATATGCATTTAAAAGAAGAATAATCAATTGATCAATCATTCACAAAAGAATACTGTTGTGATTAATGTAGATTAGACAAGCCATTGGAGGCAAGACCAATTTTGGAATTTTCTTATTCACGTGCATATTTATGTACATGTGAAGCTGGATCTACCACTAAAAATGGATCTTAAAATTTTGAAATATGAAGCTAATAAACCGGAGGGCAATCACCTGATTTGTAGAACTACTACCAGAAGTGACTTAACCTCACCCATGAAGGACTTAATCCACGCTGAGGCTAGACACATACCCTGGCTTTCTCCGTGTGTCCCAGTTTCTTTCTTTAGTCTGAAAGAATCATACACTGAAGCTAAAGCTCACATTGGGGCTAGTGCAAACTAAACCCCAATAGAGATATAAATAATAATAAAAATAAAAAGGTTCCATGCAACGTCACTTGAATCCTTTACTGCAATACAGGGTGTGATCCCGGCCCAGCTGGAACCTCTGTTGGTATCCCCATTTGCTGCAAATTGAACAAGATTCCAGTCATCAGTTTTATTACAGGTTTGTAATTTTGTGCACAGTAGAGTGCTATTAATATAAAAAACCTATAGACTTGATTTCCTTGTGAGTAGAATCTGTAGGTTCTAGAAAGGTTTCCTGTGTTGTCTTTGGTCATTCAGAGCCTTTCAAAATGGGTGTAAAGAACTACCAAGCCAAAATGACAATGCTTGAAACCAACTTTGGGTTGGTGCGGGACATTAATGAATACAGCCTTACAGAATATATACAGTATTTTCTATATGCAATGAAAGCAGACAAATTTCATTGGAAGAGAATGTATGCTTCTCTTTGATTAAAACTAAAATATTTTGTTGAGAACTTAATAGGAAGGGATCCTTTTTTTCCTCTTGGATTTTACTTTTTACAACAAAACATTGCACAAACCCTTTCATACCTTGAGCTTCTCCAGGGAGCACATATAATATCTGAATATAATGCTCTGGGTATCTTTTGTCATTTGTAGCACTGACATTCTGTGGACTTCCAACTGGCTGGGGCGTCTACCCTGTCAAAACCCATGCCATCCTCCTTACACTTCTCTCTTAGTTTAATTCCAAAGTTCTTTTCAGTTAAGAAAGAACATTTTCTTGCTTGCTTTTGCTCGAATTGACTAACAAGCACTTTGAAAATTGCAGTTAAGGAGTATGGAATGTTCTGGTATTGTTAAGAATTTACTTTTCTGCATGTTATGCTTAACTAATTCAAGTATGATTTAATGGACATTCATTTAGCAGTGAAGATGTGGGACTAGAAATGCTCTTGTACTTCCAAAAAGTGTATTTCCTAGTGAAATTTTTTAATCTATTATTTTGATAAAATAGTGTAAAACAGTATTCTGTTAGGGTAAGTATTGGACATAAGAGGTGCTAGATTGTATGTATCGGTATTGCTAACTTGGTATTTTGATGTATGAAAGAGGAGAAAATGTACAGGCTGAAAGGGAAGTAAATGTTTAAGGACAGGATGATTTAGCTGAAATAATATAAAATCATCTGTAGGTAATAAAATACTGTCAAAAGTCACTGAGTCTTCTCTGAATAATAGGGTTTTCATCTTTTTGAATCAATATGTTTATTTAACTTTAATCAAGGAAGTAGTCCATATGAGTATATGCATAATCAATACTCATCCAGTACTGGATTATTTAAGTGCTGATAAACTTTTGGAGTTGCATAGCATCAAACGTGCTTTTAGTCATTAACAAAAACAGTAAATTGCTTCTTTCAAGAAGGATGGATCAATGATAAGTCTGTTACAAAGTTATAGAAAAAGTAACATGTCTGATGATTTTGCAGAGTGGTTTTGAGTGTTACGTTAGTTACATGTTTTAAAGTGTTTTTAATTAAGACTTTTGTTCATTTTATGAAATATGAAATCACCTTTTACTTGTGCACAGATATATATATATATATATATATGCGCACAGGCATATTGTACATACATAGTTCCGAAAGTAAAACTTGTTCAATTTTTCCCTGTGGTTTTTCATGCACAGCTTCTGTTGATGTCAGTGGGAGATGAGTAGGTAAATACAAAGGGCATTAACTGGGCATGTGTAAGAAAGCAGGTAATAGTGAAGTAAATGTTTCTCTAGTGTTTCCTATTCTAAGTGGATTATACTAATAATGGAAGTAAATATCATGGTATGGTAAAAACTGAGTTTGTAATAATGCTCTGTGGTTTATGTATGTGTGTGTATATAAAAAATATTCTGCTCTAAATTTAATTCTACTTTTGCATTAGAGAAAACTTGAGGTCATTGTGCAGTCTTTCTGCCTTGGACTGTGACTTCACCAGATTTCACAAGCTGAAAAACCTTGATAAGTTATGTGCTTGGATAGGAGTCCTCGAGGGAAAATGCAGTTTACTTGGAGGAGTATTGGTGATTCAGTGCATAGTGCTGTTCTGTCTAAGGTTGTTCTGAATCAATACCCAAGATCGCATTAGGGGAAGCAGTGCTGCTGAAGTCCTGTAGAAAACACGTAGTGCAGAGGTGTGCGTTGTCTGCGATGATGAGGTATTTTTCGCATAACTTTCCTGTTACGACTAGGTTTCAGCTTGGTTACTACCAAAATTCCTCCTGTGGAGTATCCACTGAACTTGATACTCTTCTGTGTGAAAATAATTGATGTATTAGATACTAGATGTCTGTTGTTACAGTTGCCCGGCTTTACCTTGACATCTTGTATATTCTTTGAGATCTTATGGTTTGTAAGTTTGATGGTTTCTTTTCTTGGTGTTAGTTATGTCCAGGTTTGGGCATTCTTTAGTCATGTTGTGGAGGCCATCTCTTCATCTAAGGATTTGGGAAGGCTTAGTGATACTTTGGACTGAAAAATTATTTACCATGTTGAACTTGGTTGGTTTGGGGAAGAGAAAAATAGACAACCTTTGTTGATTTTTCTTTTTTTTTTTGGTACTGATTTCTCTGTTGTACTTTTTAATTTGGGTAAGAAAACTGGTAGTAGCAAGCATTTATAGTAAAGTGCTTTAGTGCACTGTCTAAGCCTGCAGGTGGGTAGACTGTTGCTACAGTTCTGTGCAGCATATTTCTATTTCTTATTAGCTCTTTTCCTGCTCCGTTCTTTTATGTAAGGTATTGGTATAAGTGATATTTTTTTTTTCCTCTTTCTTTCTTTTCTCCTTAATCCTTAGTTCTTCTCCCACTTTTTTACTCCTGGTCTGTCCATCTCCTGGGGGTGTGGGATACATTAGCTCTTTCAAGAAATTCTGTTCCATATTAAACAGTGGGCTATATGCTACTTGGTTTACAGATGTCCATCAGTTGTTCCTACAACAGTATGTCATTGAAGTAGAGATGTTTAAAACAAAGTTCTCTGTAATTTGCTGGTGCATCATGTAACTGTGGTTGTGCTTGTTAGCCTTGAGGTAAATTGCCTTGAAGTCCAACATACCGAGTATATGCATAGTGAGCGGGACACTTTTCAGTACTGCTGAGCTCAACTGGTATTATCCTTGTCTCTGAATATTCTGCTTTTTCCTAGTAGGTTTTCATAGTGTACCTGGAATGCGGATCCTGGAACTGCCTCTTGTGCCTTGGGAAGAAAAAGTGACTAGCTTGCCTCTGTGTGTAGTTCTGTCTGGAAAGCATGCAGAGCAGAATTACAGTGCAGATAACCACATCAATTATTTCTCTAAATAGTGGCACTCAGAGGACTGTGCTCCCCCTGCGGAGAAGCTAGGAACTTTTCACCATGGAGTGGCTGTCTTGCAAGTCAGATTTCCCCATGCATAGTTTTTTATTCCCGACTGCTATCAATGACCCAGTTTTTATTAATTTCAATTCCATATTTTTATCTATAGATGTTTGCTACCAGTATGCTAAATAGTTGATAATACTTTGACAATTGTTACAGCAGTGTTTATTCACCTAAATCATACCCTGCTGGTGTAGGCTATTGTATCGGCATGGTATGCTATTTCATTTATGCTACCTATTATATTTGGTCCCAACTGCTACTTGAAGAAAATATTTCAAGGACCTTTTTTTAAGACCCTGAGTGCTTCAGAGCTGCAGAAGCAAGCAACCTGGTCCAGCTCCTACTCTACAGTGAAGAGATCAAAACTGACATCCCAAATAGATAACATAATGCTGTGCTAGTTCGGTGAGGCATGGTAATGACTTGTGATCATGGGCATTATTACTTCTAAAAGGCTTCCTTAGAATCATAGAATCAGTTAGGTTGAAAAAGAGCTTTAAGATCATCGAGTCAACTGCAAACCTAGCACTGCCAATTCCACCACTATACCATGTCCCTAAGCACCACATCTACATGTCTTTTAAATCCCTCCAGGGATGGTGACTCAACCACTTCCCTGGGCAGCCTCTTCCAATGCTTGATAACCCTTTTGGTGAATAAATTTTTCCTAATATCCAACCTAAACCTCCTCTGGCACAACTTGAAGTCATTTCCTCTTGTCCTATCGCTTGTTACTTGGGAGAAGAGACCGACCCCCACCTCGCTACAACCCCCTTTCAGGTAGTTGTAGAGAGCGATAAGGTCTCCCCTCAGCCTCCTTTTCTCCAGGCTAAACAACCCCAGTTCCCTCAGCCGCTCCTCATAAGATGTGTGCTCCAGGTCCTTCACCAGCTTCGTTGCCCTTCTTTGGGCACTTCATTGCTGAGAGCCCTGCGTGTGAACTTCGTGCCCCACGTGTATTTTGTTGCTTATGCTAAGGAATAGCAGGAACATATTGCTCACCTTAGCAGCTGTATGTGTCAGTGCATGCTCTAAAATAGATTCTTCTCGAGGATACACAGAACCTTAAACCAACTGTTTTCTATGATACCATTTATAAAGCGCCTGTTTGTATACCTAGTTGTTTTGCTTGGTAAGAAGATAACCACATCTTTTTCCTGTGTTGCTGAGTTAAATTAGGCTTTGCTCCCAGAACGTACTTGTCATTCTGTGGGTGGGTAGCCGGTGTGAGGAGAGCAGCTGTTACACTGCCAGCTAACTGTGCCACTGCATGCATATCAGCATGTCTTGTGTTCTAAAATCTCGGTAACTGATCCTTGTGATTTAGGTATTACCTCAGCTTCTTTTTCCTTTTGATTCTCACAGCAAGAAAGGATTGCAAATGTAATATTGAAACAGAAGACATAAAAAATGATTATTCTGGGTTTTTTGAGATATTGTGATTTTTAACTTCCTCTCATGATTTTTGAGTTCTTGAAATTGGTGAAGTAGTAGAGCTGAAGCTCCTCCCCCAAACCAAAGAACCCCACCCAGGGATAAAGAGAGCAATTACACTCTGTTATCTCTAGTCATGTTTGCTCAAATATATGAGCTGAATGCCATTGAATACCCCTCTGAATGTTCATTGAGGGGCCGACTAACAGTTCTTAGATCACTTGAGCAGGTCATTCCAGCCAACTCTAAGGCAGATTTAAAGCACAAAACATTGCAAAGTCTTTTCAATCACGTTGTCAACCAGAGATATAGTCATGCTACTCCAACTTGAAAACTTTCTTCTAAAAATCATTGCCAATTAATTTCTGATTGCCAAGTTTAATTGACCAATTAAACAATTTGAGATTTTCTTCCTGCTTGGCCCTGAAAAAGTTAACAATATTGGTTTTTTGAGTTTTCTTGTACTCTGTATTGTCTCTTGGGCTCTTTACTTCTCCATACCAATTCTTCTACATTTTACATTATTGACTTTTTCTTCTCTCTATGCAGTCTAAGTTACAGTGGCATCCAAATGCTTTGGTTGTGCTTTGGGTTCTGATGTATTGAGAAAGACGTTTGTTGCACATTTTGCTGAATAAACCGAGCATAAATTTTAAAGGGGAACTTGGTATGAGGAAATAGCTAATTACTTTGTATTTGACCTTCTGCATCTTTGCTTCACATTATAACATGGTAATTAAAATTGATCCTTATGGGGGGGATTTTTTTTGGTGAAAATTAGCTCTCATTTTCACTAAATACAGGAGTGGCGGTGCTCGGTTAGGTAAGACTAATGATGTTTTCCATTCTCTTGTAATTGGCATGCAAATGATAGTTAATGGTTTGCAACTTTATCAGAAGTTGTCGATTCCTCCCTGCACCAGCTCTTTGTAATTGCAACACAAACTTGTATATTGTCTGGAGTATTTTGTGCAATAGCATGAGAAGAATATGTTTGTCACTTCTTTCTTAACCAGCAACATCCTTAGGTCCTTGCTTGCAAGAAACTGGATCTCCATTAGAGAGGTCAGAACAGTCAGGTAGCACAGGCAGATGGAAAACTAACAAGGTTTGTAGTTAAAAGCTATGAAGATCATTCAGATAGGCTTCCTCTCTTCTTCCTTAAATCATAAGGCTGAATTTCTATTAACGTAACAGTCTTTGCCCAGGGTTACACAAGAGCTGAGCTTACGCTCCTGCATGACTACATGTGGGTCTCAGTTAAGGATGGCTTTAGTGGCTTATTACCCCCCAACCCAACCCTGAAAATATTTTTTTCAAAACCTGTTTATACTCTCGCGTTTCCATTCCTCTCCCATACATCTATATCTTCAGCTTTCCCACACACCCACCTACCTACCCACAGAAATACTTTAATTAAATGTTACTCGTGTGGGCTTGCTTACCACTTCTCCCTGCTTAATCTGTTCGCTTTCTAGGGTCAGTATGAAAGAGTGACTTGATTCAAACATTTAACTTTGCTATCTGTCAATATTAGCAAGACAGTACTGAGGCACATCGATCTGTCTTGGCTTAAACTGCAAGAAGGTGAATCCATCTATAAGTTTGAAGCTGCTTTATGGTCTGCCAGTGACGTGACAAGGTGAAATACACGTCACAGGCAGAAGTAGACAGAGGACAATTTTCTTATTAACTAGATATGCATTCAGGAAACGGTTAGAAGTTCTTCCTTTCAGACTTTACCAGAAAAGGAATTAGACTGAGCTAATAGTCTGTCACGCACATTGTGCTCTATTTGGTCTTTCTGTGATATGCAGAAAGATTTGGGTGGACATTTTAAATTGCACAGTTCTAGACATTAAATGGCCAACAATTTATTAATTAATTGTAGAAATAGGTAGGAAATCCAGATGAAGGTATAAGTAAGAGAGTAACCTGGTTTTGTTCTGTCTTGAATTAATCCTACTTGTATATGGCAATTTCATTACAAAAGTGTGACATGGAAATAGTAAGCTACATGCTAAGGTACTTGCTGCAATTTGAGGAAGACCAGAATATGTGGTTTTTTCTGTCCTGGTTCTACTGGAAGATAAGAATGCAGATGCAGCTGGGAGGTCCATTCGGGCCATTAGGCTATAGGAGATGGACTTTCCTTGTGAAAGCAGGCATACCTTTGTAATGTAAACTGCAGATATGTTTAAAACTGTTAATAGTAACATAGGATAACTGCCTTCGTGAATCTGAACTTCTTGGTATATAATTTTCTGATTTTAATATGAACATCACTGCTTAAGGAAAACTATTTCTTACTATTCTTATTACTATGCTTTTCTGATTTCTATTAAAACCAAAATGCTTTAAAATATGTTTATAATATCAATAAAGTAGAATAATAATACATGCACAGATCAGTATCTATTTTAAAAATTCAGGTACTCTTAAAACTAAATTTACTCTTGCTGTCATAGGTTTTGTTCCCAGTTAAGAGAGTTTATACTTTACAGTTGTATCTTGTAGTTAGACACTATTTAAAATAATGTACACATTTGATAATTAATTTATTAAAATATGCATTTACAGTAGAATGCCTCTACCAAAACAGTATGTGCAGTTTTCCCACAGCAAAGGCAAAACCCCTATTCTGTTTCTCTTTGTGTGAAACCTGTGTAGTTGGCTGTATAAAATTGAGGTTCTTTCATGTTGATATGTGAGCAGTTGTTAACTAGTGTCAGCTGATTAAAGTATAGCTTGATCTTACTGGAGGGTTTTTTGAGGTATGAGTAGTTGCCATGTGCTTTGTGCCTTTTACTTATGTGATTAAAGGTGAACATTTAGTTACTTTGTTGCCACTGCAGGGATAGAAGGTAAATATTTCCTAATATATTGAGGTGGTTTTATGTACATATATAAAATAATAGCTATTTTTTTAAAAAGAATTGCATAAATGCAAAACCTGTCTCTCCTTTTGCTTGCTTCTTGCCTGCTTTTAATCTCTGTGTGCATTTTAGTTGTTTTGTCTTCCTTTTCATCTTTACAACACTTTATTCCCTTTTTGTAATCTTCCTCTGGTTTTCCTTTTATGTTATTTTTCAATATGCCTGCTTTGTCTCTGCTTCTTGTTTCTTCCTAGTTTTTCCTCATTCCAAGATTATCTAGTAGTTTTAATTCCCTCCCTGCCCCCCCAAAAGGAGTTACAAAGCCAGCTACCATTGATTTTAATGTGGCATGGAGAGAATATGTAATCTTCTGAAGAGAATATATAGTTGATGTGAGGAACATACATGAATTCTCTGGTATTTCTCTATCTAGATTGCTGCATCTTGCTGGTTCTAGGTGCTTTTTCAGACTGTATCCCACACAGTTGTGTTGCAGTATCAGCATATCCTGCTGCCTTTTTTGATTTAGAAAAGCCTCTCAATAGCTTTCTCAGAGAGACCCCTTAGGCCATCTACTACTCTTGCTTAAAGGGGCTTTCTGCATTTGCTTTTCCAGCAGAGACCTCTTTAAATCTCACCGATTGAAACAGTTGCCACTGCCATTGATCTTTGCTTCCCTTTCTGGGAACTGCCTCTGAACTACAGTCAGTCTTATCCCAGTATCCAGATTCTGAGGTGCCCATTTAAAATCCATCTCCAAATGGCAGGAGAATGTGTAAGTACTCTTCAGGTCCTTCACAGCCGCAGCAATCAGTTCTGGAAAAATGCTTGTGAGAAGGAAGGGATTAAAGAGCGCCCATGGGGCAGCTTCTCATCAGCCTCTGCCATGAGGTCTAATAACACCTCGAGGTGTGGTAGACAAAGAACATGAAACTCTCTATCGATGGAACAGAGGACTTCAAAGATTGTTTGCCATTGAGGACATCTCAATCTTTATACATTGACTGATTGCAGATTCTGTAATAAGGCTGGCACTGCCTCCCAGCTTTCTTATACCTTGAAAAGTAAGAATGCAGGGTTTCTCTGCTGTGCTATTTTGCTTTGGATTGTAATTAAAATACCTTTCTTCTCTGATTTATAAAAGAAAACAAAAGCAGCAGAATGCTTTCTGATTCAATCAAAACAGGAAAGCATGATTACAATCGTCAAGTCTTTTCTATGCCTGTTTTGTTTGTTGCTGTTATAAAAAGTGCGTCAAAAGATGTCAACTATTTAATTTAATAAGGATTTACATAAGTTCCAGCTGTTCCAGAACAGTATCTAAATATTTGATTTGAAAACAATATGTGTACCAACACTGCAACATACTGCAGTCATGATCACCCAGCTATCCAGAAAGATCTAAGTCTGTCTGTGCTAATTAGTGTTTGCAGATGAAGCTTCTGTAGTGGTAGCTTCAGTTAATAAAAGATCTTGGGGTTATAAGCACATAATGTGTGAGATAAGAGATGTCTACAAAACGGAATGGAAACTATGTAAATTTACTGTTTTCAAGTTATAATAATGCAAGGACACCTAATTCTGCTTTTTGTAATGATGTGATATATTTTGTGATATCTTCATATCACAAAATATGTTATCTTATTGCTGCCCTTATTTAAAGAGATTTCTTGCCAAAAATATAGTTATGAAATGTCAATTTGCTTAAAATATTTGGAAGTATTAATCTTAATATGAAATGATATTAAAAAAGAAAATCAGAGGTTTTTCACTGACATCAAGGAAAAATTAATAGTTTAGGCCAGAGAAATTTGCTTTTAACTTGTGCATTTACTTGCAAATGTAGCAATTCTGTTGCCTATTTGCCCAGAGTCCTTATTTTTTTGGTTTTAGGGTTATGGAAATACTTGGGTTGTGCTGAGAAATATGGTTTCTCACGGACAAATTCCCTCCCCTTCATTTCCTTTCTTACATAGTTTTCAAGTACAGTGTTACCAAATTTAATGAAACAGATGCTGAGTTTCACCTCTGAAAATTTGTATTTCCTTGTGCTCACACCTAAGCTCTTCCTTTTTTTCTTTAAAGAAAAACCAGCAGGGACAGGTGACAAACTGTCTTAACCTGGAGCAGCAGAAGTAGGGGAGCTTTGTTGTTTATATATGAATGTCACTTTTTTCTCTTTTTAATACAGAATGTATTCTAGTTTTGACAGTGTGTTCGGGGAAAAAAAATATTAGATGATCTTAAAAAGTAAAGGATATAAAAGAGAAATAAAAATCAGATAAAAAGGTAGATTGTAAGGAAATTGGAAAACTTTTTTTTGGTAGTAATCCCTTAAAGTGATGAGCTTTAAAGTATACTACAATTAGTGGGGTTTTTAGGAAGCTTGCTTAAATTCCTGGACTTTTAAAATTTCTTTATGATTTACAAAATCAAAAAGTTAAAAGTTGAAAGAGTAGAAGTTTGTAAGGTAGACATTGAATCATTTGTAATGCATGAACATTGTTTGACTACAGCGCAGTAAATTTTCACCATGGTACCCAGTTCTTTAGTGACAAAATATGGTTTTAACCTCAGAGATAAGTCTTGCAAGCACTTATCACTGAAAGGGTTGGGTACTGGTGTTCCTAATAATCAAATAGGACTGCTGACAAAGTTATTAGATTCAGGAATAGATACCTGCATAGTGGGGTCCTGAGTTTAGGCAGCGCTGCTGGACAGTTGTGTTTGAATACACTTGCATTAGAAGATTTTGCCTTTAATATAAGCTGATGGGTGACATTTTATTTGAGTTGTACTCATTGAGACATCAAGCATGTGCTGAAATGTCAGTACCTGCTGGTATGCACAAAAATATCCAATACTGGCTACCATTAGGGCTATTTAAAATTTTGTTTTGAAGGTAATCTTTACCATGTACTTGTAGTTCTAAAGCTTTGGAACACTGCAGGCTCCACTCATTGTAAAATTGCTGAAGTTAACATACAGACAGGCAGTGTATGTACTTGTGAAATGGCTCCCGCATACAGTAAAAGCACTTTCACACCAGCATAAAATGTTGCTATTGGCTTCTTCCTGTCTCCAGCAAGCATTTCCAATTTTAGAATTTTTTTCCCATCATTTTTGAACTAGGCTCCCTCTTTTCTTTTTTTCCCCACTGAAAGTGTTGCAGATCCATTCCTTTTATCTCTCTTCTCTCTTGAAAGGAACTTGCAGCCGTTTCCAATGTTACTTCTCTTTTTGCATGTACAGCAAAGCCAACTTCCCAAAGATTCTAGTGTGTTTTATAGACAAAACATATTCAAAGGTGCTCGTGTCTGAATCACTGATTCTGTTCTGTGCTTTCTAATGGAAAGAACCAAGTTGTTTGTTTGGGTTTTTTTATTATTATTGTTACAGTAAGAGATAATTCTGTTTTCAACACAGGTGTGTGGGGGGTTGTTTGGTTGGGTTTTTTGTTGGGTTTTTTTTGTGTTTTTTTTGTTTGCTTGGTTGGTTTGGTTTGTTGTTTGGTTTTTTTTCCACATACATACTTTCAGGACAGCAAATTTACTATATCTCAGGCTCCCATGTGTCCACCTTAGCCTAATGCATATGATTTTTCTGCCTGGAACTTTTATCCAGATGCAGTTTGAGGACTTGGGATATTTGTCTGGGGTTTTTCAAAGTTAAGATTCCCAGAGAGACTATTACATGCCTAGAAATGCAGTGTATACTCACTGAGTGCTAGAAGATATAGATGATATTAATAATCCTAACTATGTGTGTGTAGCAAGTCTTGTCTATAGTAAAAATAAGTCATTTTGTATGTCACATTTCTGACTGAGAAATGTGGCAGCCCTACTAGTCACATATGCCCTGGCCACCAACTATATAAAATTGCTTTCTACTGTCATCAGCTGTTTGATCTTTCTATAGACAATCTTTTCGGATAGCAAACTTAATCTACTCTGAGTATCTCCAGTTTCCTTAACATAAACACTCAACATATATCGGCACAAATTTGAGTAGCTTTCTAATTAATTGAATTATTGATTTGACATTCTGATTCGACGTATTGCAGATACTGATCATTTAGACCTGCTAAGTGTAGAACCAGCTAGCTAGCATAATTTAGGAGCCTGGTATTTTTTATTTGATTGAACTTAGGGTGTCCTATGCTTTTAAGCCTTTTGCCTTCAGGGGGAAGGAAGGAGGGCTCATATTCCTGAATATTCAAGTTTTGTATTTTCATCTATCTGTCTATTTTCTTCCCTGAAGAATGGTACATTGCCTTTATTACAAGTAAAAGGAGACTTTTTGTTTCAGCACAGAGTTACTCATTATTACTTAATACATTCACAGGAAGGTTACTGCAGGTACAGCATAGTCATTCCACAGGTATCAGAGTAATCATTTGAGTTTAGACTAGACCTGAATCTGTTTTACAGTTTACGGTTTAATGAGCATTAGAAGCATATTCCATTCTCTTCTGGAAAGCTGTGTGCTCTCAGGTGTATGTTCTTGCTGCTGGGGCTGAAAAGAGGGGAACGAGTCTGTCTGGTGGTATGTTTGTCGAAGTTGGTTGCCCCTGCAACAAACCATGCATTTACTCCAAGGAATTGTTCTTGATCGTGCTTTTCAGGTAAAGAAATGGGAATTAACTAGGAAATCCCTGAGATTTAGTTGAAAGTACTAATCCTTTGGGGATGCTTTGTAACACCTTGCCCTACTGATCAAATGCAGCAATCAAATGCAGTATTTGCTCAGCAGTTTTCAGTAAGAGTAGATAGTATTTACATTATTTACAGGTGGGCTCTTTGGTAAATTGGATAGTGCCCAGGTAATAAATTTCTTGCTCTCACATTTGCTAAAATACCTTTGTACCTTGACCTTCTTCTGATAAGGTTTGTGAAAATAATATCCTAGTGCATATTCAGGACAATTTTATCACAAAGAGAAAGAGCTTTGAGTGCTATGAGGGCTTGAAGAGGGTTTTTTTCGTTGTTTGCTTCAGTCTTATCTCTCTAGTCATGGATTCACTGTCCAGTCTCCTGTATAGTAAAGGCTGAGTGGGAAATACACAAAATATCTGAGGCTGATGTTAATGCTGCAGGAATATAACATGGGAGTTCAGTGTTGCACTGTACAAGCTTGTTGGTGCTGATGAATTACCTTGTCACAGAGATGTAACCAATGTTATGAAATCTTACTGTGATTTTTTTCCCCTCATAGAGATGTCACAGTGACTGAAGGAGGATGTATGACATGCCGTGTTACTGCCTTAGGTCCATAATGTGTTGTCTGCTTTGGTGCAGCTGAGGGACTAAGGGGTTTATATTACTAGCAGCTTGTCAGGGCACAAGGCAATCTACTGGTGCATTACAGGGCTGCTGTAATCTGATTTGGAATGCAAGGCGACCCTTCTTCATTTTCTCTAAAATTTCTGTCGTTTTACCAGGTGATGATTAATTATATGAGGGAAGTTGAATTGTATTTCCTACCACTCTTATGGGGTAGCACAAAACAATTTGAAATAGCTTACAAGCTTGTGACCTCAAACGATAAAGGCATTTCTTTATATTCAAGAGTCCTTCAGATTTGGGAGTTGAGTGTAAGACTGAGATATTTCTGAATGTGATGCTACTGCTTTAATAGAGTGTGATTATTTCTTTCTTGTTGAGTTTGGAGGATGATCCCCTCTAAGCATCTCATGAAAAGATTGATTTCTTCCTTGTGACCATTTGGTGAGATTTTGCTGAATTACAATTACCGATATTTCTACTTTTGCAGAGGAGGAACTAGGGTACAAGTAGTTTAAATAACCTGCCAGAGGCAAATCTGTGACAAAATAAGTGGCAGAAGCTGGCTGTCCTGAGCCCAAGTGTCTAGATTGAGAGAGAGTCTTTTTCCCATAACAACAGAATGCTCTTGCTGAATTTAATTTTGAACTGATGTGTCCTTTTGGAGCATTGAGCGTTGAACAGATCATAGCCTAAGCTTGATTTGTGTGAATGCTGTATTTCAGGTGTATGAATAAGAAAAAAAGTTGATAAGATACTCTGTTACTTAGGAAATGTATATCTTTTTGAAAACAAGGTAAAACTCTGCAGCTTGGTTTAACTTTCAGACATACCATGCAGACCATGTGAAGTTAACATCTCTTCGTCCACCTGCACCATCCCCTTGGGATATGTGATGAGATGCTATCACACGCAGTGACAAGATGCATCTGCTCCTTTGCTTTGGCATACTTTCCAGCACTCTTCCACAGAGGAATGGGATTGAGGAGTCAAAGATGGGGCATGAAATGATATGAGGAACATGACTGCTGCCAGGATCATGGCAAAGGTCAGGTGGCAAGGGTCTAAAACTCTCTGTAGCATGCTAAATATGAAGGTGTTCTGCTGTGTTACGTAGCTTTACAAATCAGGGACCTGTGGCTGTCAAGAGAGAGGGAGACTGAAAACTGGCCTTTGACTTACTGGGTTGTTGAGTTTAAAACCTACACTGTAGGTATGCTGTAGTCTTGAGAAAGCTGCAAGAAGGGTGGCAGGAGATCACAGTATGGACAAGGAACATGACTGGGAGGGGGGTCAACTGGCAGCATCTTGTTGGAGGAGGGCACTAGAGAGAGCAAAGCACCTCAGCAATTCCTTAATCTATTCCACCTGTAACAGTTATTTATGTTTGGGGGTTTTTTTCTGCAATAAATGCAGCAGGCAAAGCCAATAGTAATCTGTATCTCATTATGATTACCAGTAAGCAGAAATCCTTCAGAGGTTGAGACTGAATTCTTGTTCTTTCAATCATTGTCCCTGCATAAGTGTGCAGAAGATGGTAACAGAGCAGCAGATCCCTTTTTCCCTTCCTGTGGCATTTTTCCCTATGGTCTTCCTTTCCTTTCCTTTTTTCTTTCTTTTTTTTTTTTTTTTCTTTTTGCCATCACTCAGGTGCCTGTGGATAGGAGGATAATGCCTTACGCTGCCACACACACCCGATAAAGAGCAAAGAAATGACAGGTTTAGATGGGCATTGTTTCTCTCAGAGATATGCTCAGCTTATGCTGTGGTGTTTGTTAGCCATAAATTTTATAAGAATGTTTGTAAGCTTACAATTTTGCCTTGCTCACAGTAGACTTCAATACCTCACATTTCATACTGATTTGCCAGGAAAAATATTTGCAAGCAACACTGTATTTGTGCAATATTTGTACAATACATTAATCAACTGCAGGTTTTTTCTCAAATGTGGCTATGCGCGTGGCATGGGGACATTTAACACAGCATACATACTGCCTAAATTGCTATATTTTGGGGGGGGGGGATATGTTAAATACATAGGATGATATGTAGTTGGAGAATCTATGACTTCAGTAATTGCAATGATTCTTGTACCAGGAGTACTTCTGTGTACTGTTTTGCTACGATACGCTGTTGAATATTGCAGAAAGCATAACAAATATATTTGCTGTTTCTAAAAAAATCTCATCTTATTTTAGAATAAAATTTGCAGGAGAAGGTTTTCTTCATGTTGGCATGAGACCATATTTGAGGCAGTTGGTAATTTTGTGTCTAGTCATTTTCATGGATAGTGGAACAATAGTTTTACTTTGCATTAATGTTTCTGTTAAAAATATAGACTGTATACCAAAGTGATTTTAAATTCAGGCAAAAGGAAATTATAAATGTTCCTAAACAATGATAGCTAAAATACAGTGCTGTGTATGAGCTTTCAGTTTGATAAATACTTACTTATGAGGTCATAAATACTTGAGGTACAAAAGGTTAATGTAGTGTGAAAGGCTGTAAAACACAGCGAGCAACCTGCTAGATCATAATGATGCATTAGTACCTTTCAGTATGAATGCTAGTGGTTATAAAATCTTTGGGCTGAATTTATTCTGTAATACAAGAGTGTAAAGCCAGAGTATCCTCACTGTGTACTTGTACTTATCTTTTTATATTTATTTCTCTTTGTTAAAAAAAAAAAAAAAAAAAAAAAAAGGCTCTCATCTGCTCGTAAGTGCCCACTGACTGAAACTGGTAAAAAACTCTTTTTGACTAATATAATTTCTGAAGAGCATATGTCAGGTGTTGTCTATGTACTCAAAGTAAGTAATAAAATAAAGTAATACTCAGTGATTTTTTGCCTTCTGTGTATTAATAAGTTTCCATGAGATAAAGTAAGCAATAATGCATAAAGGAAACAAAAGTGGTATAAATTCTGTAAAGCAGTAATGCAATTTATGTTTGAGGAGAAAGAAATACAGTGCTAAATTCACAAAGTGAGCATTTACTGAATGATAAAATTGACTTTATCATAATAAACTATAGTATTTCTCAGTCTTAGAAGTCCTCTGCAGTTTATAATTGTCTCCAATATGCTGATGCAGCTAATATTTCTCATTTAATATCTACCTCTGTGAAGTGTTAATTTTCATGCTTTGGTGATCATTGCTTTTTACTGAAGCAAATTACTTCCTCTTACTCCTATATCAGAGCTTATGACAGATTAGGATAATTTTACTGTAATTAATCTTTTGAGTCAGTTCCACTCTTTTCAGTGAAGTGCCATGTCTTGGCTGGGCTAAATTGAAGCAGTTAATAAAATCTGGAATCAAATATGAAAAACTTTTATTTGCAGAATGTTGATACTTGCTTTCAGCCTTCCCTGCTCTCTGGTTACAAAAGAGGTATTTTACTTTCAATTTATTCTCTCAATGAAGTACACCTGTATTTGGAGGATATTAAATAGTTTTGGGGAATTAAACAAGAAAAATGTCTACGGGAAAATATTTGATGTAGGTACATCTTTTTTTATTATTATTTTTTAATCTTTTTTATTATTATTTTTAGATGCTGAAAACCAACACATTCTGTTCTTATTAAGATACAATTTAAAAGTTGATAGTGTTTGGATTCTGCGAATGTATCTTTGGTAAATCTCTGTAGAAGATTATTCTTAGTTTAAGACCATATTTAAATTTGCAAAGAACACTGCCAGCAGTTTCTGCTCTGACAGAATTAGCACAGAATACCTGTGAGAGAACAGAAAGTGAAATACGCATCTTATAAAAGCCTCCATAATGTCTCTGAAAATAATGTATTTCTTAACAAATTTTGAGATGCTTTATTTTATTTTGGGACAATTGGTCAAGCTAGAAATCCAAATAACAAAACCCCGGTAGGCCAGTATATCAAGTTATGGATATATGACTTACATTGTCAAATGCCGCTTCATATTACAAAATACAGGATTTTGATGATAACCCAGAAAAGTATTATATATTACCAACTCATACTTATATATTAGGTTATGAAGCTTTCTGTATCATACTTCTGGGCAGAAACTTATTTTGTTTATTTTGTTTGTTAGGGGGTTTTTTTGGTATAAAATTCTCAGAGTCTGCATTACATTAACGCAGCCACAGCTGTTCAGTCATTCTGATAGACTAGCAGTATATTTCAATAGTGCCTCTTCCTTTTTTTTTTTTTTTTTTTTTTTTGAATTAAATATCCTCCTCATGCTACAGTAATCGTGGACACTCTTAATAGAATTGCATGCGGGAACTTAATTAAGCTTTTCTTCTTCCTTTGTATTTAAAGGAAATTTGAAAAAAATCAATGGCATGGTTTCTAATTTAATGCATGCACCCCACAATGTCTATTAGAGGCTCTTCACACGAGTAAGTCAGGTGAGACAGAACTGTTCATCTTTAGCTCACAATTCATTTTCTTTCAGCTGAAATGTTCACCTGACATTCTAATTGGGGAAGAGTAAGAGTCCTGAGTATATGCATTAATAAATATATATTCTTCATGAATTTATATAATCTCATAACTGCAGTCATTAAAACATATTGGATGGTTATGCAAATAACTGAAGGAATTTCAAATTGTACGTACCATTTGTGAGTCTCATTTTTTGGCCTGCTTTCTTTCATTATGTAAATAATAATTAAAAATGCTTGTGATACTTGTTCTCTAGCTATTGAGTGGTCAAGAGATTCACAGCGTTGTGGAGCAGATGAATTCTTTACTGAGATGGAAATGAGCAGACAGTAAAGGTTATAATTTACAATTTTAGTTGTAAATCCATTTCCAGAAGTCTGACAAAGAGCAATTTTGACAGTATTTCCTTTAGAAGTAGAGGAAGGGGAAGGTGTTACAAAAGTAGATGATACTAAATCTAAATGCAATTCATGCCATATTTCTGTAAGCTATTCTTTTATCTTTCTCTGGATGAAGTCAGTTTAAGTATTCTCAGTTTATTATATTTCTAAATGAGTTTTACTTCCAATAGCTGTTAATTATTGCTGTAACTTCCCCTCATATTAATGTCTAAGTTCTACTCACAAAAAGAAGATTCTTAGCTCATCCTGAATAAAGTCTGTCTGTATAGATTAAAAAAAACCTCTGTGATTTTTTCACATTCCTGAAGTATGGTATATACAGTGTAGGCTTGGTTGTCAAACTGAATGACCAAACCCTTTTTTCCTTAAAAAGCGATAAATGTGGTAAGAGTGTAAAGTAGAATAATAATTCCATACCTAGAAAAGACCAAAAAAGTACCATGAAATGGTTTCTTTTCAGTATATGTTAGATTTACCAAATGTGTTCTGTAACAGTATTGAAGCTAAATGGCAGCTAAATCCAGGACTTGGATGTCCCTAAATTGCTGAAGAAACCAAAAATCTGTTTGGCTGAGATTTTATACAAGTTAGGGAGATAAGCTTAGGCTTAGAAGCAGGTTTCAAAAAAAATAACTGAAAAATATTTTCTTTTTTTTTCCCCCTTTTTCCAGTTTTGGTCCACCAGCCTACGTGACTTGTAAGGATTGGTGGAGCTTTCTTTTGCAGTAGAGGTTTGAAATGCAATGAAAAAAATGTGAAAATAATTCCTTAAGTTTCATGAAAGACTGGCTTTGGGATATCAGCAACTGGTATTATTCCTGCTGAGGGTGTTGGCTGATAAGCTGTGTGACAGACATCCAGCAATAGTATTCTTTTGTCAGTTTTCCTTAAGTTATGTTCCTTTTTCCTTTCAACTGGCAGGAAAGAGTAAAGCAGACTTTAGTTGTAGTTCAGGGAATCTGGTAAGCATTACAGCTTACAGTTACTAATATGTGAAAAGAAGTGTGTATAGAGGGACTTCAATTACGTTACGCAGGTTCAGGATAAATGGTGGAAAGGACACCATAAAGCAGAAAGGAATAAAAATCCTAAGAACTAACAGATAATGCAGTAATCATGATTGCACAAAAAAGAAATATATAAATATTTTATTTATTTATTTAATTACATATTTATACTATTATACTGTATACTATATGTATGTAAAGAGAACGTGCAAGAGAGGAATATGGGAACCTTAGATATACAAGTGAGATTTAAAGGGAAAATAGTGTAACTACGTAAATCAATGCACAATGAGGAAAGTGATTATGCTGGAGTGTGTTCCTGTAACATGTTAATCCTTCCTCTCTGAAGAGCGTCTTGTTTATTTAGGCTATGGCCATCAGATGCTAGATGTTGTAGAACGGTGATGGGAAAAGATGACGTACAGTTGTCATTTGCCAGCAGTCTGTTTACATGATATTTATTCTACTGCAATCTCAAGCAAAGGTGTGAAGGCTTGCATTTATCTGTGTCTAAGAGTTTGTTTCTCTTTTGCACAGTCATTGAAAACATGGTTCTCGATGTGTATGGGATATTTTCTATACCTCAGAAAGTATCTGGGCACACTTAGTACATCTGTAATATTCCTCCAAGACCATTGTGAAGATTAACAAACCGTTTAAGTTTTGACCACTTTTTAGTTTTGCGAGGATTTTCATGAAGGACTAAGGATGACAATAGAAGAGGAAAAAGAGATGTCCTGATTTGTTTTTTGTTTTTGTTTTTTTTAAATGATTTTTTTAAATGCTGCACATGCCAGACTCCCAACAGATGTAGGTGAAGTGTTGTGGAAGCTATGTGTTCCAAGACAGTTAAGTACTTTTATGAAATAACATATGTTTGGTGTATATGGTGGAGGAAGGAATGAAAAGCCATGTCTTTACAAATGCATAAATATATATAGCATAAAACCAAATAGGAATTAACTGAATAATAACTCCACCTATACTTAGAAGAGGATATATAGAGTATTTTAAGAGCTAATCCTGGCATATTTCAGAAAGATCTCATTCCCACTTGGGGTAATGGAGATAACTTTTTTTTGAGGGGGGACCTTTGCTGCATAGTTGCCTTGCTAGAGGGTTTCTTGCATCTTTTGAGGTAATTGATGTCAGATACTGGATCAGGATAACCATTTGCATGATTACTTGTGTGAAGCCTGGTATTTGAAACAATACTTTTTCAGAAGAAATAGCGTGTGCAGAGAATGCAAGATTGGCCCAGATAATTGCAATGAGCAACTCAGAGCTGTTGCTGGTATGTTTAGAATTTTTTGTTGTGTGGGTTGTTACATATAAGTAACCACTAAACTGATTTTTTTTTTCTCACTTGTTTAGACTAAAGTTCTGTTTAAAAAGTAACTCCAAATCTTACCATTATTGTATTGCATTATTAAGCATCAATGATATCAATAGCAAGTACTTTGTTCAGTTAGTAAATTAGGTTTTTTTGGTGGTCACGTGGCTTAGAGACTACATGTTGTGTTCTTTTTCTTCATACGCACATGCAACGTATTTGTGAACCAAGTCAGGTAAATTTGAGCAGCATTCTCAATACTGTGAGGCTGGACAGGCGCAAATGAAGAATAATCAAAAGAAAGTGTATTTACTTCATTGAATTGGAGGGCACAAATTTGGTCTGCAGAAACTTTGTTGTTGATGATAGTATTCAAAATAAAAGAATCCACTTAATGCAGTACTGTTAAATTAAAAACAAAAGCAGATTGAGTAAAGAGAGCAACTATGAGTCAGAAAAGGAGAACCAGTCTATTATGTAAGAATCAAATGCATTTACGTACATGATTTGCAGAGTACAAGAGCACTAATTTCCGTCAGGCAGGAAATTTTCACCCATCCAAATGAAGATTTTTCCCTCTCCCTTTTTAGATCGTCCTTTGCCTGTTGTTTTCTTATGGTATTCCGGCATCAGGGCTGTGAGGGCACTACTAGGCCTTACCGGCCCTGCTCAGCCTCCTCTGGGCTTCCCAGCACACCCCACCCACGGCCCAGGAGCTGCGTGTCAGGACCCCCAGCCCCCGCCTCAGGGACAGTGCAGGAGCACTGCTCTGCAGCTCGGGCCCAGCCCGGCCCTGCCTGGCCATGGGACCTGCTGAACCGCACTCTGACCTGCTGATCGATGTCCTGTTCTGACCTCCGTCCTGCCCCGTCACTGGGTGCCTGCTTGCCGATCACCGGGCTGTGTGCAAGCCTTATTACCATCGCTGGAGCTGGTCTTGATTTGCTGGCAAATCAAGCACGACCAGCTAGGGTAGGTCGCTCAGGACTGTGTCCAGCTGGATGTTGAACACCTCCAAGGATGGAGCTCACAAGCTCTCTGGGAAATTGGTTTTGGTGTTAGATCACTCTCATAGGATTTTTTTTTTCCCAGCATCTAAATAGAATGCCCCGCACTTCCGCTTTTGCTTGTTGCCTTTTGTCCTGTCACTGGGCACCGTTGACAAGAGTCGAGCTCCTTCATCTTTACTCCCTCCTATCAGGTATTTGTGCACATTGATAAGACACCCCCCCACCCACCCCCTGAGTCTTCTCCTTTCCAGTTTAAACCGTCCCAGCTGTCTCATTCTCTCCTTGCTTGTCAGATACTCCAGTCTCTCACACGTTGCTGACTCATACTCCATTTGCCTTCCAGGACTCCCATGTCTTTTTCTGCAGAGCTGCTTTTCAGCCAGTCGCTCCCCTGCGCATGGGGTTGTTCCTCCCCCCGTGCAGGACTTTGCATTTCCCTTTGTTGAACTTCATGAGGCTCCTCTTGGCCTATTTCTATAGCCTGTAGCAGCACAACCCTCTGGTGTACCAGTCACTCCACTCAGCTTTGTTTCATCTCCAAACAACATTACTAGACTGAGTCCCATTTCTGAGAATTCAAGTGAACATGAAACTCTGTCATAATGGCTGAGGGAGGTTGGCTGTCACATCCTGTACTGATTCCTGAAGTGAACTACCCAGAGCAAAACTGTTTGAGACTACTATGGCTAAAGGCTTCTCTGTACAGATGTTAGATGAAAATAGGTATATCTTGACTGAGGGATTTCTAGTTGCTATGCCTGAGGATGAACAAGGGAAGAGGTCTGTTGGCAAGCTCATCGTGAGAAATAGGGGAAGATAGAAAATAGCTTTCAACTCTCAGTGCCAACTCTTCTGATTCAAGGGTTGTTATTAGAGAATGTTTCCTTTGCCCTCTTTCCAGGAAAGGCAAACTTGATTTCAGGGGGATCTGAGTTCTGTTTCTACTTTGTCAATAGATGTTTCCTTGAACTTGAGTATCAGTAATCAAAGTTGTTGCCCAGTTCTGCAGTAAAAACTGCATTGGTGAAGCTCTGTAAAAAGCAGCATTCATATGATCAAGCAGAATTCACCGTAAGATTAGCATTCACAGCTAGATCTGAATTGGTGATTTAAACCCTTTACATATTCATTGAGCCATCCAGTACTCTTTAGCTTTTTTTTTTTTTTTTTTTTTTAAGTGAGAGAAGGAAAGGAAGAAGGGATATTTTCTAAAACTTTAAATCAACTTCCACATTAATGAAGGTGTTGGATAAGCATGAGGAGAAGAATGAAAAAGTCTGCTTCTGGTTTATGTAAAGCATAACGCTCCATGACGTGGTCTCCTCTGACTTTGGGCTAGCAGAAAACTTTGGGCACATTCCATTGACAGTGATAGTGCATCTAGTGTTCTATAGAAAGCATAGCATCAGAGAACGGCAGGTGCAGACATGCTTTTCCATTCAAAACACGGTATCTCCTTTGAAATGCTGCTTGCATTTCATTGCAACATGCTAAGATATGAGAATACAAAACATAACCAATAAGAAAAATAAATCCAGCTATTTTTTCATGGAATGACTGTAAACTAAGTTTGAAAAATTACTTTTGCACGTAGGAGCGAAACTGCTTTTACTTAAGTTGGTGTATACTTCAGTATAAAAAGAGCAATGTGATTTAGAAAGTGTCTTCTTGTGATATGGAGAACCCTCAAATTCTTCTGTGTTTCAGAGGGTTCAAGAATTGACTCCTTGGGCTAGGACATGCAAGTGAGCAAATGGAAAGTCACAGCAGGAATTCAGGAATAGGTGAGGGGTCAAACAATGAAAAACCTTTCATCATGCTGTCACATTTTCTTTCTTTTCATGGGCTTGCACTGTAGCAATCAACCATTCTCTCTCAGCATGAAACTCTGCTCTCACAAGTTCACTCAGCAGTTGGTTGTGTCAACACAACTCTAACAAAAAGGGACTTTACATGCATGACATAAGTCTAGTTCAGGGGGGGAATTCCAGAAACTAGAGTACATTGATTCCAGCTGAGGGTAAACATTGCTTTCTAAACAACTCTTCCTGGCCAAACCTGCAAATGTTGCACCTAAAGACACTTCTTCCCTTTCTTTTAAAGAAAGTAATGTCCTTTGAAGCTGCGTAGCATAGTATGTCATAAATGATTTTTCATTTGGACAAATATCGCTAATGTCACAGCATTGTACAAGGTAGTCACAGACTTTAAAAGATATTTTTGTCCAGATAGAGCCTGTTGCCAGAACAAAAATTTAATGAGCTTTATTGCAGCTTTGCAGCCTTTTATAATGTTGATGTATGAGTGAAAATACTTGCAAGAATTTTTAAGCTAATTTGAACATTTAAGAAAAAAATCTCATTCTATTTTATAACAGTGATACTTGTGCATGAATGAATGACTACAGGTAAAAGTACAGTCACCTTCCTGTGTATTGACTTATGTTGTTTGGTGAATACTTTCTTCATATATTAAGGGAATAACTGAGTTGGATAGGAGAACTTCTATAGGGAGAATGAGTGGATTTCCAGTAACCAAGTTATTGCCACAAGTTTTCCATCAGTCAGGAAGTCTTGGTCTCAAGAGCATTGTGTCCTGATATTGCCAGTATGTGATTGCCTTTCAATGTGTAACTTAGAAGAAGGTGTTTTAGAATTGTCAGAACTATTAGGCATATTTACCTGTAAGCTTTACAAAACATTTCTATATTTCTTCATCTATTTTACCCCTCTTCACTTAAACTTTATTACTTACTGCTACACATTTTTAGATAGCAGATCTGTATTTTTGGATATTTAGAACATAACATATCCATTCCCCATTAATACTCTCAGAGAAAGCATTTCAACTCCTGTTTTATGTAATTTATCTGTATAATTCTAATCCCTGAAGTCCTTCTCTGTGGTTGGGTTAAGTGCCAGTTTCCAAACTGGTTTAAGGTGACCTAAGGCTCTGCTGCCATAGAAAGGAATAGGCCTGTCCTCCAGCTATCTCTTGCCCAACATCATCTACGTATTTATGTCCCTTTCTTCAGTTGTGAATTGGATCAGCTCATGCTCATTTTCTGAAGTGTAAGTTTCCAGTTGAATAAATGGGTCTGAATCAACACTCATCTATAAAAGTGCTGGAGTATACACAAGGCAGAACCTGAGTCCCAAGGTGGCATGAAAGGCAGGACTGTGTGTGAGGGATGGTGTTGAGGCTTTAGTTGATCATGAAACCACACTCTTAGCGTTATGTTTCTTTTTGGGCACATAAGAGGAAACAAGCTCCATTGTGAGAGAAATAACAGAGGCGAATTTAGGATGTAAACGTGTTGAGTAGTTTGTGGGGAAAAATGACATGAGCAAGTAATTTTTTAGTGCTGAGGATACTGATAGCTTTCTGTTCTTGTAGCACTTTGATGGATTTATCAAACAAGCTTGTGCATGTGAAGCTAGAGCTCCCATTCAAATGATGAAAAACCTTTAATCAACTCTAATCAAGATTTCTGTGTTTATTTTCATGGTATTTTTTTGATACGTTTTCATTTGTTGCCTGTCTGGATTTTACGTGAGTCTTTCAAGTGTTGAAACAATGTTATTTTTAAACACTTCATTCCTGCTGTTGAAGTCCTTTTAAAGAGCAACAAGAATTACATCAAAAATAAAAGTCTTCTGACTAACAGATGAAAGAGGAGTAACAAAATTAATTGAATATTTCTTTGTGTCTATGTATCACTGCTTAAGATACTTCATTTGGATTAAATTAATGCTTTTGTCCTTTGACCAGTAAAATGTTTCCTAGTGTGTTGGCTTAATTTTTTTTTTTTTTAAGGATAAACCCAAGGAATTTATTTTTAAATTATCTTGCGAAAATATCAGAATAATTCACTTTTTGTAGATGCAGAATGAACTTCTAAAAATGTGCATAGAATGTATGCATTTTCTTCTTGGCTAATGGAGCCAGGGTGCAGCTGATTAGCGAACAGTTTTGTTAATTGTTGTTGTGATATTCATGGATGGGATCAGTAGGCAGTCAGAAATAGTTATTGAATCGATGCAAACAATAAATAATGCATTAAGGCAACCTACTATAATTTCTTCTCCCATTTCAAGTTATTGATATGCTGATGCCAATTTGATGTCCTTAACTGAACTTGGCAACTGCTTAGTTACTCGAAACTCTATTAAAACCTATTATGAATATTCTTTTAAAAATCATATCTGCTCTTTATACCAGCGAATTTTGCCTATGTTTTGAGACAACACATTCCAAATCCAAAATGTTTATAGTTTCTGGTGATTCCACTCCAAACATGATTGATATGCTATTCCCTGATATCCTGCTGACTATTTAGAAGAAAAATGATGAGCCAGCAATGCCGACCTAAAGCACTATGTAAGGGCTATATTCCATATTGTTAAGGAAGATAGATTGGGGAAATAATTAATGTAGCCAAGTAATTAATAACTCTTTGGTTGCCCTGCAGTACCAGAAGCTTAAGAAACCTATCTTATTGCTCCTATCTGTCCTCAAAATTAATGATCTCTTATTTAGGCTTCTAGCTTTCTATGCATAAGCTATCACAATAATAGCAGTACTTTCTTGTAGCCTGTGGTATCAGCATCCAGAATGCATCCATCTAGAAATGAAAGAAATAATCAGTACTGCTTTAAAGTCTTCAACCTGGAACAATACCCACTACGCTGAAGCCCCAAAGCATGTTCAATAACAGGAACCATAGAAACTGCCAAAGCAAAGCACAAAATTATTCAGGTTCTTTTTCATTTGTCTGTAAATTGGATTAAGGGATTCTACCAGGGTATGCTTGTGTGTTGCAGTATATCTAAAACAAATGTCCCAGTCAGAGTCAACCACCTTACACTGTCTTCCTGGTAGTAAATTGTATTCACCCGACTGATCAAGGACCTCTAATAAAATATTCCAGAGGGGAGGTGGTTCTCTCTTCTCACGTAAAAAAGGTGTGTTGACACCCTGCCTCCTGACACCCTGCCCCTCGATCAATATCGGCGGTGTAGACAGACTACCAGCACCTTGCCTCTGACCCCCATCAGCTGTGTAGGCAGGGTGGCACCCACTTTATTCAGGTAAAGTATGATTCTCCTAAATCACGCCGCTGCTGCTGGAGTCACGGGGTGGTGCGACTCTTGCCCGCATTCAAAAGGCATTTACCTGACTGGCTATTGCTGCCAGATGACCTGGACACCAAGTGTCTCTGGCAGCCCACCGGAGCCCTGGCATCGCTTGTGATCCAGCTTTTGCTATTGGTGATCGGGTGAGTTGCCATACAGGCGCATCATTGATCATCTTTCTTACTGCCTCAATAAAGCTTTGTTGTCAGACTCCTACTGCTCAGACCACATGTAGATATATTGAATGTCGGACGAGATGTGTGGAACTGGACTTGTGTAGGGGCTATTCTGGTCCCCTATGTCTGGGAGAAAAGAAAGGTGAACTTCCTTGTCTGGTATGAAACTTATTTAAGGCAAATACTTTAATTAGGTGGTTAGAATTTTGAACAAGCTCATACGGAAGAACAGCCGCTTTTTTTTTTTGCTTTTGTTTCTAGATGCCATTCTACATGAAGCAGTTGCTTTCTTGTGAAGCACAATGTTATGAATAAATCTATTCTGCCTGTACAAAATAATCAGGCTGGCTGGTCTGTTCAGCTTCGTCACTTGGGTCACCAAAACACCATACAGCTTGCAAGCTAAGTGTACGTGTCTCACATTTTGTCTCAACTTTAAAAGATGTATTTTAATAATAATAATAATAATAATAATAATAATACTAAGCACAATTGAACATCTAGCATACTTTTGCCAGTAGTGAAATGGGAGGGAGGACTGCTCTTACGCACTGCTAGACTGGACGGTAGCCAGTGTGATAGCTCAGTACTTCAGAGATGGGACAAGATGGCCTCGCAGAACAGGGACTTGGCTGCTCTGCATGTTTCTTTTCAGAGCTGTCATAGGGTATGGTGACAAAGTAATTGCTTTGGTTTGTTTTCATTTGATGCTTTGGCTAGTAAAATGTTTTTGCAAAGGATATGAAAACAGGAACATTATACCTTTTCTAATCTGGGAAATTGAGTGAAATTAATGGGAATGGTGAAATTATTTTGTCAAGTAGGTATAATTTTGGGGCGAAGTTCTGACGCAGCTGAAATAAAAGGGAATTTTACCACTGAAAACAAGAGGGTCAGGGTTTGTCCTGCAGGGTTTAAGTCTTAATGTCTTTGAAACCAAGCACTCCTAGAGTACGAAATATTTGCAGTTAGACTGGAAACTTAGCGACGTTATCAAATGCAGTCATGATTATACTATTACATTTCTTTGTACATAATGGCAAGTCCCACATCTATGTGCACTTTGCACTAGATCAGAACAAAGAACAGTGCACATTGTCTTCAGAAATGGATTCTTACGGGGATAAATTGATGTGGCATGAGCTGCATGCCTTGTAGTGTGAGATACTTAGAATATTTTTGTCTTTAGAACTAATTTGAAAAAATAATCTCACCTTGTAATATCCTGAAAGCAATGAGAATTTACTATTGATCTTTACTCATGAGAAAAGGATAACAGAGATGCGGTTGACAAGAAAAGTCCCTGATACTTCTGGTAATGTTTATCACAGTTGTAAAAAAGCACAGTGATAGAATTTTTTTCATGTGTATACGTTTGTATAAACATTCAAGTACAAACAGATATATCTGCGTAGATATCTCCTTTTCCTCTATGTTGTTATGCTTCTGGGAAGCACATTGCAGAGCTGGGACTTTTCAGAATATAAATTTATCAAAAGCAATATGATTAATTAATCAGTCAATCTGCTTAAGAAAACAGGAAAGATACAAGCCTATTGCATTTGTCACTACACTGTTGGTAATATATTTGGGAAACAGTATTTTCAAAGTCCCAAACTCAGTTTTAAATTATTCTCTTTGCTCACTTTTTAATGGAAAGGTAACTTTTCAGAATCTAGATCCTTTTTAAATGGAAAATGTGCAATATTATCTAAGGAAAGTATGAAGTTGATTTACTATGCATGATTTTTTCAGTTCTTTGTACACATTCAGTATGGTTATATTTTTGCTCAGGACGCATATATATATTTTTCTGCTGAACTTTTCTCGATTGCTTTTTTATCAGGTTTACAAATCAAATCAAACAGGTATATTGCAGAGCTCTCTGATATTATTTTCTGCGCTTATAGCACAATGTATTGAATTATGCTTGCTCATGTACTGCTGCTGCTATTCTCTCCAGATTGAGAGAGGATGACTGTGGGGGCTGTAAATTCACTTGGCTTCCAGCACCACTGGTTAAATCAAGAGCCCTATTCAGGCTAGAGAAGAGACAGAGCAAGTGTTCATTACACAAATCAATTTGGTCAAAAGTACAGCACAGTGGGTACTCAACCATTGCTCACATAATATTGTCAACTTAATCAAATAATGCCTAGAAGACATTCACAAGTTCTTTCTCTCGGAGAAATAACTTGATTGGTGCAGCAGGAAAAAACAGGTGCTGTTTTGAGCATATTTTTTTTAATTTAATGAGCTTTTTTTAATTTAAAATTCTAAAAAGTTTTACCCTTACACGGGTACATATACAAGAGAAATTCAGCGTAGCACCTGAGTTTGCCATTGAGTGTATTTTAAAAAATAATCTATTGATTTTCTTCCCTTTCTTTTCTTCCTGTAAAGAATTTACAGGTTATTCCTACTAGAATTAGGCTGTTCTTCCTCTAGACTTGGTGTGGGTTTAAAAAATATGCAACCGATTTGTATTTGTTTACAGATTATAGAAGTATGATCAAGACTTGGTAAAGCTTTTTCAGGTTATTCTAATACAATATATTTTCAGTTTGTCTAGGAAGAGATAATAGGGTTAGTTCAATTTGAGGCATTCCTACTATTTATGTTCCATTTACTCTTTAAAAGCTGAGATTGAGGACAGCATTCTTTTTGTAGTGGCATGCAAACAGCTATTCTGTGACAGCATTTCATTACATTTAAAACAGGGTTTGAGGGTGAAGGATTTTGTCTACACCACCATTGTTTTGTAGAAAATGAAAGAGATTAGTCAATGAAAAAGAACGGAGGGAAAGTGTAATACTCACAAGTCCAGTGTAAGAAACATTATAGGACCGACTGTCTTCAGTAATAGATGGAAAGGGATATAGGAAATTTGTATTTGCTAGGAAGGAGAATGTTTTGGGTTTTCTTCTGCCCAAAGGGTGTACACAAGGCCCTCTCTTATTTCAGATTCACTGAACATTCTGTTTTATTGCATGTGGTGCCTTTGCCACAAGTGCTAAGGATGGGAGATGACACTTTTGTGTCCAGTCAGAAGTAACCTGGGAAATAGGTTCGTATTAAAGCTGGATGAAGGTTTTAAAACATAATTTCCACCCCCCGCCCCCAAAGAACATATCTATGGGTGAAATATATTGCAAATTTGGATTAGTAACGTCTTAAAAAGGGGCAGGGAGAGATAATATTTTCTCCAAATAGGAAATTTTAAAATGTATTTTATCCAGAAAAACATCTTGCTTAGTAGTTTTCTTCACTTCTATATATTTTTATAATTCTTGGGAAAAAGCTAGAAAGTGAAACCAAAAAATTTATTCACTGAAATGTTTTAGAAAATGGCTCTTTTCAGTTAAATTACTACTCTTTGGTAAATTAGAGTAGTTCCTTCTGATATCAGAAATTCATAGTGCAGGTTGATCCTGAGGCAACACACTGGATCATGTGTTCTTTGGTTGTGAGCTGGAATGATCCAAGACTCTTCATGCTTCACTTGCCCCCAAAGGAGCAGCAGCTCTTGAAGGACTAGATATACTCTTAACAGGTGCTTCAGGAGTACAGCGTGGGCCACCACCTGCACTTGCGTGATCACAACAGAACAAATTCTATTAAGAATCATGCATGCCTCTTGCCAGTTGTTAGGCGGAACTTTTTTCAGCCACCGAAAACTTGCAGCATAACTGGCACTCCTCATTTTCATTACATTTAACCTCCTCTCAGTGAAAATGGAATAATTGGTAGTAGTGACAGTTGTGGAAAAACTAGTCTGGCCAGAATAAATATATTGTGGTTTTAATTGATTTTAAGAACTTGACTTCAGCGTGAAGTCTTTTAAGAACTTGAGTGAAGTCCTTTAAAGAATAGACAATTTCTATTTCTAGAACTTAGTTAAGGAAACAAAAAATTAGTATTTTGGTAAAGATAAAGAATTTCTTTACAAAACAATAGATTTTATTTAAACTGTCCTGATGATGGATTTGGTTAGAAAGCATAACGTATATTTATGCTGAAAGTACCTTATATGAAATAAAAAAATCATTTTCTGAACCCCCCTCTTTGATTGGGGTTTGTTTACCTAGAAGAATGGTTTCAATTTTAATTTATTTGAACACCTAAGCCTTCAGTAGCTCACTGAAGTAAAGGGAGTTCATCTCAATTTATTTCTGTGTATGTGCGAATTTGGTCTTCTATTTCCGTATTCTGTATTTATAACTTTCATTATAAGTTTTAAGACTACCATGTATTAAGATTCTTTAATATTTTATAATTGCAAATATGTAGTGGAATAGGAACCAGAAAGCAGTCTATGTGATTTGACCAGAAATGGCAAGGGGTATGACAGCGCTAGGCAGTGATATACTGAGAGAGAGAAGAGCAAATCAGTAAAAAAAAAAAATTCCTGTAAAATATGTATAAATATTGAAGACAACTGAAACTCAGAGAAAAGTTTTATATCAGATGTAACTTGCGTTAGCTTCGGTAACAGTGTTTACTGAATGCAGACTAGCAAAGGCTTTTCTTTTCTGTGTCATTTTTTCCTGAGTATATTTTGAACTGGCAGAGAATTACTTCAGATATTGTAATGAAACATTGTATACAAGGGCATCTGATTTTAGTACTAGTTTTCTTAAATCTTTGTTATTATCATTTACTCCTCCACACACTTCTGGTAGCTGATTTGATAATTTCAGTGATAAATATTAATGCTATTCTATACTTAGGCAATATTATGAGCATATCTATTTCATTTAAATTGGCTAGCTCAAGAAGTTGGTTTCATGATGTTTGTTTCTCTGAGTGGATAGATATATATCCTCATCTTTTGTCTTAAATAGTTTCTCTTCAATATTTATGAGAGAATACCAATGCAAAACATAATTTTTATTAAACTGGAGATATGTATGTATTGAATAAGATTGGACAAAGGTCAAGAAAAAAGTGAACTATAAAGAGAACTATCAGAGAATAATGACAGGACGACACAGGGTCTTAAGATAGAGAGGAATATTTATTCTCTGAAATGATAGATTAAAATTGACATATGAAGACATATTTCTGACTAGAGATGTAGGCATGCCTCACGTGATTTTCTCTGAATGTTGTCCATACCTAAATTAAATTTCACCAAGATTAAACTTGTTTAGCTCATATCTATCGATTGAGTTAGAAATTATTGTGGAAAATTGAGCATCTCAATTCTGTATGAAGTGCCTGCAAATGCAACCAACTGTCGTTAAAGGATTCAAGTTTCAGCAACTTATTTTAACATTTATGACATAAAATGGTTCTGGAAACTTGCAATTGTGTGCAATTGTGTGTTAATAAATATCCATAGCAAATGTTTTTTACATAAATAAGATTTTGTAGCAGTGTCTGTCATTTTATAGTCAATAGGATGCCAAAGTTCTCATCCTGTGGATCCCTCCAGGCAATACTCATCAATAATCTGCTAAAATATGTAACTGTTTATTAGGTTTTTTAAATTAGAAATAAGTTCTCAGTGGAACCAGAAAAAAAGTCATGCAGCAAATTGGTGGAAATGACCTTTCGGTGAAGATGACAAATGACACCTTAAACCTCAGAGCTACAAACTAACCTGATACAGTGCTGACTGACATGCATAGGAAAAAAGCCAATCTGTAGTAATTTTCAAGGGTGCTAAGAACCTACAGTTACCATTGATTTCTATAGCACTAAAGGTCTGTATTACCAAGTGCTTTCAGCTCCCAGTGCATTCGTAGCTTTACTTCTTGGTTTACCTGTTTAGAAAAACAGCTTCTTTTAAAATTATTTGAGTTGTCACACACTGGATTTTTTTTTTTTTAAATAGTTTTAACAGTTATGAAGCACGATGTAGGTTTCTAGAAAAGTTTAGGAATTTTACAGTCTCATAGAAATTCCATACCTCAGGCTTTGTTAATGGAAGCAGTCTGTTTTGGGGTATTTACTGGTGCCCTGTAATAAACATTGTACCATGTCCACACCCACGGTGGTACATTGTGACTACACTGGACCACATTGTACTCACATGATGCCGTTGTAACCAATTACGTCACAATAGAAAGGCATGAAGTGCCATAAAAACCATCAAAATTCTATTGAAATTTCATACCTGCAAAAACTAATATGCTGTTGAAAATAAAGTTGTGAATTTTGGTTAGGAAGAGAGACAAGAAAGGAATTGTTCCCTTGTAATTTAAGGGGTTGCCTTATCCAAGGTCACAACTGCAGAAGGAGAGAGACCCTTAAAGGTCTCTGGATAGCTATTAGAGGAAAAAAAGGACCTCTTTGTTCTGAAAATTATTATAGACCTCCAGCTGGTAAGATTCAGTGGATGAGAGCTTTAGTAGGCAACTGGAGGTGCAGTACTAAACTCATGAATAATAGGGATTTGAGGTGATTTGGTGCTTCCTGTAGCTGGCCTGCCAGTTGAGATTGCTGTTGGAATGTACTGGTGACAAGTTCTGCAACTGAATGTACAAAAGGCAACCAGAAGAGAGGTTCTTCTGGATGAGATTCGAGCCACAATGGAGAACCTGATGTTAATGCCAGGCTAGAGATAATCTCTGAGAGTGAATATGAAATGCAATCTTGGGAGGAAGGGTAAGAGAACCTTTCTCCTCTGCATGAGTCTTCACTGTAGAGGTCAGCCTCAGCCAGGTGATGATTACAATAATTTCCCAACTGTTAGAAAAAGTTGTCAGGGAAGAAACCAATTAAAGAATATTCAGGTAAGTTAGGTGTGGTGGGTTGGGTTTTTTTCAGTTAACTGTTTCTAATTAGTTCCGTTCCAAGGTATTTAAAGATTAAACTGATAATATTTTGGAGCCATTAGTGTCTGTCCCTGTTACCTTGTAGAAAATGAGCAGACGTACTGGAGATCAGGAGTAGAGTAGACATAATGCTGGTTTTTAAAGAGGAGGGAGAGAGAAATGTTGATTATATAGGCTAAAGGGATGTGCTATTATCAGAGTTTCAGTCCTTGGAAAATACTGGAACGAGTAAATGCACATTGCTTTTTTAACACCTGAATGTACAAGAAGAATAGCCATCAGCACAGATTTGTCAAAAAGATACAGTCTTTTAGTTCTACAGTGGCCTTGTAGACAAAGGAAGAGCCTTGAATGTTGTATTTTGCTTTTCATAAGGCTTTGACACTTTCACACAAGACATGCTTTTAAGCAAGCTGGGAAATATGGTAAACATGCAACTACAATAGGCTGGGTGGAAAACTAGAAACTGTGTTTAAGTAGCTCGCTATCAAAATGAGAAGATTTATTAAAAGGAGTTCTGGAGGGATTTGTGGTGACTCAGTGTTTTTCTGTATTTTCATTAATGATCTGAAATGATAGAATCAAGTGTACACTTACTAAATTTGCAACTATGTCAAGCTGGGAAGGACTGCAAGTACATTGCAGGACAGGATTAGAATTCAAAATAATCTTGGTAAATTGTAGGTTTTGTTTGGAAAAATAAGATGCTATTCAAAAACATCAAATGCAAGGTGTTTACACGGCAACAACAAACTGCACAAATACACCATGAAAAATCACTGGTTAGAGAGCAGTTCCATAAACAAGATTATAATGGATTACAAGTTGTATATGAATTTACATTACCATCTTCTATAGGAAAAAAACTCAGTACACACACAAGGAAAAGCAAGGACCACCAGATAGCAGATAGTTCCAGTGGTAAAATGTGTTGAATAGTTGGGTTATGAATTGTGATCTCTTCACAAAGTTAAATTAATGACTTTTTGATAAGTGAAGGTAACTCTGATACAGCTTTGTACTCAAAAAATTATATCACGTGTGAAAAAACACACAGACTATGCTCCCTTTTATGTAATTTCTGTTTAATGATAAGGCTTAGGGGGGTTATTTATTTGTTTTGCATAAAGCATACTAATTTGCTTGATTGAGTCAGGAGAGGGTATTGAAAGAGACCAAACCCATAACAGATCAGGACTTGTACTGATTGCATACAGGACTGCAGGGGCGTAGCAAGGCTAATGTCCTATGCTAACTTCAATTAATTTTTGAAGAAATATCAACCACTGGTCTTTAGATCCTCTAGCAATGAAAATATTCTCTTGGAATGTATTATATATGTTTAAGGTAAATTGCATTCTAGCTCTTTGAGTCCACAGGGCTTTCAAACTTTCCTTTCTGGGATTTTGCAAAATCCAACCTGTCCTCTGTCCTATGTGTATTTTACCTCCTTGGTGTTACTTAGACATTTTTGTATAAGCTTTACATTCCAATTTCAATTTGCAGTTATCCTTCTCTAGATCTCCTAGGCACATCCATAGATTTTGGGATGATAATACACTTTGTAAAGAGGCTGTTATGTTGTCAAGCCTTTTAATACATTGTAAATGGTTTAGCTCTGTTAATTCTGCCACAGACTTCTTTAAGGATGTTTACAAGTATGAATCTTTGATGACAGTGACTTTCTGAAGTTTCTGGTTTTCAGTCCTCACTGCCCAAACTCTGAGACATTCTTTGCTGAAACTGTAAATTTCAGGCTTCTGTGAACAAAGGTGGTAAAATCAAAAAGAAATACCCAGAAAATAACAGTACCTGGATTTACCCACTTCACCCATAATTTATAGCTCCTTCATTTTAGCATCATATTCAGAAACCTCACTGGCTTTTTGATGGCAATATATCTGTTCAGCTTCCTGGTACGGAAGTTGCTCCTAATGTTTTGGCATGCTAATAGTGCACTGTTCAACCCTCCTACTTCTTGTTTCTCATCATTTATATTAATACAATGAACAGAAATTACTTGCTCCAATTTGCATTTATACAGTACACAGATTATATAATTTCTTCCTGGGGCAGCCTTTGTTCCTGAAACTAAACAGCACCTTCAGAATTCTTTAATTCTCTTCAGATTAATCTAATTGACCTTAAATTCTTCTGGAGTGTTGTATTTCAAGTTTCCAGTCCCTTGTCCCCCACCTGCTCTCATATACCAAATTGCCTTCATATTTCTCTCTTTTTAAGGCCTGAAGGTAGAAAGTAATCTCCATGGTGTCTATGGATGGAACAGTTGCCCAAAATCTAAATTTTAAATTTTTGAGTTGGTTTTAGATAGGAAGAGATACTGTCCTGGCTTCAGCTGGGATAGAGTTAATTGTCTTCCTAGTAGCTGGTATAGTGTTATGTTTTGGGTTCGGTATGAGAAGAATGTTGATAACACGTTGATGTTTTCAGTTGTTGCTAAGTAGTGTTTAGACTAAGTCAAGGATTTTTCAGCTTCTCATGCCCAGCCAGTGAGACGGCTGGAGGGGCACAAGGGGTTGGAGGGGACACAGCCAGGACAGCTGACCCAAACTGGCCAAAGGGGTATTCCATACCATGTGATGTCATGCCCAGTATATAAACTGGGGGGAGTTGGCCTGGGGGGGTTGCTGCTCGGGAACTAACTGGGCATTGGTCAGCAAGTGGTGAGCAATTGCATTGTGCATCACTTGCTTTGTATATTCCAATTCTTTTATTATTATTGTCATTTTATTATTGTTATCATTATCATTATTAGTTTCTTTTTCATTTTATTGAACTGTTCTTATCTCAACCCATGAGTTTTACTTTTTTTTTTCCGATTCCCTCCCCCATCCTACTGGGTGGGTGGGAAGTGTGTGAGTGGCTGTGTGGTGCTTAGTTGCTGGCTGGGGTTAAACCACGATGGCATGGAAAATGTTTTTGTCTCTTAACAGCTATATACCATGTTTAGTATTTAAGTCACTAGAAATTTGTAAAGAAGAACTGTTTAATTTGTGGGACCCTGCCTGTGAGTTCAGGGAGTAGCAGATGAAGAGATGTGGTGGCACTGACTCAGTTTTAGGTTTACACTTGAGCCGTTCCCAGTTCCTTGCTTGGATCACTTGAAAGTCCTTCTTTAGTGCACACAGAAGTTTGTATTTGAGTATCATCGTACCCCGTGAAATGTAGGCACTGCTGATGAACTGATGCTTCTGCAGAAATGATAAGGACCTTTATTTGTAAAGTGTTCTTAGCACAGAAGTATAGGCAATACGGGAAATTGTAGATATTTGTACTTTGAATTTGAGAACATTTGCATTTACTGGGGAACATGATGTTGAATTTAACTTGCTAGAATTAAATTTATATGTAGTTATTGCTGATGTAAATGATGTATTCTGTTTGAGTTGTTTTGCTTCCTCCTTAACAGGCTTATTGGTACTAAAACTGTGTGGTAAGGTTTATTTTATTTAACCGTTTTTATTTTGCTTCAACTGTTGTCTCTTAAAAGAAATTTGATACTAGCAGGAAATGGGAGATTTCTTCATTTATTTTTTTTTAAATTAAAAAAGTCAGAAAGACAAACTGAACTGTAACATTAGGACACGAGAGAAAAATGAATACTTGGAAGATGAATATGGTCAGAAGGAAGAGGAAGGACAGAGAAAATAGAGTAACAGTTGTAAGATGGTCCTTGTAGTTTCATTCAACTATTTTCTTTCCTCTTCTTTTCTTCCAAATCCCCTCTACCAGTGCAAAAGAAAATAACTATGTTATTTTTACATACCTATGCAAAATCTTTTTCTAGTGAATGTGTGCTGTATCTGCAGTGATTAATTAGGCACTGTATGTGTCGTGGTTTAACCCCAGCCAGCAACTAAACACCACGCAGCCGCTCACTCACTCCCCCCACCCAGTGGGATGGAGGAGAAAATCGGGAAAAGAAGCAAAACCTGTGGGTTGAGATAAGAACGGTTTAATAGAACAGAAAAGAAGAAACTAATAATGATAATGATAACACTAATAAAATGACAACCATAATAATGAAAGGATTGGAATATACAAATGATGTGCAGTGCAATTGCTCACCACCCGCTGACCGACACCCAGCCAGTCCCCTGAGCGGCGATTCCCCCTCCCACCTCCCAGTTCCTATACTAGATGGGACGTCACATGGTACGGAATACCCCGTTGGCCAGTTTGGGTCAGGTGCCCTGGCTGTGTCCTGTGCCAACTTCTTGTGCCCCTCCAGCTTTCTCGCTGGCTGGGCATGAGAAGCTGAAAAATCCTTGACATTAGTCTAAACACTACTGAGCAACAACTGAAAACATCAGTGTTATCAACATTCTTTGCATACTGAACTCAAAACATAGCACTGTACCAGCTACTAGAAAGACAGTTAACTCTATCCCAGCTGAAACCAGGACAGTATGATATAATTACAGAACACAGATGAGAAATTTCTATCATATACTGATAGACCAGCATTGGTTCATTTTACTTTTTGGATGAGGGACGTTATGTTTTTTTCCTAATCTCTCTAGGTGTTTATAATTGTTTGTTAAATTGTAATATGCAGCCATGTCCTTCAATTATAAAATAGCATTTTAAAACTAGGAACAGTATCCCTGTAAGAAGTACCATGATATGATCTTATTTCAGTGAGAAAAAATCTGTAAAACTTTGTTTCTGGGTCTCACTTTTATGTCAGGCAACCTTCACCACTGATTATATTTCTGTTCCCTATCAAAACTCAAGGTCTTTTCCATAATAGTGACCATTTATCTGGACAAAATGACCCTCTGGTGCCCATCAGCACTGCTTATGAAATAGCAACTAGGATGTGATGTGTTACCTACCTCCTGTGTAGAAGTCCCAATGGCCTCTGAATGAAAGTACTAATCTTGAAAGTGTACAGCTTGCTTCTGCAAGTAGGCTGCTATGTGGACATGGAGATTCAGTTTCTTCTGTTGGCAAACACTGATGAGGTTAAAGGGGTTTCAACAGTCTTATAATATAGGGAGACATATTTCTTCTTTTTTTAAAAGCAGATAAGAAAATCAACAAATAATAATCTCCTTCCTATTCTCCAGTTTATTCCAAATACATATTAAAAATATCACTGAAACTGTATACTGTTGAGACAGATACAGAAATTGATTTGATTTTCATGTATTTCAAATTCTGGTATTTGTCAGTACCTTTGAGCAGATTTAATTCCTTTTTAGTCTTTTTTTTTTTTGAGAATTTAAGCCCACAACTTTATGATAAAAATGGCAGAAATACTTACAATGTGCTTTATTTTGCTTTACCCTTTTAGCAGACAGATGATGCAGCACAGACCGATGGCCAGCAACAGACACAATCTTCTGAAAACACAGAAAACAAATCACAGCCAAAACGGCTTCACGTCTCAAATATACCATTCAGATTCCGGGATCCAGATCTTAGACAAATGTTTGGTGTAAGTACTCATACTTTATTTATGCTTTTTTATATTTGCATTGCAATAGGTATTTTATATTATAGTCAGCTGTGAGAGCAGTATCTCTGATTTAGGTTGTTTAACCATTTTCAGTAAAGACTCTCTTTTCATTTATTCATAACCAAACATCTGATTTGCTAGCCACAACTGGGAAAAGAAATTCTACTGATTCTACTGTATGTGATACAGATGGGTGTGTTCTATGTATTGTGTTGTTTTGTATTACATTCAAAAAAAGCTATCTACGTTGGCTTAAAATATTGAATACATATATATTCGTGCTGTACAAATCTGGATTTATATGGCTGTATTTATGGATTTTGGAAAGCATGATGTAAAAAAGTCAATGACTGACCTCAGGAGCAAGGGACCCAAATCTACAGAAGTAAGACATGGGCTGAATTTAAGCAGGAAGCCCGGGAGTAGGAATCCTGACCCATCCTCACAGGTATTGTAGGTCTGTAAGCTTCTAAAGTTTTTGCCAGTATTTTTCTATAAGTCTCTCAATTTTTGCTTTTACCCAGGCCGTTAGCTACCTTCAAGTGCATCGGCTGTGTTTCACACATCTCATAGGTGCTGTTGATTCTAGGCTCATACCTGTGAGAGGTTAGACCGGGTTTCTTCTCCCTGCTCCAAGAACTCTTGGGTTATTTTGAAATGCCACTAAATAAAATCTAGAAATAGTACTTGATCAGCTGTTAGAACCCAGCTTTTCCTTTTCCAAGTTAGTACTCTTGAGTATTTTTGTTACTCTTGCTTTTTTATTTCTGACTCACTAAAACTTAATTCTCCTCTGCGTTACAGTTTGTTATAGAGTGCAGCATCAAGTACTTCATGGCACTATACTTTTCTCCATCTTTCATGTTCAGTTCGGATTTTTAAGTTCTTCTAATGTCTTTGTATGTGAGTTAAGACATTGTGGTTTTCAGTATTTATTTCTATGAAGTGAAGGAAACAGTCACTGGAAAAAGAATCCTGGTATAGTACTGGGAAATGAGAGTGACTGTTTTGCTGTATCTGGCTTGCTACAAGTAACCTCCCCTAAATGCAGCTTGTAGCTCATCAGCAAAATAGCAGAAGGCATAATAATTAACCCTCTAGAGAAAAATATGTAAATTTATTTAAATTAAACAAACCACTTAAAATAGATGGATTTTATTTGAAAGTACTTCAAATGAAAGGATTGGGGTGGTTTTTTTGAGGTATTGTAGTAATTTGTAAGTGAATAAAAACATTTCTTTTCAATATTTCTAAGTCTTAGGTCTCAAAAGACTAACACTGAGAATGGCTAGAGTTTTCCAGCTTTAGAATGACGTGGTAACAGTAAACTTTTAGCTTCTGAATTGATAGAAAAATGAAGTTTCTGCAAGTGTGAGTTGAAGTACCTGATGCGAAATATGGTAATGCTGCATCATGACCATATTATACACATAACAGGTGATCTTTTTACATGGACATAAATACAGCAGAGGATTGTTTAAATATTAAGTCATTGTCTGCTTATAGGCTAAAGTTGCAGTTAAAATGTTAATTAGATGGTGAATGCAAGAACATAAAATAAGCCAAGGGATAACAAATGATGGCTGATTTTTCATAATCAAGTTGAAAGCTAGAGAAGGAATACTGTCCTTCTGGCCTGAAATTGTTTATTATATCTTAAAAGACTGGAGTATAGGCTCATTTCCGCAGTTTCTTGGACTCTTGTCAGATTACTCTTCATTTGCCTGCCTCTAATTTCTGCCTTTTTGTTTAATATACTGTGTCACTTATCGGTGTTAACACTGATCCATACTGTACGTTAATGACATATGAAATGACAGAAACAACCCACTGATACAGTAGAGTGTCACATCACAAAACGTGTCATATCAGAAAGCATTCTAACTAAATGCTGCCCAAATCAAACATTTATTGTCTTAGTAAGACAAGTCCAATAGAGCCTTTTTCTTTGGGATAGCAACTGTGGTCAAGTTTTGTGTGTGTGAACAATGCCTAGATGATTGTGAGTGCTATTTTAAGGTCAACAGTAATGACAGATACTACTAATATTATCATAGAAGTGCAATTCTGAGCAGGCAAAAATCCCCAACAAGTAAGTATCCATTCCAGTTTTCCAAGTTATACTCTAGTAAGACAAGAATTGCCTAGGGAGTAATGATTATCCCTTTTCAGCAAGGGTGGAGAGAAATCCTCCCCCCTTGAAGCCAGCACCAAAACTCCCAGCTGGTTTAATCTCATTCCTGTAAAGCAGAAGTAACCAAACTGGTTTACCTGTCCTGGAAAGCAGCTGCAAAAAGTCTTCTGAAACAAAGGTTCTTCAGAGGGAAGGATGACCAGAGGGCGGCAATGTTAACGCAGCCATTAATCCTGTCTTGGTAGTGATGTTTATTACGCTCCAAGCAAAGTAAACCAGTAGCGTATTACATATAAAAAAAAACAGTGATGGCAGCTGGACTGAGTGGATCACAAAGAAGTAACCTACTGTGTGCAAAGACAAAATAAAAAAAAAGAAATTGAGAACTTTCACTTCACTGTGATCACAGTCTAATGATGATTTCTTTTTTGTCAGGTGGTGTCACTGAACTTAAAGTTCATAAATGCATATGTGGAATGATAGCGACAAGTGTAATGATACATGTGATTTAGTTGTAATATTGATCTCGCTCCTCTTCAGTGTGACTTTTTGGTGCTTGACTATTTTTGGTTTTATATTCTTTAACTTTTTTATGTGGTGCACCATTTTCTGAAACAAACATTTGTACTGTATATGATTGAAGTGTTGAAGTTATCTTATTTTCATGTAACTTTTCTATTTCTTTGCAGCAATTTGGTAAAATCTTAGATGTCGAAATTATTTTTAATGAGCGAGGCTCAAAGGTAAGCAGTTTAATTCACCCATGGAATTTTTTAATTTGTTTAAAATATTTATATGAGTAAAAGGAAACAACTGCACTGCTGTAAAAAGTAAGACCTGAAATTCCATGTTAGTGAAAACATCTTCTGAGCTGTCATTCAGTTTCCTAAGTAGCATGAAAATCATTGGACTCATTTTATATCTTTTAAAGGGGGTAATTTTAGCTACTCCAAACTGTCATCTGTTTTATGGGAACGTTGATTTCTGCTGTCTTTATTCTTCAAGGGTAAATTATCTTGTTTATTTTATAAGATGAGTCCATACTTACAGATGTTTGTAGGCAGGTTTGTATTAGTACAGGTATTTTTTCCCCTGTTGAAATGAAAGATGATAATGATACCTAATAACTATCCTCTTTAGTAATTAGCTGAGAAAATATGTGATTGTTCCAGATAATCTAAGTGCAGATGTTTTCCTCTTTAGTTAAAGCTTCAGTACACCAACCCTTTGAAAACAATCTATTTTAACATTTATTTGATTAAAAGAATTCTTATTGTATTGCAAACATTTAATTTTTTCTGAAAATTACTTTGCCTTAAATGCATACTTCAATTTATTCAATATTTAAGAAATAAAGCAAGACAGAAAGGCTATGACTGCATTAGCATCATTACCTGGTGGAAAACTGTAGCCCAGTATGCTTCAGCTATGATATCAGGTGCATTGTCAGGGTTTATCTGTATGTCATGTGCATGATACCTTTTTCCTTTTCCTGCCATGGCAGACACACTAGAATGTTTATCCACCAATTTTTCAGTCTTTCTGCAACTCTCATATATGATTTATTATTAGCGATGGAATTCTTTTCCTGTTATAGGCATACTGTAATCTGTCCTTTTTTAAGAATCAGATATATCATAAATCTCTCTTAAATCAGATATATTTTAATTCTGTTAGTTTTTCCCTTAATGTGTTTGTATTTATATTCTAAAGTTAAAGCCATCACCTTTTAAAAAAACAAAAAAAGGCTGAAATTTCCTGGTTGATATTCCAAAACTATTCTAACATTCATTAATTTTAGTACCCTTGCCTGCTAGCCCAAACCCAATTGGAACATTTACCACCTTTTCAGTAAACAACCAAAATGTATGGAATTTTGTAGCTTAGAATCTCCTACTCTGGCTGAAATTTATTATCGTTAAATTTTGGCTGTTCAATAGTGTTTGCAAAAGACGTATATTGTCCAGAACCTGCTTCTGCTGGATAGTATCATAAATGTCAAAAGACATTTGTCAAATGTGAAAAGACAAGTGTGGGACACTTGCCACCTTTGGTTGGTTCTGTTGAAGATGGAGTGGAACTGAGTACATACATCACAGTGGTGGTCTACACATTTGTTTAGCCATTAGATCTTATACATGTAGGACTTTTAACCACCACGTTTGCATCAGACTGCATAAGTATAAGGCTTTTTTAAAGTATTTGTGGGATGGGGTGAGGACGTATTTCTGAATTGATTTTTTTTAACAGTGATCTTGCAGTAGTGCAAATATCCCAGTGCCTTGTGCTAAAAACAAACTCCTAGAAAGGATTTCCCAAGGAAGAGGTTTTGCTAGGTAGACTTGTAATGTCACTACATAGTGTTAGAGACTCTAAGACCTATTCTTATTGAATACTTCTACACTATCCAGTGCTGTGTTGGTGCATCCAAGCTGGCTCTGATTAAACTGCTGAAGATACTTAAAGCAGTTTTGTGATGCATCTCATTGCTTATGTATGCTGCTTCTCATCTTGTTTAGAGTTATTTCAGGTATAGCTACATAGTATTTTGATTTGGAGAAGTACCCTACGATTCTCTCAGCTAAATAAAAAGTTTAAAAATAGGATTAGGAATAAGAACATCATCTTTTTTTTTTTCCTTTTTTTTTTAATCTGATCATTTCATGTCCATTCTGTAGGATTTAAGATGCACCAGATTAAAGTCCCATTCCTGGCAGTGCTTATCTATGTATTCATAAAATCCCACTGAAACTGAAAGGACTACTAAGTGGTCTCAAACTGAGTACAGGTAAAAAAGTTTGCAGGATCAAAATTCAAAGTTGTTTCTAGCTGCAGTTTGGCATAAAAGAATTGCTAGAAATTTTTTTTGTTTCTCGTTGTTTATTTCTTTGTAGTCCAATAATTAATGTTTAAAAAGATTCTTGCAAAAACATCAGAAGTAAGCTCATTTTCATGCCATAATAATTAAGAAAAATGGAATTGCATATTCAAAAAACATAATGCTGCAGCACCACAATGCAGTATAAAATAATTTTGCAGAAAGGCGTCTTTCCATAAAAGAAACTCTAAAATAATACAAGTTTCATACTACAAATTTCTGGGTTTGGGGGGGCATAATACTAATTAAGATAACTTTGCTAGAATTGTATGGCAACACTGATGACTTTTGAAACTCTTTAAAAGAATTGCAAGAATTTCAGTATTGTTTTGGTGTAGATCTTTCTTACAACCTGTGTTAAATAAATAAGGCTTACCTTTACCAATTCTTGAAGCAGTTGATTAAAGTAACATTAAAAATTGCTGGTAACTTACGTTTCTCTGCATTTACCACTCATCTTGGAAGGACAATTTGAAATATAGCTTCCATTACTGTGGATATTTTAATGCTTCTGTGCTGTTTCAACACTGAAGCTCTCCATGGAGCTGCAAATGGCTTGTGTCTTGGGCACAGCTGCAAGGCTGCAAAGATAGAAGAACGTCAACAAGTACCATTTCTTTACAGTTGTAAATTAATGCTCTATACAGCTATACACTACATACATACTTTCATAAATCTGTTTGTGTGTATATGTAGTAATATATACCTAGTATATATTATATTAACATATATTTCTTCAAATAAGAAGAGCTCCAAAGCAGCTCCCAAATTAAAACAGAACCTTCTCTCATACTAACTTGGCTATTATTAAATCACTTGACTGACTTTAAATATAAAATGCAGAAATTTACATTACTAGTTAATAAAATACATCGTATTCTAAGCTAAAGTAGCTGTTGAATCAGCTGCATATAAAATGAATGTTAACATGTTTTTGTAGGTATTTGAATGTGTGATGAATGAATCTATGTTCTGTGATCGAGTTTCTGTGTCAGCTAGGTAAAATTAAAGATTTGCCTAAATAATAAGAGTTTAATTTAAGTAGTGTTAATTATAAGAATAAGTACAACATAAGAAATTAAAAAATTACAATGAGTATTCTTTTCAGAGTCTTTGAAGTTCCTGTCTTATCTTGGCTTGTGGCTCCACTTTCTATCTTTTTCTAATTTTTTAATATAATTAGGGTTTTATCTTTCCCTTTAGTTGTTCGAGAAAAATTAACTGGCAGTGCTGTGAGCTAAGAAGAATGATTCAAAATTTTGTCTAAACAACTCCCACCAAATGTTAGCAGTTCTGAGAAGGGGCAGCTGTTCAGCATGGAGGAGAGGGGAGAACAAACAGAATTGGGGGAATTTATGCTATTGCTTGGAGCTAGGCTCCTTGGATCCATGGTTTCAGTGATGTCTGCTGCTGTGAAATTTTCTTAATGGCATCTTAAATTATGAGCTTTTTTTACAGAGCTTTTACAAGATGGGAGGAAGCAATTGAAGAAGAAATAAAAGTTTAAAGTTGAGGACGGGTTTAGGTATACGAAAAGCCTATGCAGGCATCTAAAACATAGGGATTAGTGCTGAGGAGGGGGATTTACTTTCTCTCAACACTCCTGGTGCTTTGGGAAGAAGAGACTTACGTCCTCAGTGTCTTGTGACAAGCAAGGTCGTGGCTTTGTGCTAAAATTGTGGAGAGTAGAGTGGAGAAAATGTGTGGAATCAGGAGTTTTGCGAATGGCTTCAGCTAGAAGTGGAACTGCTGATAGAGCACTTCTGAGCTCAGGCTTCAGCATGGCTTTACAGGGGGGAAAAAAAAAGAGCAACAGACAGTGTGTTTAAGCTACTTTGAAGAGAATGGAACATAAACTGCTACTGTACATAAATGGCACTTTCTATGTTGTAAACAGGCATAAATAAATGTGGTGTTTGAGTAGGTAAAATAACCCAAATAACCCTTATAATGATCCTGATAGTTTCTTAACTTTTTTTATCGATTGTTGATTGATTAGTTTTGTAGTTCATGTCCATTGTTTTTCTCAATGTTTGGTGTCAGTTTTGCCTTAGTTTCACATTTGGTCTCCTCTTTGTGTAAAATGTATAAATAAATGTATAAATATATTCCCTTCCCTTCTCTTCTTTTTTTTAATCAGTCACTATTTACATAAAAGGTAGAACTGCAGAGAGTAAGTGGGTGAATACTGACAACAAAACTTAGCAAATGGACTGGAGAATGAGGAGACACGGTGCATGGCTTATTGCTGAGGAACAGAACAGAGGAAAGCTTTACCTCATAGTTCAAGCTAAAGTAACAGTAAAGAAAATGTTGTAGTAGGACTTCAAATATGTGCAGCAATGCCTATATATAAAGTGGCCAGGTATAGCTTGCAACTGATTCTTGTTATGACACACCAAGGATGTAGCAGCTTATTTGTTCAGAAAACTTTGGGAAAGCATGCAAAGGCATTGTAGTGCTAATGCAAGAATTACTTCAAAGGGTTGGTGTATGTTTCTGAAATGTTTTTCAATGTCTGGGTTTTTTTAAAACTATTTGCCATTGTAAACAGTGTTTAATTTAACTTAGCACAATAAAAAGAATTTTAGTAGGATTGGAAATGTTTGTTTAGCCTAATATTATAAAGCAAAGCATTTGTCATAAGCAGAATTTCATAGCTGTCGAGTATTCTTCTGTCCCACTAACACGGGATTCTGGAGTTTTACCAGTTGCATGTTCTATATGTGGAAAGTAATATACATAAATAGTAAATGAACCAGTTAAACTTATTCAAAACGTTTACATTTTTATTCCTTTATCAGAGTTTCTTTTTCTATTCACATCATGTGATTTTATTTGATCTGTTAATACAAGAAAGTTTATACTTTGTTCAAAAAGTACTTTTGTTTTGTTGGTGGTTTTCTTTTTTTTTCTTTTATAAAAAAATAAGTAAAGGCTGTATAGTTTGACAAAAGTTTAAGTTACCCTAGTGTTGCATGGGAACAATGTTTCTTATGATCACAACAGCATGATTAAGTAGGCAATGTTTTAGAGTATATTGACATTCAGTGTTGAATTTTGTGCACATGTTTTTTATTTTGTTGAGATATCTGCATGTCATTAAAATGTGGTTCATTTTCTTTTCTCATTAGTTCATTTTTTTCTATGTGAAGACACTGTAATTTGTTTTAATTTCATTTTCTTATTGTTAGATTTATTTTCCTCTGTAGTGACATGTAGAAAGGTATTTTTGGTATCATTCTTTGAATTTCTCAGAGGGTATTATCTAACTGATGACAGAAAAAATTTGTTCACATTTGTCGCTTATTTATTGCACATCTCAATACAATTATAATTTTTCTAATTTGCATGTTACAGAAATGAAGCAAGGACAAGAAAATATTAAATTAAAGAGAGAGAACATAAGCAAACAAGTGGTCATTGACTGAAATAATAATGTGCATGTTGTTTTCCCCCCTTCTCCCTCCTGCATGCAGGGATTTGGTTTCGTAACTTTCGAAAATAGTGCTGATGCGGACAGGGCGAGGGAGAAATTACACGGCACCGTGGTAGAGGGCCGTAAAATCGAGGTGCATGTTCAAAATATTTTCCTTTTCATCTTTTTTATAAATGTCTGCTTCACTCTCATTTGTTGTTTCAGATGCATCATTGGTGTCTTCTGTGTGCTCCCCTTTCCCCTTCCCATTGTTTATATATATATTTATATATAAAGAGAGAGAATCTGGCCTTACTTGGGTTTTTTATTATGATTTCTTTTGTAATTATTATTATTATTATCATTATTGCTGAAAGGTGGATGACAGAACTGAAAAAAAATGAAAGCTTTAATATTTTGAAGTTATTATTTTGGATGTTTTGTAAATCAATGGGTGCAGTAGATTCCAAAAACCAGCCAACAAAAAAAAGAAAAAAAAAATTAAAATTGAGAACAACAAAAAAAAAAGTGTGACAGACAAAACAAAAACAAACAAAAGGTTGGGTTTTTTTTTTTGTTTTGGTTTTTTTTTTTTTTTCTGCAGGGTTGATGCGGGATCCACAGTGGCTTTCAAAAAATTCAGATTGGGAAAGAAGCATCCAAAAGATGTACAAGAAAAAGAAACAAAGCCAGACTAGAGACCGACCAATTTTAACATTTAATTTTTAATGAAACCATCAGGCTACTTTGGCTGGATGGCCCGAGCCATTCATATCTATTAAAAACCCAGCACCACTGGATCCCCTTCAATACTGCCTCAGTCGTATTTGTTAGAATAAAAAAAAATACCAATTGAAAATGCTGTCGTCTTTTGAGTAAGATGTTGCATATTTTGCCTTTTCATTTTCCCCCTTCGACGGTAGCGCTTAGGGCCCTCACCAAACTCTCAGTAACCATGGTAACTGTATACATACCCATGCTGGCGATGGTGCTGAATGGTAAGTGGAGAAGTCCATCTGCCGTTTCACGTATTTAGCGCTGATATACCACGTGAATTTTTTTGACTTGTTGTATTAAGTTTTCTTGATGCTACATTTTTTTCTATATTGGTACGCCTGTAATTGAGTGTACGTTTTAAGCAAGCCTGGGAGGCACTGATTGGATTGAGGATATGACTTCGTGCACATCTTACTCAGATTGTTAACTCCATATTGTGTTAAATAATGCACCCTCTTTTTATCCTTTTGTTAGCTGTGATTTTAAAGCTTGAATGATTTTGTTAATTCTTGCAATGAAAAAGGCTCTTGTTCCAAGTGTTGAATGCTAGATGTTGCTTTTCCAATGGTACTTCTCTTCTGAAGGGTTATGTTGCACACTGCTAAAATTCGTTTGTCCCTTTTTTTGACATTTTCTTTGTTTCCTTGTACCTTGTCTCTTTCCCTTCTACTCCACTGCATGTTCCTTCATATAATCTTTTTTTCTGTTTTGAGTATTTATTGTATCTGTGTTATCATGGAATACAAGCATGCTCTTAAGTCTTAAATTATGCAGTACCTTTTAATTTGCTTTTCATGTCTTTTTATTAAAGTTTAAATGATATGATGTTGCTTTATTGAAATGATTTGTAAGTTAAAATGGTTATGAAAGTAAATGTAATTATAAATAGTATGATTTTGTTATGCACCTGTTGCCTTCTATAAATTAAATTGCATTTTATTTTTACATTACTAATAGCAGTAATAATGCATGCATTTAATAGTAACATGGACCCTCCCTGTAACCCTTTCTAATCCAGTGTTCTATGTGCTTAGGTAAATAATGCAACAGCACGTGTAATGACAAATAAAAAGACCGTCAACCCTTACACGAATGGTAAGTGCATGAGATCTCAGTGCTTTGTTTTAATGTCACTGCATGTGAAACCTCACTCTTCTGCTGAACAGGTGGACTCATCTACTCATGAAGCGTCATAGTCCACAGCCCCTGCATCTCCTTGGGCTCAGGCTTTGTCCGGCAACCTAAAACTTCATATGGCTGGGCATAAATTCCGTCTGTGCAGAGTGCAGCTAATTCACAGCCATGTGGGCATAGCATGCGTTATTTGGCCTGATTAGAATCTAAGTCTTTAACCACAGTGACTTTTGTATAGGAAAATATACCTGACAGGAAAGCGTTATTCTCTGCTAGCTTTGTGCAGTGTTAATGTTGCGATGAATGAACTAATCGGAGGATACGATTTTGCTTGGATGAGGGAGGTAGGGAGACCAGCAAGAAGAATGTCTCTGTCAGGCATGAGATACTTTTTAGTACAAAGACATGCATCTAGTCAAAGATAATTTTCTGTGTCTTCTTTCCACAATTTGTTAGAAGTAAAGGGCAAACTGTAATTGGGTGCTGCTTCCAGCTTTTTTTCCTTGGAAAAATCTAAATTCCAAGCTATCTAAAAAAAATTCATTCTAATACTGACCTAAGTTGGTATAATGTTGTACATTAATGATAGAAAAATAATCCATAGATATTTGAGGGGTTTGAAAGGAATACATTTTAACAATGTTTCCTTTGACAATGTTTGATCATGTGCTTGAGCTGTTTGCGTTTGCTAGTTCAGATAATTCTAACAAGTTCCTAACTCAACAACATCAAACAATAATACATCAATTAAAGTTAATTGCAATTACTTTTTCCATTTTTACTAGACTGTGTAGTTACAATTATTTGCTTTTCAATTTAATTTAGTTTTTCCCATCCAGTAGAAAGCTGATGAAATCTGCACGTACATCAGTAAAGGTTTCCACAGGTAGATCAGACTCTTTTCCATTTTGAAATATAATGGATCTTATTTTCTATATCTGAGGTCTCATTAGTGAGGTCTTACTAAAACCCAGGGCAAACAGTGGCTTTATTTTTTATTGAAAGAGTCAATGTTTTCCTACCACAGTAAAAATAAAATATAGTGATGGTTTTCATTTGACATGTGATAACTGAGCTAATTAAAAATGATCTGAAGAAGAAGAGTCTGAAATTCCTCATGCTTTCTCAGAAACTGTTTTCTTCCTCATTTTGTACGTAAATGTGGAACTTGGCAAATGGTGCAGATGGGAAAACCTCCTTCATTTTTACTGGCTTTAAAATATCTCAGTGAATCTAACGAAAGAGACACAAAGCTTGACTGGATCACATAACAAGATTTTGTTGCAATAACGAGCTAAATTAACAATATGGATATGATCCTATGAACTTTGTCTGCTATATTGTAATGATAAAAGGCTAAAAGTAGTTTTGTTATAAATGATGGTGTATATTTTGTATTCATATTATCCTAAGGCTACAAAACTGTTAATTAGCAGATAACACATTACATATCAGCACATCCAGTGCTGAAGGAAGGGAATGCTGGAAATAGAGATGTGAGATTTTAGCAATCTGATTTTAGAGGATGTTCTTCTCTGTCTCCTGCCTGCACAGCAGGATTACTTAGGTCATATGTTATCATTTATTAATATCCAAAACCAGAATGATGAAAATCTGCTGTTAAGTGTTTCCCACTTGAAGTGTTTTGCCTGTCATTTTCCATCCTGTCCCATCTGGACTAGATCTCCCCAAAAGTATGAAATATCCTGTTCAGTGCATAAAAATTAGCGTTTATGTTTGTGAATCCGTACATCCAAGGTGTTGCATGTAGGATGTTCTTTTGCACACCATTTGATGGGTATCTACCAAGACAAACTCTGGTTGTAGTTCATACATTTTGATTTTTTTAACTTTTTTTTTAACACCTGAGGGCTCCTAAAGTAAACACACAAGGACAATCATGTTCGTCTTGCATAATCATTACAAGCGACAAGGAAGTGTAGATGTGCAAGGGGCTTCATTTAGTTTAATCAGTGCTTGTATTATCGGTCATCCTGCCATTGTATGATTCTAGTTCTTTATCGTTTTGCCAGGAATTAACCAGAGCTATCGCTGATTATTAAAGGTTATTGTTGTCTAAAGTAAAGGTCTCATCTCTCAAATAAAATATAAGGCTAGTTTTCCTGTGTCCTTCTGTGAGCATATTAACATTTGCAAGATGCTTCTGATGCAGATAGCCAGAAACTTTTTGTTTGCACATGCCTTTCTCTTCAGAACCACTACTTTTTTAATGTGTGGCTTTGTTTTTCAAAGAGTATGTGGTGACTGACATGTTATTGGCGGGTGTTCAAAACATAGTTGGGGCACATGCATTATATGAAAACATCAGGCACTAATATTTATTGTAAATTAAAAATACGATACACTCTGTTTTGTCTTCCGTTCCTGAATACTGCTGGTTGTTTGATAACAGGGCTCATGTTGTTAATAGGATTGCAAAAGTCAGTAGATTTTTAAAGCACAAAAACCTAGACTTTTTTTTTTAATATATGCAGCTTCATTCAAATAAGTGGTTTGCTTTTGTGTCCTAGATGGTTTTTGAAATAAGTATGCTTTGCCGTGACTTTTGATGATTCTCAAAATGAGCAGTTAATAAATGTTCAGTTGCTAGGAGAGCTTTTTTTGTGCAAGTTTGTTATCAGACAAGATGATTTTGATGGCTCACCTCATATTTGTGATGTGCTTTGGAGATAGAACTGCCTTTTCTTTGCAAATAAATTCAGTGTCAGGAGTTCTACTTGTTGGCAAAAATATTTTGGAGACATTTTTAGATGTTCCAACCTACCCTGTTCACAGTTATACTTTCTTCTGATGCCCATAGTGCAATTCAGGATGCTCACCCAAGTGGTAGGGAATAGAGAATTATGTGCAAGTAGATTCAGAGAACTGCAGCAATGAATGAGGGGCATGAAACAGAGATCAGTAGGGGGATAAATATGTTTTAAAGTTTATACTTGCAGTGCCTTGAATTTGAGCCTTCTGTTGATCTCAGCTTAGTCACTAGCTGTGATTTTGAACCTATAACCACAGTTAAATTCCCTCCCCTTCCCCTTTCCTCCCCCCTCTGTAGGCAAACAGGAGGAATGCAAATGGTGTCGCAGGGCTTCTTTCCCGTCAAAGCATTCCTCCGGCCACGGGTGCCTGTCTGGCCTGTGAAGTGAAAATAATCCTCTCTGCATTGCTGTGCCCCACTTTCTACCAAAGCTTGTTACACTGTGCAGTACAATTATTTCCTTCCCTTTAGCACACTTAATGTGCATTTCTTCGGATGACTGTACAGGGTGGGGTTTGGGGGCAGGCAGAGAGATTGTTCGTTTCCTTGTTTGTTTTTTAAGTGTTTATAGTTTCAACTTGAGGGGGAGTTTAATACTGTGACAGTAAGAAAAATGCACAAAATGACACCCACTGCAGAGAATTTGCCTCCTCCAGCTGCTGAAGTAGAGTTACTTGGCAGCTGCTCGCTCGGATACATCAACTACTATCACACTTGATTAACCCACACAGCTATGGGCCAGCACATTGCTAGCTGACAAGATAAAGCTAAGTTTAATTACTGTTATTTTCACGATGAATGAAGTATTTCCTGTATAATCTTCAAAAAGTTAGACGAGACAGCCGTCACTGAAAGAGAGGTAAGGAACTGAAATATGAGAGTGGCTTTCAGCTGTGAAGAGCAATCTGTGTCTTCCAAGATTTTTTCTTTCTCTCAGCCAAATTGTGGCGCTGTTAGTGTAACTTAGAAGCTGAGAGGTGTCTGTCAGCTGCTTTGACAGCAAAAGCTGACAGATCTGAAATTCAGTCCAATCTTTCATTCTGGATGGTGTTGATCAGTGGTCTTTTGAGGAAGTAATGAATTTGAAATATTAAATATTCTCTAAGCTTTAAAAAGTTAGTTTTTCACTGAAAGTCTCAACATTTGGATGATTTTCTGTCACACAAAGCTTGGCGAAGAGTATTTGTTATACCATGACATTCCTGAATATATTCCTGTAGTATGTAAAATTGAAGGGTCAGGTAAAAATCCTGTGATATTTTCAGGAGGAAAGTAATTTTAGCCCTTCTTGGTTGGCCGTTTTTCAGCTTCCATAATTGTCTTTGTATAGCAACTGCAATTATTTCCACAGTGCAGATTGCATGCAATGCTGCTCTTTGCTCTATTTGAACTTACTAATGAGTTGCATTTCACAACCACCCCTCACCTCAGTTACTGCGCAGTTAATTACTGGTGAATAGTTACTGTGCATCAGATAGAGAAAACAGTATTTTTAAAGGGTAGGAATAGTTTTGGGTTATTATTGAGATTTTTGTATTACACTTCTTCAGTCTTATAATGCATTATGGTCTTATGGTCTTCTACTGTGCTTTTGCATTACTTGATATGGCCAAGGCAGAAACAAGCCTCAATACAGTTTGCATTTAAATTCCTCTAATCTTGGCTCTTCTGATTTTGAAAAGCCTTGTTGTCCCTGTCTTGATGGCATTTTGTTTCCAGCAGCATACTTGTAGGATCTATTTATACTATAGTTCTTGAGTTTAAAAGATGCTTTTCCTCAGGTTTTTTTCTTTATTCCCATTTAGAAGTGGTGCTTTCTACTCCTCCGATTCAAATGTGCTTTTGGAAAATCCCTAATTTTTCAGTCCCAGTACTTCAACTAATTGTTCAAACACTAAAGAAAAAAAGGGCCTGGGTGGGGGGATGTTCTGTGGAGTTTGGAGTGGATCCACCTGTGGCTGAGCAAAACACAAAGATAATTGGCTGAGAACGCTAACGAGTTTGCCAGTGCTTTCTCCTGCTGTTCTCTCACCCCTTCCCCTTCAGTTCCTTCAGCATTGATGTCTTCAGCATCACATATGCTTTGAATACAGGCCCTGCTTCTGCACGGAGCCTCTGCGCCCCAGGCTTACCTGGAAATGCCGTGTCGGGTGTAAGGACGTGACAGCAACTCTTTGGAGTTTGGCCAGAACACACGATACAGAATATCTATTGGTTCTGTGCTTTGGTTTTATGCCAGCTGTGGGAGGACAGAGATCATTTAAGACAAAGGCAGGGGCTGCATTTGTACCACTTAAGAGCTTTGCAGAATGTGACTGCAGCATTTTCTTACATGCCGGCTACTCCATAGCAACATGCTAACAGCATTTATCAGCTGTAAATGCAGGCAGTACAGTCACTTTTGGTACCTGCCTGTAGTTGTCCTGTTTCAGTGCGCGCAGTCTGATGTACAAATGCAAATGGAAAAAAAGTCTCAGGCGTTTGACTGGGATCCTACAGTGCGCAAATCTCTTTCCTGTCACAATAGACATTTCCATACAGTGACTACGCTTTCATTTTTCCCAGAGTAGAATCAAAATGCTCAGATTATTTGATTGCCTTGTAACCTACGCTAACACGTGCTTATCAGAAACATTTATGTCCAGCAAATGAACTGTTTTGGCCTCTCTGGCTTGTAACCAGAGAGTTAGAGCAATCAAAAAGAACTGATCTACTCTGGTACTACATGATATAGGGATACCTGAACTAGTTCTGACTTAATTCCAAAAGTTAAGGGAATAAGTCTATGGCGACTGTGCATTGCAGCCAAGGTAATTCACCTGATAATTTATCCCAGTACTACAGGTCCAAAGAATGCCTTGTTTCATTACTTATTTCCATACTTCAGTCTGATATTAAAGATCAGTGAGCTAAGATGCCTATACAACTTTCATTAAAATGACCTTTTTTGAAGCTATTTTATCTGTATACCTCTATAGAAAAGTAAAATTAAAAAATTATTATTGTCATCACTAATTGTAGTATTAACTCCGTTATGTTTTTATGTTTGCTGCAGGCTGGAAATTAAATCCAGTTGTTGGTGCAGTTTATAGTCCAGAATTCTATGCAGGTAAGGATTATGCTATAGTTGTCCGTGCCATATTTTCTTTTAATACTCTTTAAAAACATGCAAAATACATGTTTGGTGTAAGGTTTGGTTTCTGTGTTTGATTCACATTATGTGCAAGTCACTTACAGGTTTGTGATGCAGGATTTTAACAGTTACCTGGGCATACTAAAGTTCATATAGAAGATATATGAATACCTTTTTATTGGAAAGTAGATAGTATAATATGAAATGTACTGCAATATCCCAGTTTTACATGAGTTTTTATTTGGTTTTTATTTTATTTATATCTTATTCTATATTTCAGTACAGTCGCTTTCCTCAAGGAATTATTTAAGCCTAGTGAGCAACAAAACCAAAAAAGTCTATCTATAAATATATATTTTATGCATATACATGTACCTAGACATGCGTAAATATAGAACATCTGTGTTCATAATGGTTTTTTTGAACATTTTTCTTTAAATTTTATATTTAGTTTTCAGTTTCTTCAAATTTCTGTATTTATAATCTATATTACCTCTTGAGTCTTCACTGAGGTAGAATTCTGATCCTAGTTACAATTTGGGGTTGATGAGATACAGTCTTTTTCTACTTGAACTCAGTCATTGCTAGCAACAGTTTCTAAATGTGCTTTAGCAACAGTATTGAAACCAAACACGGTTGTACTCCAAAACCCAGTTGATTTCAGAGGAATTTTAATCCCACCCATAAACACAATTACTAGCAAGTCCAAAAAAGCCGTTTTTTGAAAGCTAATAATTTACATCTAAGACAGAAATAATCACTGTAACTCCAAATATTTCTAATAGGTAATAAAGTTGCCTTCCTTTCCTAGGTTCACAATCTTATATGAGTCTTCCATGACTTTCATGGGAAACTCTGGGAATTTTTTAGTTTTCCATTTGGATCTGTTTTTCAGTTGTCTGGGGGGGTGTATACTGAATATAAATACCTAATCATGTTTTAAAAAAACAAAAATTTTTATCCATTGTCACACACTCAGGTAATTGAAAATAAAGAGGTAATTGTAGAATACATTCTTTACAGCAAGTAAAGATCAGATATTAGGAAAGCGTTTTTCACAGATGTTGGTTAAGCATGTGAAGAGGTGGCCCCTAGAAGCTGGGGAATCTCCATTCACGGAGATATTCAAGCCTCCACCAGACAAAGCTGAAAAACTTTCGTTAGTTCAAGGGACTTCAAGAGATAAAAATTGTCAGCTAGGACTACTGTTACAAACAGATATTTATTTTAAAAAAGCTGCCTGTAATACATCCAGTGGTGTCTACTAAGATAGATAAAAATGTTCCATTTAGGGTATTGTGTTATAAAAGTGGCAGAGTATAATAAAAATACTAACTTGGCATTCATGGAATTGCAATATTTAGCGTAGGCAGAATTTATTTCCTTCCTTGATGTATGCCTACATTGAAAACAGGAATTTAACATTGATCTCCTTTGAGTAGTTAGTGAACCAGCCCTGAACCTGCATAAATTAGAAAGTCAGAGTTATTAGTCATTTTATATAAATGACTTTGTGTTAATGACAAATATAATAATATTCCCATAGTACAGTAATCAATTTTCTAATACGTATGCAGAATTAACAATCTGACTTATAATTGTCTCATGAAGTAGGGCATGAAGAGTTCACATAGTTTGTAAATTAAAATCAATATTTTCAATCTCTCCTGAAGGTAATTTTCCTAATTTACTGGACTTTTCCCTAACATTTATTTTGTCTTTTAATTATAAAATGGCAGGTTATTGATTTTTTTGTATAACCTCCTAAAGTCCCAAGTGCATTTTTATTGCCAACACAAGGGAGGTGTTTGCCCTTCTTAATGAGAATCTTTAATTACCATTAGAAGAGTATTAATTTAATTTTATGAATTATGACATGCACTCCACCACACCTATGCAGAAAGTTCTATCAATATACTTCATGTATTTCAGATTTTTTTCTGTTTATACATGCAAGCAGTTTAGGGGTTTTTTTAAATGCGTATCAAATGCATATTTTCTGTATTGACTAAAAGATAATTTTTTCTCAGACATTTAAACTTTCTTTTAAGCAATTTAGTTAAAAAAAAAAAAGAAAAAGCTCTGTGCAGCTCTCTTAAAGTAGTTAGAAAATGAGACAGTAAAAGATCAATGCAGTTCTTGCGTGCTGTAATAGAATACTGCGACGTATCTTTCCTTTTGTGTCCACCCCCGCCACCTTACTTGGAGAAGAAGCAATTGCACTTTTGAAGATTATAAAATTAGAAATGTGATTTTTAAGACAGCTAAAGTTCTAGTTATTTGGTTTAATTATTGTCTCCAACACTGTCATGCTAAAATTGTACCAACTCTTTCATAGTCAGTGCAAGAAGTTCCTTTAGCTCCTAATAAATGATGAAAAATGTGGCCACTTCTGAAATAAAGCTGATACATTTGCAGAGAAACTGTTGATTTAAAGTACCTTTAATCTTCATAAATAAGTAAAAAACCAGAAGGTTATACAAAGCTGTCACGATGGCACTGATGAATGGCAAATTCACCCGTTTCTCAATTGCCGGTGAAGACACACGCCGCAAGGCTTAACCGTATTGTACATCATATCTGCCAGCTCATTTCTGTGATTAAATATTCCATCAGTGCGGGCTATAAGGCGGTAAAGCTTAACAAGATTCATAAGATGCACCACTTGAATACACATAACTCACTTCCTTGGATAGAGAGCACCCCGCATGCAAAAGAAAATTAGAATTGAGTTAAATTACTTCATAAGACAAGATCAATAGAGAAAGGAAAAGATCCCCTAATGCAATGCAAATCTAAGATATAGTTATGTCCTGACAACTTGAAGCAGACAATTAAAGTCAAATAGGGAGGAACGCAATGTAAATCAACCCTAAAACCTTGAAGATAATGGTAAACAGTAGGACCAGTGACATGATTGTTATAGCTCTGCTTTTTTTCTGAATGTACACTTCTGTAAAAGAAAACCTTTATTGAGGAAACGCATGACAGCTAAAAATGGAGACTATGAGATACATAGCAGATGCACAACAGACACTATGTAAGTAAAGTATTACTTGGGGACTGGAAAACACTATATATTTACAAAACACTATAGATTCTTCTTCCTGAGTAGCCCTTCTAAGACTGTTTTTCTGACTTTGAAATGCTCATGCTGTAGTAAATTAGAACGCTCCAGGAATATGGCTCTTTAGGTCAGGTGGTGGCATTAATATGGATTTCCAGTGACACGTTCACAAAGTGCGATTTGAAGACTGCTGTTGTCATTCTGGGGCCTAGCAAGTCTTCCTAACAGCTGCCGACTGTGCATATGCTGGGGAACTGGCTAACTGGCATACCTCCTGCCCTTCCCACAGGTCTGCTGGGAAGTCCTGAAATGACATTTCATACAAAACAAAAGGATGGTGATTTTTTGCATTTATCATTTTCAGCATTTCACAGAATTTTACTTTTCCGTCTATCATAATTGATAGGTAATTTCTAAAAAATTGACTTTCCACATAGTCATCTTCTAGTAAATGAAAGGATACTATTTAAGGTACTTTTCCTCCTTATGAGACAGAAATGCTTAATGAAGTTATCATTTCCATTTCAGCTTAACTTCTCCAGTAAACTATTTATCAAGTTCTTAGGCAGGTCCTAATAAGGAAATTTGTAAGAAGCACTGTGTGATTCGTCTCACAAAGTCTTCATGTAAACTGGGATACATTTTTCATTTATTTGTGTATCCATCCAATTTTAAATCCTTCCCTAGTGACCCATAATTTTGCTATGTTAAGCTAGCGTCTGTTACCTTCCCCCATACACTCATCTATGGCTGGCAAAATACAGATTTGCAGTTTGGTTTCTTTACTAGGAGTACTCTGGTACTTTCTTACTTTAAGTTGTTACATTCTTTGTTTCCATGGTTTGTTATAATATTGTTTTTACCTGCTTATTTGTTTTTATATAATGTATATTTTATCTGTAATACCTAGCCTTCCTTTCAGCCTCAGGCAGTCTGAAAGCAAAGTTCCATGTTGTTCCTTTCAGTTATTTCAGATCTTTCTTTTTTTTCTCTTTTGATTTTTGGAATGATGAATTTTGGAGCACTGTCTTGCACTCTCCTTAATGGAATGTAGAATATTGTTGCACCCGTATTACTACAACAGATCAGTCCTTTAAAGCAGATAGCGTGAGACACAGTAGGGCCATTTTAAGAAAACTTTGTCCTTGTAAGTGGCAGATAATATATTTTAGGGCACATACCTGTTGGAGAGGCTTCTTTTTGACAGTTCCAGTATGCAAGGTGAGGGAAAAGATGTTACAGAAATTACCTGGAAATCTAGTGAATCTTCTTTCAGAAAACAGTTGAATTCACAGTGACCCGCATGAGGAAATATTCTTGTCTGGTCATAAGCAACAAACAATATTTCAAAAATGTCAAAATTTAAGTTGGTAGTGGAGAAAGAAAGGACTTAAGACTAGTGAAGAAGAATCGTTAGAAGTAGTCATGGAGCACAGCTCAATGACAAGTAATAGAGATCCCATTCTCCTTTCACTTAAGCAACTGATTACATATTATTTTTCCTGAATAGTCATGAAGTGCTAGAAGTTTTTCAGAAGCTAGTTTCAAGAGTCATCCTACGTAGCTGAGTAGTTGTTTTCACTTCATGAATAGTCTTAACCCAGTGAGGACTATTGTAGGCACCCAAGTTCTTGGGCAGTTAGTAGTTATCATTCCAAGGTGGCTTGGAAAATTTTCCCCATCAGTTAAAATGAAGGAAAGGGGAAGAGCGTGTGCTTTTGACTATTTTATATGCCCTCAGAAGACAGAGAAGTTTTAGATGCCTGGGGCTTTTTAGCATGGTGTGGATTTGGAAGCTAGCAGTATCCTCCAAGAAGCAGATTTTGTAACAAACTTCCTTTCACAAGTTTGTTTAAAACTTTGAAAAATAATGTTATATATAATTCAGAAGGTAGGAAATACCATAGTACTATATATATAAAAACATGCACTTAAGTAAGAGGAATCCAGGGGAAGAGAGGATTTCTGTATGTTTGCTAACACTAATTCTCTTTGTTCCTGTCTTAAAGCATCTATTTCTGGAGTGTAAGAGCACCTGGGATTCATTTCATCTTTCTAGTGTTTCTCTTTGAATTTAAATGACTCTTGCACAAGCTCAGCAAATACCCTAGAAACACTTCCCAGTGAAGGTGTTTGGAGTTTGTGAAGCTGAATTATATGCTTGCACAGCAATTCTAATCCTAGGGTAAAAGTTCACTGTACCATATCCATAAAGCATAACTTTGGTTAAAATTGTCTGTCTGTCACTATATAGATTAATTCATTTTACAATTTGATTAGATACACTTAGATTTGAACTTAACCATTGACTAAGCAGATTTTCCTAAATAAATGTATGCTCGACACTGTTAGCTAAACAGGTTAAGTAATTTTCTAACTACAGAAAAATTAAATAATTATTATTTAATATTCCATCTGTTATATATAGATGCTCCTTTTCAAAGCATAAAACAAAGCTGTAAGTGTTGTTTCCAAAATCACAATGTTAAAGTACCATCATACAAATTATGACATCCTAGTTAGATTAACACCACTGATGACAGCTAATGCATTTCTAAAACTTCTGTGGAGCTGTTACAAGCCATTATAGTGGAAATACTGGTTTATGAGAGATTAATAAAGCTGATAGAAAAATGGAATTCAACATCTGTACTAGCTATTTACTCAAAAAAATCTTCCAGAATTAATTATGCCTTATGCTACATTATAATGAGTTTTTCATTAAAATGTGTACCATCATGGAAACTAAACAAGGATTATTCAAAGAATAATGCCAATGACTGTTATTTTTTGAAAGTTTAATTTAGTTAATTGGTTATACATTTAAATCTGGAACAAGGTTAATCAACCTATATTTATCATTGTATCGAAGTCTACACATTTTAAAGAGAAAATCACAGATACTGTCAGTATTACCCTTTTAAACATGTTTCTTCTGTTTGGATGTATATTTAATAACACAGTTTACGCTTAGGCTTTGATCCTGTTCCTATGTGATCTCTAAAAGAAATTCCATACAGTTGATTATTTCATGGTAAATCTTGAACTGTAGATAGAGCTTTATACCAGAAGATAGAGAATGGTTAAGAAGGGATTTCCTGCTTCTTCAATGTAAAGGTTTGGGAATTTTGACCACAGTCTGGTATAGAGGAATCATTTGATACTGGATTGTGATGAATTTGTGCACAAATAGAATCTGGAAAAACAGAAACTGCATATTTGCTGAAAGTCTGAGTTCTTTCAAAACAGGGGAAAGGAGGTGTTTGGGGGCGGTGGGAGGGTGTTTGATCTGTTTGCTTGTTGGTACAGTCTTGCTGAGACATAGATCTTGAGTTTTCTGTAAATCAGCCTGAGTTAATACTACTGAGATACCCCACTTCAACTTGTCTTAGGTGACTACACAGCAGAACCACACTGACCCTATCTCACTACTTGGAGTCAATGGATTTGGAGTTGTTAAGTGTGAGTTAGTGCTGGATCCCCACTATGGTGTAGTATTACTAGCCTTACACCATTCTCCAGTGATAGGTCGGATCTCTGATGCTGACCATTTTTCTGGAAGTCATATCAGTTGTTATTGTAGGTAGATAAAGAGTACTCTGAGATGACAGAACAGTGCTAACAAGTTGATAGAGCTGGCATGAGTGCAAAGCACAAAGTTATGGCAGGGAGGCGAGGTGAAGAATTGTTATATTAGCTGTTCTGGGAGGGAAAAAACATGTAGAAAGGGAGTAATACACAGAAGAACAGAAAAAGTCTATTTAAATAGGTATTTTAAGGAAGGAAGTAGGGCCAATGTATGGCAAAGGTTCTCTAGCCTCTGTTCGTCCTGTACGGCTTGCATGTTTTTTACAAAGAAGTAAGATGCCTTTCCTCGTTCTGAGGTCCTAACTCAAAAACCTGCTTTCCCCTTTGAACTGCTAGGTAATAAATTGCCTCAATGGTAGTTCTGCTGGGTAGCACCTATGAAAATTTCTTGATTTGTTTAGGTAAACTTGCTCCTCTTATAACATCTGACCAAAAGATAAAACAATGTGTATGAGGTAGGCTTGGAATGATAAATTCCTGTGCATGTGTAAACCTGAATCCTACTTTAACACGTGTTCTGTGAGTTGGTGGATGAATACAGGACCAGGTATAACCATAATTAAACATGTAATTATGATTGCAATTTACTTGATTTAGTACCTTATTCTAGCACAGAACACCATGTGTGTTAAAAGTATGTTAGAGTTAGCTCATGGGAGGGAAATCCACTGACCATTATTAAATACACAGAAGCTGCTTTGGGCTTAGGAAGTCCTTGAGCTGCAAATGGTTGGAAGCTAGGGTAACACCTGTGAGAAGAGCATCATGCTTGCCTTTACCTTAGGTGTGCACTTTTGATGATTTTGAAAATTTTATTTTTTTAATTATATCCAACATGTCAAAATGCCACTCAAATGACAGCAAGATGGTTGAGACTATAAGGGGCAGTGTGAAGGTCACATTCTTGCATTACAGTCAATGGCCACCAAGTTAAAGTATTCAGATTACATCTTGACATGTAGTTTTGTAGTCAAATGACCTGTTCAGCTGAGTTGCCAGCTACTCAAGTAGTCCCGCTCATCTCAGATACATACCTTTGTTTAGTTTAAGGCTGCTTTTGTTTGAAGGAGCATTCTTCTGTGGAGCTTCTCTTTTCTCCAGTGAGCTGGTATAATATGTTTGAGCAGCTCCCTCCCAGATCTAGCATAATCATTGTGGAATGCAATGGTGATCATACTCTAACCTGGACATTTCACACCCATGAAATAATATTTTTGACACTAGACCAGACACTTCTTAACAAAATTATAGAAATGTGGGTTGGGACTGACTTCTGGAGGTCACTCAGTCCTTCTTTTTGAAGCAGGACTAAGACCTGTGCTAGATCAGGTGAGCCATGAATCTATATACATTGTGACTCTGTTACAAGACGGAGATTTATGATCTTCTTTGAGTAACTTTTTCCAGTGCTGCACTGCCCTCCTAGTGAAAAACTTTTTCCTAATGTCCAACCTAAACCTCCCAGGCTACAGTTGGTGGCCCTTGACCTTTTGTATTATCATCTGCTATGATTCCAATGAGATTTTGGCTCCATCATCTTTGTAACTTCCCTTCAAGTAGAGAAAGCTATTAGATTGCCTTTTAACTTCCTCTTTGCCTGACTAATCAAGTTCAGTTCCCTCAACCTCTCTTCACAGGACATGAGCTCTAGACCCCTGCCCATCTTGGTTTCACTCCAACATATCCTGTCCAGTTTCTCCACATTTCAGTTGAACTGGAGTGGCAGTAGGTTTAAAAACAGAATGCAGTATTCCAGGTGCAGTCTTGCTGGCACCAAGTGTGTGTGTGTTGGGGGAGTAACAACAGCTCTTGATCTGCTGGCCATGTTTCCATGTTTCTCTGAATTTCACCTAGTATGCAGTTTGCCTTGTTTGTTTAAATGTTACTTCAGTAAAACCAAAGAAAGTGTTCTGATCAAGCGGGAGCTGTAACATCCTTTCTTTGTTCTTACGTTGCTTCTAACTTCTTGTATGTTTGTTCAAATATTTTTTATTTTGTATATAATTGATCAGTTTTTAAAGGGCTAAAAAGAAAGTTAAGTACTGTGCTTTACTCATGAAGAGAATCTTTTCAGGAAAAATAATTCTTGGACTTCTCTTATTTAAACGTCATTCTGGTGGTTAGTGAACATATGTTCTATGGCTTCCTGATTAGTGATGGACCAAAAATAAACTAAATAAATATGATGGCAGCCTAAAACTGTCTAATTATAAATATTATACGGAGATATTTTTTTCTACAACTGTCTCCCTGGCCTTGTCTTGTTAATACGTTAGTTTGCAGCATTAGTATGGTTTTTAAGTAAATCTGACAATTATCCCTGCTTGCTACATGCTGGCTTGGAGTTTGCAGAGCAGGTTTAGTACACATGAAATAGATTCTGTTTGCAAGAAACTGCACTGGGAGCTGTACTGGAAGCTCCACATGCACACTGACTGTTGCATGTCACACAGATTGGCTTTTGGACAGTCTTGAACAGTGTGTGGTGGGGTTGTCTGCTTCAGGGGACAAGACTAAACCTGGTCCAGAGTAAACTCTCCAGACTGCGTATAATGTAGGTTTAGAGGCTGGATATAAAACCAGTTGTTTTATAGCTACTGCTACTGTCTCACCAATTACTTGACAATACAGGTCAGCCTGGGTGTGCACTGTCTGGACCTGAGGTCTGGGCTACCATATGCATGATGGTTGTCTGATAGAATAAAACTGAGACTGTAATTCAAATACCAGCTATGGATATATGTAAAAAGCAATGGCTTAAGAATCTCTCAGAAGAAAATTTAACACAAACTACAGGGTCATCACTAAAACAGTTGTTTGTTCAGGACTGGGTGGGATAATTAGATAAGTTAATAGCATTTATGCAGAGGAATAAATTCCTCTGATTAGAAGAATAACGAAGTTAGGAAGATCCATGCGTTAGGATGGACAGTCAGGCAGACAAACTATTCTGAAATGTAAAGTAATAAAATAATATATGAAATGTAAAGTTAATACAGTTAAGTGGAATGGAAAACAACTCTGCTGTGTGTTAAACCTTAATTACATCTGTAAATTAATGCTAAAGCAGCTTAAGTTTATGTTGAATTGTATTCCAAACATATAGCTAATGTTTCCTGTTTCGTCTTCTGCATTTTTTTTCCTATTTTGGGCATTGGATGACAGAATCCCCGATACATTTGCATTGTAATTGCATTTCACAATACTTACTGAGAGTAAATTTCAAAATACTGAGTTTTCATTCGTTTACTCATTTGTGGAGGTAGCTGAGATGAAATTGTGCTTTACAGTGGTACACAATCTCTGTCAGTTTGGCTCTGTCAGATTTTCTTTGTGCAAATTGTTTTGGGGGAAATCTCCAAGCATAGAAGTGCTTCTAGTAAAAGTGAGTGTTTTGGAAAGTTTGGAAACATTGCAATACTGTTTTTGTAATGTTTTTTCATGCTACTGAAATTCTGGAATCTGAATGGGCTAGGGAAGAAATAGACGAACTAAAGCCAGGATTATGCATGATGATTCAATTTTTGCTCTTTTCTATTCTCAGCTTGTCATTCAGAGTAGAATTTTATTTGTAAGTTAAAACCAGCATCCACTGGGGTAAGTAAATAGAACTGAGGGATTAGTCATTTGCATCTCTGCATCTAATTGCATTAGATTTGCATCTCTGTTTTATCGATTTACTGAAATAGGTAATTTACACAGAAAATAGTGTCTTGACACAATATGAGAGGATAAAGTATAAACACATCTACTTGTAATCCCTCCAGGGCCATGGTGGAACTGTAGTGTTCGTGTTTGAGCAGAAAGGCTCCAGTTTCATTTATTCTGTGATTCTATTCATATTGCAGTCTTTATTCATCAGGCAGATGTATGAATGCGACCCATTTTCGTTATCAGCAGAATATAAATGTATTTTTTATATTCTCAAGTATCCTATTTCAAGAATAGTATAATACCAACTCAGACTTTATATTTATACTTCAGAATTTCTCTCATGTTTGTTTCTCAAAGTTACAAATGAACCAAGAGTAACCATCATTTACATACCTTTTAGTATGCTAGGAGGACCTAGAAAGATTAGGAATAAAGATTTGATTTTCAAAGGTCCTGAACAACTTCAGTGGGACACATCTCCCAGTGTAAGATAATGGCAGTGAATATCACTGAATATCAATTTATATGCACCTGAAATTGCGTATATATATCATATAGTAAACATATTTTGTAGGTAAGTTACAGTTGTAGGCAATACTGACAGTACCACTCCAATTTTTTTTACGTGATTACATAGTACGTTTCCAGTTTTAGATTTTTTTGTGAATAAGGATTTACACTTGGATGCCAATTCATTAACAAGCACAGGTAAACTCTCTAGGCTTGTTACGTATTTTGGTACAAGCAGCCGTTGGGTTTCTGTGACATTTTGGTTACAAGACAAGGAATGTCTGTGGCTGATTAATAACTTTTAAATTATGTTTGGGAAGGAGGGTTTATTATAACTGTTTTACATAGTGAATGGAAACATTACATATATTGTTCCTGAGAAATACAGCCCATCTATGGTAAGGTTGGCATGCTAATGAAAATAGAAATGAGTCAGTCACATAGCGTGTGTTTTTAAGCTGGCATTACTTTGCCTCATACCAACAGTACCATGGCACAGCCTAAATTTGCCACTAAACCCCAGTGATTATGCCACGCTGCATTGTCAAGCTATTCCTCCTAAAGCAACCTTTGAGAACTTTAGTGAGTTCAGTAGTGGATATACCTTTCTACTTTTCCTTGATGAAGTTTTAAAGCAAGTCATCACGTTGTGAGGCAGGAAAAGGATGTTGGCATGGGAGCAGAGCTTAAAAGAATTTGCCGCTTCCCAGCTCCGGTGCTATCTACAAGGTCTTTCCCTGTCTAAGACACCACAGGACATACTGGTAGGTAGTTTGATCAGTTGTGTATGGTTTGTCAGGTCCTGGAGAAGGAGACATCCTGAAGCACCCTGTTACCTTGTGATGAATTATATATGCTACAGAAGGAAGAGGTGGGGAGAGGGGAATTAGGAGAATCTCACACAAAATTCTTACCAGAGCTGCAAACTTTGTTGCTCATCCGACTTTTACTTACGTGATATAAACACCTACCAACGCCAGTATGTGACTTACTATACTGGACACTGAACATATGTAACAGGGGAGAGAGGTCTGTTTCCCAAAAGCTTGGAATGATATGACCAGCAAAGAATAATTGGAAGGATGGCTTACAAATTATGTTTGTGTAACATGCATTGCCGTTCCCCGAGTCATTGCCTAAGTTCATTGAGTGTTTTTGTGACACTCTAAGAGGTGATAATAAAGAAACATGTACTATGCTTAGAAAAGTGGTGGAAGGAAAATTGGCATCTTAAATAGAATTTTTGAATAAAGACATCCCATAAAATGTCTTGGAGACACATACCTCCACCACCCTTGTCTTTTTCCACACCCCCCCCCCCCCCCGTGTTTTTAATAACCTATGTGAGGTTATGTGTGTGTCAGGGACTTACTGTGTAAGTATAAGTGTATGTATAGAGCAGAGATTCTCATCCTCATTACCAGTAGCAAGTATACACAGGTTATTCAATAACTGAATGTATTTCAGGTTTGCTGTCAGAAGGTAATATAGATACTGATTTGGACTTAGGGAACTTGCCTTTGGACATCAACTACTTTAGATTCTCCTCCCTACCATGCAATTCTTTTGTTTAAGTGAAACTCCGTATATAACTTTGAGGGAATCAAATATAGGTTTTGTTTATATTTTTAACGTATCAGAAGAAAGGATGTGTGTATTTTTGGATGAAGCTACTTTATTCCTTGTAAATAAAGGATCATAGAATCATAGAATAGTTTGGGTTGGAAGGGACCTTTAAAGGTCATCTAGTCCAACCCCCCTGCAATGAGCAGGGACATCTTCAACTAGATCAGGTTGCTCAGAGCTCCATCCAACGTGACCTTGAATATTTTCGGGAATGGAGCATCTCCCACCTCTCTGGGCAACCTGTTCCAGTGTTTCAGCACGCTCATTGTAAAGAATTTCTTCCTTACATCTAATCTAAATCTACCCTCTTTCAGTTTAAAGCCATTGCCCCTTGTCCTATCACTGCAGGCCCTTGTAAAAAGTCCCTCTCTGGCTTTCTTGTAGGCCCCCTTTAGGTACTGGCAGGCTGCTGTAAGGTCTCCCCGGAGCCTCCTCTTCTCCAGGCTGAACAACCCCAACTCTCTCAGCCTGTCTTCATAGGAGAGGTGCTTCAGCCCCCTGATCATCTTCATGGCCCTCCTCTGGACCCGCTCCAACAGGTCCATGTCCTTCTTATGCTGGGAGGCCCAGAGCTGAATGCAGTACTGCAGGTGGGGTCTCACCAGAGCGGAGTAGAGGGGGAGAATCACCTCCCTCAACCTGCTGGTCACGCTGCCTCTGGTGCAGCCCAGGATACGGTTGGCTTTCTGGGCTGCGAGCGCAAACAATTCAATGTGTCAACACAACCATCCATGAAGGGTTGTGTTAAAATCTGAAGGAGTATTATTCCATTTGTAGAAGGATCCCAAATAACTGAAGGCACTCAAGAAGCACTCTTTTTGGAATTAACAGCATGTTTAAAAGCATACTAATTCCATGTAGTTTGACTATAGATAATGAAAGGATAAGAGAACACTTAACAACTATTATGTATTCAAGATACTCTCTTTAAATTCCCTAGTCAGATGGGACAATAGAAGCTAACATAAACTATTATTGTACAACAGTGGCCTTTGTTAGGTCTTTCTGATCCATTTCTGTGACACATTTTGAAATAACCCATCATTACAAAATATTTCAAACCAGAACAAAGATAATGCTATTTCTATCTGGAAAGACCAATATTAAATTACACTGAACAGCAAATCAAGAGTGAACATCAATTGTTTATGAGGATCTTTGATACACTAGCAAATCACCTTATATGCAGCCTTATAGTTTTCTTCATGCATTGTATATGGAAGAGTAATTAAGTGTAAAAGAATAATAGTTGCAAAATGTACAAAGAAAAACAGCGATCAGAATGACTGAGAGAAGATTGGGCTGCGTCACATCCAGCCATATTGGGAAAAAGGGAAAAGGAAATAATAATCACTGAATTTATTAAATAATACAGCTTTTAGATTAGAGTAATAAAATAGCATTTTATAATAATATAGAGAAAATGGGACACAAATATTTTTAGCTTTTCTTCACTTTTTCATGTGGGTTTGGGTTTTTTTGGTAAATAGTATTATAGAATATATGAACTGGTACTTAGTTGCCAAAACCAGTAAGAAGCTCTTAATGGTAACACAATAGAATAAATATGTATAAAGAAGAGCTGCTTTAACCAGGAAGCTAAGTGCACAATGGATTAGAGTGATGTCATCTTCACTAAATCTCCTTGTATGTAGTAAATTCCTTAGTTCCTATGTTATAAACTGTCATTTTAGCTACCTGTGCACTACTACCCCATGTAGACCAGCCCTGGATATTGACTCGATTAATTTCTGCCACTGAAAATTCTTATGTGATTACCCTTTTGTTATGATGGAGGTACTTGTACCCTATATAGAACTCAGTACCACTGTCATCTTTGGAGCTGTCTGAAGATCTTTATATGAAGCTGTGGTTTTTAGGATTCCCAGAGTGAAAGTAGAAAATCAGTTTTTCCCCTTTGTCTCACTTAGTAACATGTTGCGGTTTTGCCCTGGGATGTAACAGGGTACTACAGTGCAACTTCTGTCCTCTTCCCTTTTGTAAATCCCCAAAATTCCTGAGGGAATAAACAACAGCATGGAAACTCTTTGGTCGTGAGCAAAGGTACTAAAGCCATCTCTGCTGGGAGGTAATGCATTGTAAACTCGGGTTCTCGGTAGTGGTACATCAACTTTATACAGGTCTGATAGTGAAGGTTTCTAAAAGTTTCATCTAGTTCTTGTGACAGGAGAGAGCTATTCCCATGATCAAGGCCTTGCAACACTGTTAATTTTACATCAGGAGTGTAATTTTAACTAATGGTATTAATTTTTTTCTGCTGAAAATGTTTCAATTTATACTTCCACAAAGGATGCCATAAAAGATTCCAACTAGTTGTGCAAATTCTTTTAAACTTACTCCAAGTCTTTACTTTTAAGCTGTTTGTAGTGCTGGCTACGCAGTGGTTCCAGTTAGACCTAAAAGCTATTTTAAGAGAGGTGATTTCAAATCCTTTATGATTTACTGGAAAGTCCTCCTGTTGTCGATCCTGGGTACTTCTTGGCTACCTGAGTATTTGAGAAATACAGTGAACTTCATCATATGTCATGTATAGCCAGCGAGTAGTCTGTGCATCATCACTAGTACATTGGTATTTCCACTTATGCTCTGTAGATTAATTTATATAAATCATGTAAATAAGAACTATACACAAACCCTTATTTTTGAAAGCATGAAAAAATTAGAAAAATACTTTCAATCAAATATCTTGGAACCACTGGGAAATGAATTTTTGGTATTCTAAAAATATTTATGACTTCACATCATTTTCCTCACAGCCCTGAATATTTTTAGAGTAATTATTTTCTCAAAATAACTATAGTGCTTCAACAAAGAACCTAATTAAACAGTACATTCTTAATCATGGACTGTAGGAGAAAACATTGGAGGAAGAGAAGTATGAGTGGGAATATTTCTGGATCTTGTAAAGTATGTTTTTGTCCATGCTGCCAGCCTGTATGCCAAGGACAAGTGGTGAATCAGTCTGGGGGATCTCTGGAGTCATACGGCTGTGCTCAGCTGACACCACCATGCCCTGCCCCAGCACAGCTACCCACTGTGTGCGGCACAACCCGTCAGCTTGCTCAGCCGCCGCAGACTGTTGCTCTCCCGTTACACCCAGCAGCACGGCTGCCTCAGTTTCCCTTCCGCCACTGGTCTGTCTAAAGCTCTCCAGTGTGCCTGTAATGAATACACTCTTCAGATTTATATGGTGACGTTTTTCTGATCCTTTTGATGGAGTGAGTCAGGAGGGGCTTTCAGCTGGTGATCTCCAAAAGCCTGTATCACTGGTCACATCTGCTGTGACCAAATAAGTAGATGCTTATATTAGAGAAAAGCATGCAGATTGTTCTTAAGGAGAAAATATCAGCCTTAAATATTCTGTTACGGAAGGCATTGCAGAATTAATGATGAGCTCTTGCATGACTGTAATTTTTTGAAGTTCATCAGTTCCATGATATTGTTAAGTTAACAGTTTGAACAGAAATATTAAGAATTTTATATGAAAATCCTCTTTCTTAAAAAACCCCCCACCTTTATTCTGTCGTGCTAGAATTTAGTATTCTAGAGGAAAAATAATATTTTTTTTTTCCATTAGGGAATTTATGGATTGTTTCAATGTTCTGAGGTTTATCCAGAAGATCTTATTGTAAATAATTCAATCTTCCCCCAGTTGTATTAATTACAATTTTAATACTTTTAATAACAAAATTAAATGCAGCATAAATAATCTTTTCTCACAAAAGTAGATTAAAAAGTTCCATATTTTTCTAATAAAATCTAATAATAGTGGTTTAGGTATTATTATTAATGTTGTGTATGAATTCGAAGGCAGATTGTCAAAATATAATTAGAAAGCTCTGTGCAACAAATTAAATACACTCTTGTAGCATGGATGAAAAAGGCATCTGTTTTGAAGTACTTTCATTAGAAAGTAGAAGACTAGTAGGAAAAGTAGAAGGACTAGTAGGGAAAATTAGATTTGTATGAGATGAAATCAGAAAAAATGTAAGAATGTTAGCTGCAAAAAACTGGAAAATATCTATGGACCATGGAGCAAACAAAGTGTCATCTAGAATTTATGTTGAATAATATAAATAAACTATAATCTTCAATTTCTAAAAACCTTTATCTTTAATGACTTCAAGTAAGTTTAGTAAATATATATAGATACATTATTCTTAAAACCTAATGAAAATTACTGATTTTAATAATTCCTTTCCGGGTTTCACTCAGCTGAATGAATGCCTCTATATCTTCAGCTCACTTTCATTTTCAGGCTTCTGTAGTAGCACAAGTTTTGAAGCATTTATGGTGTTAAATACCTCCATATTCCAATGTACACATTCCTAGTGTCAAGTAAGTGTATCAATAGGTCCTGTTTATCTACCAGCCTGAAACCGATGCTTGCCGTTAGGATCTCAGTAGGTATATGTTCATTTAACATCTTCCAGTTGTGGATTTTTTTGGAAGGCTGAGAGAGATAAATATCAATATAGTCAACTATGTGCTGTCTTAAAGTAAGGAAAAAAATTTTTTAGCTTGTTTTATCTTTCAGATTAGTAGTGGATAGCTGGAAAAAAGCAAGCATCTCCAAATCCTGTTAATTAAGGGTACGCTATTGTCTGGGAAGGTTGGAAGCATAATATTTCATGAGATTTCCAGTGCTCACAGTCTTAGCTAAATTGTGTAAATTACAAGAATTATTTTCCTTTAGTATTTCCTGTATTTCTACTTCAGCTGACAGCTGCAAGCAATAATCAAAGAACTGGTTAATGACAGAAATTTTTTTAAAACATTTTTTGAAAGAACTCTGGTCTGGTAACTGAATGTAGGTTGAGAATTGCTCTTGTAATACTATATGGAAAACATGCCTACCATTTGTAATTAATCTTATCCTTTCAAACATATTTGACTCAACTCTGTTGAGTTACATTGCTTATAAGTCAATGCACAACTTCTAAAGTCTCACAAATCTTCATGTAGATTTAATATTTTTGAAATTGCATGGTTCACAAATCCTGACAGCTTGAAGTATGTCAGTGTATGTATATATATAATTTTGTGTGTGTATATACAGATATATACACATATATCTGCAAAAAGAGATGCGTCACATCCTGCTTTTCCTGGTGGACTGTATTCCAGAAGTGCAGAAGTTTTTCTCCTAGTGTGAAAATACAGTTGTTCCTACCTCTAATCAGCTAAGACTGCTAAAATATCATTTTAAGAAAGATGCTGAACTAGTAAGGCATTTTATTTAAGTTCATTTAAAAAAAAAGAGGAAACAAACCTAAACTTGTGTCATTTGTTCAAAATGAACATGCATTGCAAAAGTGTTGTTTTAAATTGATTTGGTTATTACTTTAACTTTTTTTTTTCCTTTATAAAAAAAAAAAAAAAAGGTTTCATTTCTTTTAGTTGGTTTTGTTCTTAATCCTGAATCCAGCTTATGTACTGGAAAGTAGCTTGTGTTTATGTATTTCTCATTTGATCAAAACCTACCAAAATCTTCACATGTATTAGTAATCACTTGCACCAGTGTTAATTTAAGCAATACAACTGAGATCATACTTGGCCTTACATCTGTATGTGGGAGCTTTGCGGTCTGATTTATCTGCTGTGTTTGCCTGAGTAGCCTCTCATTTTGGCCCAAGTTTGGGCGGTGAGAAGTCAGGAGGTGGGTGGTGTGGGCGGGCTGCTGGCTCCCGTCAGCTGTAGAGCTAATGGGGCACCTTCTGTTTCAGAGACACAGGGCAGAGAGGGAGAGAGAGCAGCGGGCTGAGGGACTGGCGTGCACGGTGAACGCTCAGGGTGGGCACCAGCATCCTCATGGCATAAAAAGGGGTGTTTGTATTTGGGGGGATGGCTGTGGTTTGCTTTTTCCTATGTAAAATTGTACATGTTGACTGGGGCTCTTTCTGCTTTGAAGTCGAAGGACGAGAAGTGCCCCTGCTTCACTGCACTGCTCCGGTTATGACTTTATTTCTGTTTTGAGATGAAAACTGAGGTTTAGTTTGAGTGTTCCAAAACCAGATACCACTCTCTCTCTCTTTCTTGTAGGCAGGGTGCTGCTGTGCCAGGCAAACCAGGAGGGATCTCCCGTGTACAGTGCCCCCAGTTCACTAGTATACACATCCACAAGTAAGCTAGTGTTATGGCTCTTGTTTTGTTTTGTTTTGTGACAAAAGCACATTAATGTGAATTAAGCCCCCTAAAAATGTAAACTTTCCCAATAGCTCTTGTTAAGGTAAATGTGGTATTTATAAACATATGCAAGTAATGTCAACAGGTAATGCAGTTGCAACTTTATCCTCAGAGTATATTTTATTTAAAAAAAAAAAAAAGACAACCTATATTGCAATGTTCTACAGAAATGGTCAAAAGTTCTATAGTAACAGTGAAATTTTTTGGAATCCAGTACTGTTGCGCACTCTGCATTTTGTGTAGAAGATGAAATTGTGTTTCTTTTTCCATCCTGGTCACAACTGTGATTTAATAAACAAAAAGTCTTATATCACGCCACCATTTGACTGTGTCAGGAAGCAAATAGACATGAAGTCTTTCTTACAAAAGCTAAAAGACTGCGTACAAGTGGGTTTTTTTGAATTATAAAAAGCAGCCCTAATAAAAATAGTAAAGACAAGCTGAAACAATAGATGCTGCCATCAGCCTTTTTTCTGTACAAAACTTTGGAGTAGAAATGTGTCCTCTAGAATTCTGAAGCAGAAGCAGAACTGACTCTTCTGAGAGTGTTGTAGATTGTATTGGTGGTACCACTGATGCCCATTCTGCAATCTAGTCAGATGAGAAGCCTCTAGCTACATGAAATAGTAATAATTGCTGCTTGCTGAATTAGGGTGAACAGCAGCATTTGTTTTACGTTCTTAGCAGTCCTCCATAAAGAAAATATTTTACATTGTCTGATTTAACGTTATCAGATATGCTTTTTATCAATCTAGAATGCAGTTCTACCTTCTTAAAGCTTATCTAGATTACTAAATTTTTTTTTTTATTAATTAAAACCAGGAATGAGGACAAAAAAGTTCCATAGCAATCATCTCTACAGTCATGTAACTCTCTTATGTCAAAGGCTGTGAATATCATCCCCAGAGCTGCTGCTTTTACAGTATAACTATGGGGTCTACCTTCAAATCAGGAGTCTACAAATACACAGCAAACTAACAAAATATATGAAGTGTTTTAAATTGGAAATGAAAATATCAGTTAAATCTGCATTTGCTTCCAGATGCTCCAAGAATATTTTGTACTATGTCACCTTTCCCAAGCAGTGGGGTTTTTTAATCCTTGTAGTACCACAGACATGAAATACTTACTGTTTAAATCAATGTTCCCTTTTGTTTGTTTTTAGTGCACTATTCCTCTTTGACTAGTCTTTTGACTGAAATACCAATCTTTGGCTGAAATTCTTTTCCTAGAAAATTATGCAGACACTTCATTCATCTCACTGTTAGGGAGCTCCTTTTGCGGGGTGGGTGGGATGGCAGTGTTTGTTTCTCATTTTCTGGAAATTACTCTAAATAAAGCCTTTCTTAAGTTTGCCCTGTTGCTTCTATTATTTCACTGAGTTCTGTCCTAGGAAATTTATTTCTGGGGTTGCTGGTTACATTGTACGGTATTTCCACTGTTATTAAATCCCTAGATAGTCATTGTATAGCTAGCTAAGCTCTATACTTCACTGTTTCGATTATGTCTCATGAGTCAATCCCTTTGAAAAATCTTATTTTGCAGTGGTGCTCCTTGAATAATGATATCCTAACAAACACCTGTTTGTTTTCAATTATGCCAAATACATAAGTAAACAGACTTTGCCTATCTGCCTCCCACTGGGCAATGTCTAATACACAGTTTCATAACAGAGATTGCTAGTAGCCCTTGCAGTAGAAATTATTACACTTTTGTTGAACCTGTGTGTCTGCAAGTCATGATTTTTCTTTTATTATGTATAGTATTTCTTATTGCCAAAATGTAGTTCCCCCCACAGGGTCACAACTCCTAATAATACAAAATTACTACAATTACCAATGATTGTAATTGGTTTTTTTATTTCTCCTTATTAAAAAACTTTCAGTAAAGATGTAAAATAGTTCCATTTCTATAGGAAATTCTAAGAAGTGAATAGAAATGAAGCTTGAGTTTTGTCCCATTTTCTTTCTTTTATTATTTTAAAGATCTTCTATATTCCATTTTTATGCACATTTGTAATACTGAAATGATAACTGATAAGTCAACATTAACATCTAGGAGATTAATACTTTCACTATTATGATTCCATGTAGACAACAATATTGCAGCCTTCATCTTTGAATAATTTGTTAATCGTTTATTCTGTTACTGCTGGTATTGTAACTGTGTAATATTTTAGAACAGCCTACAATGTAAGAATTCAGAGGTTTTAAATTTGTAATTGTTTTAACAGAAGGGAAAGAGTCAGCTGAGATTTTTAAAGCTGTTTGAGAGGTTTGGAGTTCATTAAATGCTAATGGCATTTAGGAATTTTCAGATATTTGGAAGAGCATAGTCCCCATTTTTAGAAATGTTGTCCTTAGCTTGACTGTTCATCTTTTGCTCCCAAGTTATATTCTAGAAGGAATTAAGGACTGAAACATGGTTGTAAAATACATTTTTAAAAATTTGACTAGCTTTATTTCTCACTTAATTTTTTTGTCTTTTTAATTGTATTGGTCGCTAGTAGTCTCTGATGACTCTGAACATTTTTACCCCATTTTTTTGGCTAGCCAGAAAGAAGAGTGCATTTCTTGGAGCTACTCTTTCCCTTCTGATGTTTTATTTCCCCAGGATGTATTTTATGTATCACATCGTACATTTCCCAGTACAGTGATTAGTTACACCTCTGAATATGCCAGGAGGTGGAAACATGGCTCTGCTTCCTTCCATCACTTCTGGCCCTTTGCATAATACAGAAAGAAATGAGCTGTTTCTTCTGCAAGCAGTGGAACAAATCAGTAGCAATAGTCTCTCATGCCTCATCTGTTCTCTAACGCTGAAGCAGAAGATGGGACCTGGATCAGTTTTTCATTTGCACATCTATTCTGGGAATAGACAATTTGTTATGTAGAAAGCCTAGTTTCAGCATGCAAATGTGTTCACATCCCTTGGTGGGACAGACAGATTCTTTGCCTTATTGAGACAACCAAAGTAAGGAAGCTCATGGTCTCATCTTGTCTGCTGTAGATTCCCATAGTATTGGCATCTCAAGGACAGAACTAATACAACTGATTTCAGTTAAATCCTTCAAAATTTTCCTAATGCAGAATGTAGACAAGTGTCGAAGGAGATATACCCCAAAAGTAAAGATTAGAGTACACCAAGTCCCAGCAAGTAAGCAAGCATTCACTGGAAGCTTCCTGGAGGCCCATGATACCTCACTGAAACTTTGTAAATCAAACAGTTTGGCTGCACGTAACTGACAGTCTCTTTTTGCCCCCACTTCTTTAGACTAGTTTCTTCCACAGGAACTTTTAAAATCCTGAAGAAATTTGTATCTACTATTAAATAAGAAAGGTATCAAGAAAAATTTTGGAACTTTTCCAAGTTGAAGCCACTCGAGAATAGGATCCATGAGAATATTAAGACCCTGCTGGACAAAAGGAAGATTCAAAAGAAGAAAAAAGTTCTGTCACTGAATATCTGTATCATTGTTCTACAAAGGACAGTAATACAGCTGGGTATGTATGGTTAAAAAAGGCAAAAATACAAATCTGAATTGATGCAAGGACTTTTAAAAGCTGTTTAGTGCCTATTTTCCCCATTTGTTGAGTGCCTGAGAATGTGAATGAAATAGAAGTTAATGAGAGCCAAAACATGGGAAAGGAGGAAGAGATGAAATCATAGTCTCATAGAATAATGCAGGTTGGAAGGACCAGGTGGCACCTTTAAGGATGGAGACTGCGCAACCTTTCCGGGTCATCTCTTCCAGTGCGTGAATGTCTGAACAGTGGAAATCTCTCTTCTTTCAAGTTATGTTTGTTGTCTCTGTCTTCCCAGTGTGTGCCTCTGTGAAGAGCCTGGCTCTGTTTTCCTGAGAACCTCCCCTGCCCTTTCATGGCAGGGGATGGAAAAAGAGATGCACGTGCCAGTAGTAAACTTCTTTGTGCTCTGGAATAACTAATCAACGTTCTTGGGCTCACTAAGTGCTAGCTGGTGTGGCGAGGAAGCCAGCCTAAAGCTGTGCATGACATTTTTCAAAAATTGACAGTTGTGCATACCCAGGTCCCATGGAAGGCAATGGGAGAGAGACTATGAATTTTAATGAAAGTTCAAAGGCAGCTAAATATTTTTCACAGTCTAAATCAGAGCGTTAATCTTTGTAACTTTGAGGCTTTATTTTAGCACCAAGTAAAAATAAAGATACTTGAGTTATCAGATGTGTAACTATTAGTAGATTTTTCTAAGCATGTATTAAAGGGATAGCTCACGGGACCGAATAGCTCACATATATGGTAAAATAGTAAATTGCTACATGCCTTTGTTCAGAATGATGCCCATATGAATGCCTGTATTTCCCAAATGTTTTACATGTCCATAAAAGAGAATTTTGCCTTGACTTCAATGAGTACATTTTAAACTGATGTCAGTTTGGGCTTACATTTTCTAAATGTTAGAGTGGTTTTAGCTTCAACAAGCATGCTTATCAGCTCCAAAATATACATGCTCTTTTTCCATAAATTTTCTTATTTTATTAAAAATAAATAAATCTTTCGTATTGCAATAAAGTGATCGAATTAAAAGGAGAAAAAATATGAACATGCAGAAATCAGAGATTAATTTATTTTATGGCAAATGAAGTTGATGGCCCGTTTTTTAATTGATATATTGATTACAGTTTTGTAAGAAGTGGTGGTGGAATTCAGCAAAAATGATTGAGGTGGTACAAATGCTTATAAATCTGTCCCACGTTGTTCGTGTTCTTTAATAGTAATTGTCTGATAAAACTTCCATCAGTTTCTGTAATTAACCTAATGGTCTAAATGAATTTCCAGATCACTGGTTATTCATTTCAATATAGAAAATGCCATTACATTGAGTTTAATTAATACAAAGTAAGTTCACAGTCCATTGTATCCTTAGAATAGAATTGTACTGTTTTAACCGTTTCAATTATGAATATTTCTTCCTCTTGTTTTGTTTGTCCCATTTATGGACTTGAGTATTCATTCTCTATTTATACTAAAATAGTATAAACCCTTTATAATTAAAATATTTAAACCCCAATGCTCTTCAAGTTCCCATCCTCAAAATATCAGTGTAGATATTTTTTGTATTTATTTCAACTATTTTTAAACAGAATTCAGTCAGTGCCAAATTCATAATCCCATGATATGCCCTAGAACATCTTATTTGTCTTGATATTCCTTTCACAGAAGTACATATGACAGATAAGCACTCACCAGAGAATACTTTTGCTTTGCGTCAGACAGATATTAAAACAATAAACTATGTTGCCCTGGGATTTTAGCTTATGAGCAACCAGAAAACAACAAGGCAAAGATGAGATGTTTTTGAAAGGTGGGAAGGCAGTTCTTTCAGAATATTCCCTGGAAACCTTTGGTCCTGTAATATTTTTGACAAGAAATATTTTTAATGCTCAAGTTCTTTTAAAGCAAATCAGGAAAATAGATTCCATTACTTCAGAGCAGGCATTGAAATGTTCCTAAATAATCCTAATAATCCTACTGATCCAAAGTTATGTTTTATATGCCAGGAGAGAAGGAAAATCTATAGCAGAAGCTTAAAGTATTGATTACATAATATGGGAATTTTGCTTTTTATATATGTTCTCTGTTAAAAACTTACCAACACTTATGTATGACAGACACATGCACTATTTTTAAAAAAGATTTTTTTTTTTTCCTGTGGGAATTTTGCTTTGATTCATAGGTGGAGGATAGTTCAGGACTTCGTTGCTATGCATGGAATTAATAAGGAAAATCATAAATACTAAGTATAAATACCACATCCAATAGTAGGATTTAGTCTATTTGAGGACTCATTGTGCTACAGAAATGAAAAATAAGTAAAGCCTGTCTATTCAATATGTCTCTTGAATATCCTCCCTTAGAAGTAGGTTCCTTGACTTATAAATATTAGTAAACTACCTAAAAAATGCTGTATGAAACTATTTTCATGTTTCTTGTTTCAGTGAAGACATTCCAGGTTTTATTTTTCTGTGGCATTACTAAAAGATTGAAGTAAGACCTTTGACATTTCTATTATATTCAGGGATATTTCCAGTACCACAAATATTACATGGGGAAAAAAGAAATTTTCAAAAGGTGATTTAAAGTGCGCTTCTGAGCAGGATCATTAGTGGAAACATTCAGTTTAGAAACCTTCAACCTTCAGTTGATTTTGTCAGGTTTAATCTGTTGCACACATGTAATTACGTGAAAATTATATTGTAATGATGATAGTCGTCTGATAGTATTGCCCTGAGACTCCAAGCAACTGAAGTGTAGGTGCTCCTGGCATTTGGTATATCCTTTTCTGGGTTTTGTATGTAAGACATGACTGACCATATTCAATCCAAATGGACATATGCTTTATTGTAATGACATCAATGATTAATTTGTTCTGATTTTATTGTTGTAATTTTTCTTAATTTATTTGTTGTGATTTTGCTGTTATTGGTAAGGGAGAGACTGTTTAGTAAGCTTGCCATTTTGCATTGGTATATGGGTCAGAAACAGTTTCAAGAATGAGTATTCATATGGTATAAATGATTTGCTTATGTTACAGTGTTTGTGAATTAAATGTAAAAAGGTTTCTGCAAACTCAATTTTTAATTTCTCTTAAACTAAAATGGAATGGCAGGTCACTTCATCACAATTAAAATATATATTAGTAGATTGTGTTTACATGTTTGTGGTTTTGTCTGCTTTTTATTGTTTCATAGGAAAAAGGTAGAGTAACCCTGCAAAGGAGTTCTGTGATTAAGCCAACTTAACCATTGTAGGACTGAGATTCATGAACGAAACAGTGCAAAAATCCTGCCCAAAGGGAAATGTCCATACATCTGCGTGCACCAATCACACGTATCATTTCCAGGCTACAAAAAACTCATTACTGAACATTTAGGAGTCAAACTGTCTTTTAATGTGCTTCCTGAATTAATTAATTGCCTTTTTTTATAAAGTAAAGAGAATCACCTGGTAGTAACCCAGGAATAATGTGAAAAGTGCCCTTCCTGGTCTGTATGTTAAAATACAGTGGGTCTACATGAAACTTTAAATAAGGAAGATACCGATAAGTAGGAAGGGAAGTTTACTAATTTCTTTCCATAATTTTTTCCTCCGTGTATAGAAGTGTAAAAGGTTGAAAAATTATGTATCGCTTCCAGAGAAAAATATTGATGTCATCTCTTGTTGAAATGTCTTTAGAAGGTTTTTAAACGCTGTTTTGGTCCATTGTATTGGACCTTGCTTTGAACAAAGTTACACAAATCTGAATGGAGGATAACTCCGCTGACTTCTAAGTCAGATAGTTATAAAGATAATACAAAATTAACAAAATTGAGTAAATTATATCCATACGTATTATGTTATATTCTGGATTTAAGTATCAGCCTTTTTAAACTGTAAAGTGAACCTCTTTGGGGCTTTTTGGTAGCATTGCCTGAAATTCTTGTTACAGCACTATATATTTCCCTTCTGTAACTATTTTCAGGATAACTATCCTCTTACCTTCTGTCTATCAGTATTTTAAATGGTGACTAATAAGTCATCAGTAAGATGTATTGTAGTCATCCAGAATCTGTAAATATGGGTTTCATTTCACTCCTGCAAATCTGTTTTTAAGTACCTTGCTGTTTATACTCATTCTTCTGTTAATCTGTTTAGTGATGTTGCAGTTTGTCTGAACTAGCACACTTAAGAGTTTTATAAAGATAGACATATCCTGAATTGTGTGCCACTGACTTTTTTTAACTTCTATACCATCCTACACCTGGGCAGTGGGAGATGACTAGAAAGGTGTGCATTACATTTTTAATAGTAAATTGCGGAGATTATCTTTGTCCTTTAGTTCAAATAATAAAAATTATGTTTGACCAAGGACAGTTGGGCATCTCATGTCTTAACTTAGTGCTTTCCTGTTAATGGAGGTACGGCACTTGGCCACTGGCAGTGCTCGTGACTAACCAGTGAGCTAGGACAATAGGATTGTTTGGACTTACTGCTCTCACTATGCAGCTAATTAGTGAGAATTACATTTAGTATTTGTTTGCATCATAATCTATGATGTTATTGTACGTAAGATCCTTTGTGTAGAGTCCTAGATGCAGGCTCCTGATGTTTCCTTAGCTTTGCATTCTAGATGCTGTATTACTCATTTTTAGTAGGTAGGCACTCACAGTTGAATATACATCTCAAATCATTCTGTCTGTCAGATATAAAGTTGTTAATTTTGTGGTTTTCGGCTTAGTCTGTAAGATTTGCTTTCAAATAAAGACTTACTTCAGTGTCACTCTTGCATTGTGTGACGGTTGTTATTAAATCATGGCTCTTAAAACTGTGTTGTATACAGCAAAATTCTTCAACCTGAATTTCACAAATAGTAAGTACTTTTGAGGAATTAACATTTTTAATATCTATATCAACTCTGCAGGTGCAATTCTTTGTTTTGACGTTTTTTTTCCATTATGGATTGAATTAGGTTAATAGCTGGTTTTTTCCTCAGTCACTTCCTGCCTAAGTTGTTCCCAACCCAACAACATTCTGACAATGTTCTTTTTTACAGTTTAATAATTCTGTTGAGTTTTAGTAATCTTTGTGTCATCCAGACAGAACTTCTTGTCACCACATAATTGGCTTTCATAAACATTCAAATTGCTAAATTTTGTCATCTTTTTTATAGTAGTGCTACTCTTCATCTAGTTTTCCAGAGCCATGGCCCTTTTACTTTGTCTCAAAAACAGTGTTTAGCTAGACACGGGGGACTCTTTCCATTTGCTTGGAGCTTTTAGATGTCCAACAACCAGGAACACAAGACAAGTTATTGATCAGTTTGATCATCTATATTTGAAGATTGTTCTTTTTGTGATTTAAGATCAGATGTGGCTTCTTTGATCTCTACTGTTTCTTTTCCTTTATGGCCTAGTTGCTTTGTTGTTTGTTTTTACCTACTGAGCTTTTTCTTGTTTGTTAGTCATTTCTTTTGTGAAAAATCAACTATTCTTTGTATATCTACTATTTATGTTCTTTGTAACATCAACTATGCAGTATTCTTATTTTGTTATTAAGTACACCGTAAGTAATTTGTCCACCAATTATAGCATTTTTTTATTCAAAGTTGTAAGCTGGTGTAATTACATAGCTTTATAAAAAAATTCTAAATCTTCTTCTCTGGTCTTTTTTTATCCCTCCTCATCCTCCATTTTTTTCTGTGTGTTAAGAGAAATCCCTTGATGTCTGAGGGTTTCAGGTGGCTGCATATATAGCCCAGTAAAAGAAGGATGAGATATATGGGAATTTCTGATAATGACAGAATCACCAAATGACCAAATCTCAGAATGGCTGAGGTTGAAAGGAACCTCTGGAGGTCACCTTGTCCACCCATGTTGCTCAAGCAGCGTAACCTCAAGCAGGCTGCCCAGGACCACATCTAAACAGTTTTTTGGTATCTCCAAGGATGAAGACTCTACAGCCTCTCTGGGTACCTCTGCCAGTGCTCAGTCACCTCCACAGTGAAAAAGTTTAGACAAAATACGAGACAGTTTCCAGGCTTTGGCATCAAGACTTTGCTGTGAAGGTTATAAATTCCTGGCATATAATGGTATCAATATATATATAAACTAATAGTGGTTTGTTTATTTGTATATTAGAGGAGATGAAACAAAGGAAGGCAGAGGAAAAGAATAATTCCCTATATACTGAAAATAAGTATAAAGAAAACCAAGTGTGAATTCAATATATGCAAGTCATTGCTGAAATAGTAGATCAATTAGATCTGGAAACAAGTTTAAGCTAAAGTTAACCAAGAAAGAAGTTTTGTTGGAACAGTTAAGTGTCTTCCTACAATTTAACATAAGAATAAGCACATTAAATAGGAGGTTGCTTTCTACTGAAATATTTTATGCATGTTTTTTGAGTGCATTTGATTTTGTTGACGATTTGGTATGGAAAAATCTAACAAATCTTGGTTTTCATATGTCTGAGGATGAAATAGTTGAAAACAGTGTCTTAAAGAAGCTGTCTGTCTTCTTTCTAAAAGTATTTATGTAACCTTTCAGGGTCTACCTTGTTATAAACAGTTTCACCAAATTTATGTAAAATTTGGTGCTAATTTGGATTTGACTGGAAACTTAATGCAGTAGTGTTGTGTGAAGGGATTCAATTACAGTACGCAGTGCTTTATAAGTCACTGTCTGACATAAAAAGTTAATTAATCAGAGCTGTGTCAATTTCCTTGTGCCGTGTCAATTTGCAGCAAGGTAATTAATCACTAATCGCCCAGCGTGCAGCAAGCTAAGGGACAATCCATGAGTCATTTATTGTTGTTTTTTTCAAAACAAATGGCACACAGAGCCATGAAGAAACACATCTTGCCTTTCATAATATTTTTATCGACAGTTTTGCATGTTGTAATAGACTGCAGCAACAAGCAGCTGTAGTTGAATGGAATATGAATATTAAAGAAACAAATGAGAGCAGATTTATAGGCCATTGCTTTTCTGTTATGTCAGTTTTGAGATTACACTGAGCAAATGAACAGTGAAAAATTACTCTTCCATGTGGAGAATGGTGATTAGGCTTGTACATTAATTAGAGATTTTTGTTTTCCTTTTCAATGCATTTCAAATGAGAATGTCCTATAAGTAATGGTTTGTCCAAAATACCGATTTATTCATTCCTAAACAACAGCATTTAATACTGACATATATTTTTGTGCAATAGTAAGGAAATTATTGTCCTACTAACTTCAAGTGTGTTTCAGAAAATAAATAGATTGTGAATGAAATAAATATAAGTGACCAGTTATGACTGTATTTGACATATATGGTAAATTTCCTTTGGATTAAGTTAATTCACAACTAGATCGCAGGGACAATCATCTCACAAAAGTGACGGGTGAAAAAATGTATTTTCAGCTTGCTATTTTTAAACATTGTGAACTTTCTGAAGATTTTTTTACCCTGAAATTTTAAGAATCCATATATATATATAAAATATAAAAGCCTTTTTATGTTAAAATCTGTAGTAACAGAGCTTAAATTTTACTTGCACTGTATTTTGGACTGTGTATTTAAATGCAAAGTTCTGCACACATCCTCTTTAACACAGTTCTTATAATTCTTATAAAGAATGCTAAGTAATACTACTTATTACTATAATGGTGAAGTGAAAACTCACTACACAGCCTACATTGGGATAAACTCCTGATTCTGTTCCTGAAATCTCAAATATCATATAGATTATTCTGCTTAGCCTTCCCTCAAAAGGGATCCTCTTGAACTATGGGAATAATGTAAATGTGTCTCCCTGACTTTCTAACAGTTAAACTATGTTGCAGTAAATTAGCTGTAAACTGATGCAAACATGGCATAACATTAAAATTCTTCACCATAAAACATTTGAAAACTCTTGATGGCAGATGACCTGATAGTCTGCGCAAAGAAGGAGAGCTTAGGAGTGATGAGAGGTAGATTCGTTCATCCATTTTGATGGCACACCTTTCTTGAGGCATATGGCACTCTCATACAAATTCAAACCACAGCACAAATGCAAAGAATAATTGCCCATTAAAATAGCTGTATATTTTTATGGCTTTGATACAAAATCTGCCCCCTGTTGTTTTTTGCATCTGCTTCTCTTCCATCTATCCCAAAGCTTTAAAACTTTAATACACAGTGTATAACCCTTAAGTATTTTTTATCAGGTTATATTCATCCTTTTGGGAACTCAAGCTTTGTCATTGTTCCTTCAGCCTTTGTTTTCCAAGGGATATGTTGAGATATGATGCCTAGAAAGTGCACCTACCTGTCATGTTCATTTAATAAAAAATTAGTAAATCCAATGGTTATATTACATCTTTTGGGAGGAATTAAGATTTGATTAAATTTCATCTGTGAAGACAAAGATTAAGTTCCTCTTCCTTATGCTCATATTTGTTTTCTATATGAAATCATTAGTTACCTAAAGTTTACCGATATACTAACATGAATCCTGCTAATTCCAAAGGCCTTTTTATTTGCTTAAATGTAGCAATTTGCTGACCAGTTTTCCTGTTTGAGAACTAAACTGAAGTTTGGTGAAGGAGATACCCTGACAGTGTTTCTATGTTTACTAAGTGTATTCAGAAGAGAGAACTTTTTGGACAATATTCATTGTAATGACACTTTTTAAAAAAAAATTATTTCTTAAATTTAAAATAGAACAAATAAGTTTAAAGAAGGAATCTTACCAACATAACGTTCCTAAAAAATTTTCATTTGAGCTGTAATACAAGGTGATTTGTATGCTTTTGGATAATTATATTAAGCAAAGCCAAGCACTTCCACAGCATACTGTTTTCACTCTTCTTTTTTAATTTGAAAAAGTAAAATTGCAGTTCCACTGTAGGAACTGATGTTTTGTTGTTGCCGCTGTAGTCTCATTCATATTTGAATAGCTGAATGAATAACTATAGAACTGATGGGGCTATTAGATGAGAATGTAAATTGTTTCTTTGGCTTGATATTCGATTATGTATAGTCCTTAGAAAAGTTTTTCTTTTTAACCTCGTATTATCGCCTCATATCATCGATGTGTAGTTGGAGAAATCTGCCTTTTCTCTATCACAGTCAGAAGAATTCCAGTCATCAAATTACTTTGATAAATTTAAGGTACTTTTGCTTAGAATTGGACTCAGATGCTTCCCTGCTGCAAGTCAAACACATTTTCAACCCCATTACAATAGCATTTTCGCTGACTGAGTTTCAGCAGTTTGGCACTGAGGCACTAAGGAAGGTTGACCTACAAACTGTAAGTCATTAAAACCTTTACCCCTCCTGGCTAGTAAATTCATTACTTTTGGGGCTGGTTAATAGCACTTAACACTTCCTGATGAGAGAGCCCTTTTCATAAAATTGTTTTTATGAAGTCCATTCTTCGGTTGTGTTCTAATGGTGCCACTTCTGCTAGTTATTTTGGGGTGAGGATATTAAAAAGTCGGTAGCAAAATAAATTCTGTGGTTATTACATATTCCTAACCATGTGACTTCTCAGCTGGGCTGAAGTAGCATAATTTTTTTTTTTTTTTGCTGAACTCAAATCTAGGGTGACGTGATCTTGTTGATTATTTTATATCTAATCTTAACTATTACTACCTGGAAATAGAAGGCATGTTTTCATATACTCTGATATTCAGACTGACCCAAATCAATTTTTTGGGAAGGATATAATTCTGTTTATATATAATCTGTACTGTTAGACCTCACTTGATCATAAGACCTTGCAATGCCACTCTTGGTTCCATATTTCTCAGGCTTAGTTTCCAAGATCATGTCTCATCCTTTTCCTGACAGAACTCCAAATCATTGCTCTACCTTCTACTAATTGCTTCTACAAGCTTTTTTAGAGTTTTGCTTTACTCTAGACATTTTATGCTTCATGATTTTATTCAGGAGACAATACAAGGCAAGCATAGCAAAACAATTACATTACTTCAGGCTTTTAATTCTAACACATCCTTTGTGTTGCAGATCCTTTGAAAATGGTAGAAAACACTGTCTTGTCTTAGCATCTCCCATCAATGCTGAGCTGCCATTATGGGTTCTGGATTTGGTAAATACTTATAGGCTAAGCGACTCTTCCTGCTAACTCTGTCTTCTAGCCGTTTTTCCTCTTTCATAAAAGAAAGCCTTCTTTCTCATAAAAAAGTAATATTATTTTTTTAAAATATATTATGTTCTTTTTTACTCATTCATTGATGGGGGCACTCTGCTTTTCTGATGACATTTCTTTGTAGAGAACCATCCACTGTCAAATATTTAAGGTCAGTGGCCCTTCCTGTAATTCCAAGGTGTCACCACCATGAAGAATAAAGAGTATTTAGGATAAATGCACAACTATTGCAAAATATATATTTTAATATGTCTGTGTGACAGCTGGATTTAATGGTACAATTCAACGGAAAAAAATGCTCGCAAACCACATTAGGAGTTCATGCTTTCACGGAGGTATATCCTCAGTGTCTCCTGTACAACTTCTGCACAATTCCAGTTGGTTTTCATTAGGCCTATATTTACTCATTTCTTCTGAAAATCAAGATATAGGTCTATTCTTCACACACTTGTATAAGGTGTGTGGCTGTATGGAGGAATTGGTAAGTTAATTTCAAACAGTACATTTTACAGCAGAAAGATTGTCTAGGACCCTGAAAGAAGACAGCTGCTTTAAATATTGCCAAACGTAGATGTTAATTACAAAGAATTAATTGCTGAAACAGATCTTGGAGCAGGAGTTTCCAGACCGTGTATTGCAAGCATGTGACATTGTTACACACCTTACATTGCTTAGGCTTAGACTTTTTTGAATTGGTTTGGTTTTCTTTACCACTGCCTCTGTTTTTCGTGTGAAAGTGTGTTTTCTATCAATATGTAGAGAACTACAGCTGCACATGTAAGTGAGGAAGTTGTCCAAACTGCTCAAAGGTTGTCAGACTTCATTAATTTTTTGTCAGTGGCTTTTAGGTCAGAGAAATTTCTCTTAATCTTGGCAGTTTAAGAGTGTCCCTAAAGACTACAGTTTTTTTAAAGCTAGCTACAGAATACCAACCTTCAGGTTTATCATTTAAGATATCCACCATTTCAGATATCAGTTTATCCTGGCCAGACTTTTTATTTATTTATTTGCATGATTAAAAAAAAAAGGCACAAATTAACTCTCAAATTATTGGAGAAACTTACTTCTAGAAATGACCGTCTACTAGGTGGAAAGGAGTCATTTCTCTAATGCAGGCAGACTGCAGCTAAACATTACTCTTTTAACAAAGGTAATCATACTGGATTAGATTAGTTCTCCATCTAGTCCAATACCCTGTATTTGGAAAGGAGCAAAAGCCGGATGCCTAAAGAAAAGTTGTAGGACTGGAGCTAGCGTGTGGGTATATAATTCTTTGAACATTCTGTTAGCTTTCTACAATTTGGAGTGTTTTTTTAAACCAGAGGTGATGTCTTTATACTGTTTCTCTGTAGGGAAACTGTTTGTTCATCCTTTTCAATCATATAAACTTTCAAACTTTTAACATTCATAACACCCAGTGGCAGAAGTTCCATGGTGGCTTAATTAGAAGTTGTGTGAAGAGCCACCTTTTCTCATATTTTCTCCATTATTCATGATTGCGGAGCTTTGGTATAGCTCCCAAAGTCACTTCCTTTTCACGCTGAGGAGTGCTAGTCCACTTCATTGTTTCTCTTACAGAAGTAACAGACATGATTATAGTTAAGATAAGTGACCGTTTGAATTATATGTTGTCCGAATCACCTAATTTAAGCCAAGGCAGGAAGTCTCCAGCATGTTGCATTCACAAATACATTCTCTAAGGGACAGAAGTGAACAATGATGCCGTGATGTCCAACCCTCATGTTTTTCTCATGTATTGCTAACTTCCATCTATGAAATTTTATTAGAACTTTACACCTTTTATTTATCTGTTAGTATGGGGAGACAGTCCACTCTATCAGAGGAACTACAGCACAGCCTATAGATCTTTTTACTGTGTTTGCTTATATCTTCAGTCCACTGAAAATTATCTTCTACGTTTTTGTATGCACATTGTACTAATTTGTATGCAAGACTGTTTACTTGGAAAGGAAAAGGACAAAAGTTACATAGTTTGAGCAGTAGGTCATGATTCTAGCACTACTGTATTTATACTGCTCAATATTCCATGTTGTTGCATATGCAAAAGTACTTACAGCATCCAAATTTCAAGTATATGAGATATATGTTCATTCCCCCCCGCCCCCAAATGCTTTCCATGACTCTATTTCTTTAAGGCTTCATAAATGCAGTTGATTGCAAAGTTATCAACAATATACTGAGTTCTGTAAGTTCATCATTCTGATTTTCACACACTTTTTTTTACAGAAGGACGAATAAAAATATGGTATTTGCACTTTTTAAAAAGACTGTTTTAACTTATTTTGTATTGCCATAAGATTATGTTGTATCACAGATATGTAAATCTTTGCAGAATTATTGTATAACCTTTTTGTCAGTGAGAGAGACCTAGCAAAGCCCAAAAGCCACAGTAGTAAGGCAATAATGGACAAGTCACCATAATTACAGTATTTTCCTTCATGTGTTCAGCCAGCACCATCTACAAGTTCTGAATTTTTCATTTTGTTTTTCAAATTCAAGGCTGCTTTTAAAATTTAATGCTAAAACAGATGAAAGACAAATGTGGATTGTAATCAATTCATATTTCAGACTTGAAAAACTTACCCTTTTATACATCATTACTTCCATTTTCTTGCTTCTTATTAGGGCTTTGCTAAGCAATATTTATTTCTTTTATCTTATTTACATACTGAAAAAAATTCAACACAGTGAACCACAACTGAAGTAACCTGAGTGCCAACAGAGCTGGATTTGATTTTCTCTGTCTCACTAATGAATTCATTCAAAAAATACCTGTTCTAACATTGGCCAGCAATAGATGGACAAAGGAGAGACGAAGTAATGAAGTATTGGTTAAAAAACTGGCAGAGAAAGTAAAGTGGAAAGTTGGGTTGTTTTTTTTTTCATTTTTCAATTAAAAAGTTTATGAAGAGACAAGTTTTACAGACATTTTACAGAAAAACATCTCTAAGTAGTACTGGTTTACTGTTCAATTTCTGATTAAAATATTTTAAGTCTCACATGGAATGGTAATTAATGTTTACCCTTAGTGGCAATGACAATATAAAAATGTCAGTGTTAATTTCTTTGTTATATGTCTAAATTGTTTCTCTTGGGTCTGAATATTATCTGAATTCAGATAGATATTTCCAGACTATGCAAGTCTTGCCTTTGAAGGAATAATGGGTACTGTTATGAACAAGGTACACCTCCAAAATTGGAGAAAACGCTTGCCCTGTCTTTCTTTCCCTTGGCATACAATTAAGACCCAGTTAATAAGCAACTTTTGAACAAAAGTAAAGCTCTGTTCGATTGGTAAAATCACGGGATTATTTAGATCATTAGAGGTCACCTGGTCTAACATCTCACCTCCACTCAAAAAGCGGGGCTGACTTTTGAAGGTAGATCAACTAATGTGATGGAAATGTCTCTGGCATTATCAATTTGAGCCTCAACTGGGTGACTTAGACCTCAAGAGTCTCCTGGTAGCAGTGTTGGCTAAAACAGTCAACATTATTTTCAACAGTGACTTCTAAGAGAATCAGAGCTACCTATGATACTGCCATCTAAATTCCCAGTTTGCTGTCTCCTGTTTGCATCCAAAGATTTTGCGTAAAAAGGTGAGGCCTCTGGTTAAAAGACTAATAGTTTACTTATTAGGCGACTCCCTCATCTGGTTACAGGCAAGCTTTAATATAAGCACAAACATGCTGCTACATTACCCTTGTTTTAAAAGACTAGCTTGACCTGAATATTTCCCATTCATTCCTCTCTTTTTTCTTCACAGTGCCAGGATTTCCCTACCCTGCTGCAACTGCAGCTGCTGCTTACAGAGGTGCACATCTAAGAGGCCGAGGTCGCACGGTGTACAACACGTTTCGTGCAGCAGCCCCCCCCCCTCCAATTCCAGCCTACGGCGGGTAAGGAGATCGGCCCCTTTTACCTATTAGCATGAATCTCCAAAGGCTACAGACTCTTTGTGACTGTGGTGCATGCTGATCGTTTCTCACCGCAGAAACCAACGCAGCATGCAACCAATCCCGGTGCTGGAAGTGGTGCACCTTGCACAGAGTATTGAAAAATGACTGTAATTTGTACTGCCATGGTTGGTGACCTTAAGCACTTCAGATGTCACATATTGTTATGTAAATGCTCCTAGAAATGGAATGCTTTGGAACAGAGAAATTGTTTCAGCTGAAGATATATTTTTGATGATTGCAAACATCTGGTTATTAAGGAGGTTGGATCAAGTTAACTTCTTTTTCTTCAAATCATCCACTGAAAGTTGTCTCTGGACCTGAAGGCTTAGTGGTGTGTTTGGTTTTGGGGGTGGCTTGTTTTTTTTTTCTTTTTTGTCATTTTCTTGCTTGTTCATTTTTTTTGGTTTTGTTTTTTAATTTATTGCAGTTTATTTAGTTCTTCTAGTTGACATCTTTGCCACAATAGAAATCTGGGGTGCTTCTCTCAGGGCCATGTGGTTTTCAGTATGTTTGCTTAAATAACACCTTAAGATCTCACTGTCAGTGACCTACATTCACTAAAACCAAATAGTAAACTAAGGAACAAAGGAGAGAAATTCATAGTAATAATTTCTAGAAATTTAATAATCTTCTGTTATTTCAGAAGATTTTTTTTTAAGGTATATTTTTGAGGGAAAGAAGGAAGAAAGAAATTCTTCTGTAGCTATGTAAATGCTGATACAGAAAGGTTTTGTACGCTGCATATGATACTTAAAAGCCCTAGCATTGTCAAAAGATTTTCAGCTATTAAGAAATCAGGAAGTTTGGAAAATCAGAAAACTTAGCAGATCCCAGGCCAGAATAGTATTTTGTCATAAAATTTTGAAGCAGATATGCCACTACCTCTGTGTAGAGCAACCAGATCTTTCCGAGAAAGGGTCAGGAAGGGTTTGCAAAATCTTTGAGTGAGGGTGATGCCTCTCTCTCTCCCTGCCTTCACTAAAATCCTGTTCAGCAGCTCATCTGCTCTCACTGTGGATATCCCCTCGTAAGGGAGCTTGCAGCACAAGACCCTGTCGTCCTACTTCGTTACGGTAGAAGATGGGTGCCCTTCACTAGTTCCCTCAGTTTCTCACAAAGCCTTTGTTCTATTAAGCCAAAAGGCATGTCTTTTTCTAGACAAGTTTGCTAATCTAGTCAGTCAACCATTGAGCTAAATTTTCAGGGATATTTAACACAGGCACTTTGACCATTCCTTCACATTGGGCATTTATTACCTCTGAGAAATACGATGCTCTAGAAATAAATATAAAAATGATGCCACAGAATCAGGTTACTTTGTAAAAGTGTATTCTATTTTTTTTTTGTGCAGTTTAATAAGCAAAATAATATTAATTTAATAAGCAAAACAGTATTGCCACTACTGGAGGAAGACACCATGATTTTTGAAGATTGCCTGAGTTACCTTTGGACAAGGATGGTGTCCCTCCAAAGTTATCCTGCTGTTGCCCAGACTCTCATTTAGAGTTAGGCCAGGTATTTGTACATGACAATGGTGGGAACAAGTTTAGAATGCCCTACAAGAGCCGATTTCAGTCTGAATGTCTCAGCTACGAAATGGATGCTGCATATAAAGAAAGTGGACTCTTTTCAACTCTGCTTAGTTTAAAAAGAAATTCTTAAATTTGAACATTGAGTGCAATAGGTAGTGAGATAACAACATGGGTTACTACCAGTTTCGTGATGTCATGAACATAATACCTTAGTTTAACACAAAGTCATAAAGTTATATAAGAAAATATACACCAGCTATGTGTGATACAGTTTTTGAGTTGGATAATACTTTTTTTGTTAGTATTTGCAAAACAAGTCAATACTTTCAGACCAGTAAGTAACTTAAATTTTCTTTAATTTAAGGGGCCACATGTGGGTGCTCTGTGTGCAGATGTGTTACATACATTTTCATAGTTTAGTTAGTACAGTGACTCAGCAGGAAGAAGTAAATTTCCAAGTGTAACACATCTATATTCTCATGTAATTGCACTGCTTACTTTTGGCATCTTTAGCTAGCAAGTTAGATGTGTAAGCATTGTGAACTCCTGTTGTAAGTTAATACAGAAGTTTTGCACTGCAGTCAGGTTCAGCAGTGTTTCGGAACTGGGTTCCAAAAGGTCAGCTCAGCACTCTTACATTCTTCTGCAGGATGGTTTGACAGTTAGGTTGGACAGATCTCACCTATTACCTTCATGACCTGTCCTTAAAGCTGACTTCAGAGGGAGCCAGGCATTGCATCATTAAGAAGTCACATCTTCTCATTGTTCTGATGACTTCCAGCTGTCTGAGATGAATGAACCCTTGGTAATTTAGGGCTCACCTTGCCAGTCAGTATGTTTTCTAACACAATTTGACTCTGCAAAAGTTTTCAATTAGTAAGCTTTGTCTTATTTTAGATAGATCTCAGTTCAGATATTAGTCAGGTTTAATATTCTCCATCCACCTATGCTTTATAAGGCGGCACTGCTTTCTGAAGCACAGAACAAATTTCCAACTTTTGCAATTCATGGATCAGTGCAGAAATACATACCTCTGTTGCACTGATCCACAGTTGGATTAATAAAGCTTTATGCTGAAATAATTTCTTTGGCCTAGTTTATTAGATCTTGTGCTAGTAACTTCACTGATACAGTAGTACAATTTGGAATTTCTTTGCAATGCTTTGTTCTGTGGTCACCCGTTACGTACTCTGACCTATCAAAGAAGCAAAAAGGAATTTTCATCAGAAAAAATCCTTAATCAGTGAAAATAAATTATAAGAATGTTTCTTTCAGTCACAATGGGAGTAGGAGTCAAGGAAAATTACAGAGATAATAAAGAGATCAGAGAGAATGAATCAACTTACAGAAGGAAGCAAACAACTTGGAATGTCATTTGTTGATAAGAAAAATGAAAAAGCTTTGAATGCTATTTTGCAATTCATTTAGTAGCAATTTCTCATTTTTCTCTCAAGGAAGGAGCCCAGCCTTAGAGCCAAGCAAACAGCTTCATACTAAAATATTTTTAATCGCTAAAAAAAAAAAAGACATTTCTTTTGTATAATGACATATATAATTTTAATTATAAATTTACATTATATTCCAGCAACATTTAGTTAGAAAAATATTGCTTTTCTCTTTAAAAAAAGGACCACATGTAAGTGTAAAATATAAAGCCAGGGTTTGAAAGGACCTTTTACATATTTTCTTTTTATTTCATTAACCTTAGAAAGCTTATTACTAAAATAAAATACAATACTTGATCTGAAATAATCTTCTTCACACTTACCTGTTTATATTACAAAGGTTTGGAACTGAAACTGAATCATTTTTCTTTAAATTTGGAAATCAACTGTAAAGCTAGAAACATCTATTTCTCAGACTAGTCTGACATGCTGCTTACTAGTGTTGATCTCAGCAGCACTGTCTCAGGATTCCCTGCTCTGTGACAAAAGCCTCCTTTCTATTCAGTCTCCCTTGAATCTGTAGTTGTTCTTGTTCACTGGTGTCCTGTTTGATATTAACTGGAACATTTTTCTTAGAAAGGGTTTTTCAACAAAGTTAAGAAACGGAAATGAGTCCCAGGCTGTAAAGAAATCTGGAAGATCTTGTGGTCATTAGGCAAAACAAGTTCATGTGATTCACATGGAAAGCTCTCTTCTGCTGTGCCTCATGGTTCTGGGAAACAGCAAATATGGCAGACTTTGCTAGGTCTGAGGAAAATCGTTGATTATTGCCATATTTAAGGCTATTGTTTTCTTATAAATCAAAGAACAGCACACATGCTTTAAAATGTGTCATTTAAAAATGAAATCAGTGTTCATGAGATATGTAGCACTACATAAATAATTAATGGATCCTTTACTTGCGAGTGAGGCATTTCACTAATTCCTTGAGATAGCATCTTGTTTATTAGCTCAAGGAAAATACTTCATTTTTAGTATCTGTGGCATAATTTCTAATGCCTTGAAATACTACAATGTGCAGCTTATTCATAACTTTGTATGTATAATTCATTTGTGTACCATAAAAATCTACTGAAACTGAAATGAGGGAGTAAAGCTTCATTTGTGTGAGAAAACTGAAAGCTGAAATTTAGAGTTTGGAGATCTACATGGCACAGAGAGCTAAGCTTCAACGCTGTGCTGCCGGAGGAAGAGAAGCAAGAGATGGTCACGTTGTGTATGGCATGAGAGGTGCATGGAGAGCAGAGCCTGTCTGTATAGGGGGATGTAGCTGTGAGCTATGAGCTATTGCCTGCTTATCTCAAGGGGAGCTCCGGGAACTTCACAGAAAGATTGGTGACTTGGTTGAGGAGCAAAGCAGTTACTATTTTAAGCTGACCTTCTTTCTTGGAGCAGCTTCCATGTGGGAGGATTTGAGCTTACTGCTTCTTTGACCTTTCTTGCAGGCTTCTCTCTGAGTACTAGATAGTGTTCTGTACAAAATAATTTTTAAACGATTAAAAAAAAAAAAAAGAAAAAAAAAGAAAAAGACATCGATGTAAAAAACAATGTCGTCTTGGCTTGACTTGTGGCTTTCTAGGCTTATCTATTTTATTGACAAAGTGCCTACTAATGGTGTAAGAAATGCCCTAATAAAGCAGAAGCTACTAGTAAACGTACTCTTATGACAGATTTCGGATGCAGTTGGCAGTACTTACATTGCCAAAAGAAAGGAGAAAGAAGCAGGTTTTGTTTTCTTTGGCAAACTACTGAAAGCAGGTGATCTGATTTTGCTACCTGTAATCACTTTTGAATTCTGCAGCAACTAGTACCTCAGCATTCTTGAAAATCATTCACCAAATAGTAAAGCATCATGAATATGATGTTCCATCTTTATACTGCTGTCAAGAAAAGCACGTGTCACTGTATATCTGGTAGTATAGCAGATAGTAGTAGTAGATAGTAATATTAGTAAAACTAATGAGAAGCCTTTCTATTCCAGCATCATTTGCCTCAAGTTCTTCACAAGTTCGGTGTGTGATGACCTTGTCTTCTCCGCTCCTTCCAGTTCTGATGAAGCTAACAGAGAATTAGCTTTCAGTCCATATCTTCACTTCTGGTGTCTTTCCTGGGAAAACAGGGGAGAGCGATATGGTTTTTTTCTCTTTGAAAAGAAGAATACCCCTCGTCCCCCAACCCTAAATAAAATTGTGAAGTTGGGGAGGGTGGTGGAGAAGTAACAGAGACTATTCAGAATCTGTTCCCCTTTGTTAAAATAATTGTTTTGAAGTGCTACATTCTAAGAGATTCAAAATGAGAAAGAAGCTTTATTTTCCAACATCTTATTCAGAATTTAAGAAAAAGGGATAATTAATATAAGCTACTACGTCTACTATGGTGGTTATGTTTTTTTCCAATACATTCTTTGGGCTCACAGAAACTTCCTCTTACATTGGACTTTGTGCTTTTTATATATATATATATATGCAATTATTAGAACAAAAAATGTGTTTTGCCAGCACATAGTGATTTATGTCTTCCAGCTTTGTTCTCTGCAGCAATGCCCTCAATTAATTTTCCAAAGCAGATAATATAACTTGTTCATTGCAGAAAATGTTGAAACTGGGAAGACAAGAACCTGGAATTAGAGAACATTCTAAAAAGTTGAAACAGCCTCATACAAGAGTTTCAGTTGTGTATTTACAACAGTGAAAGTTGTGTTATTAGGGTGTTGAAAGGTGTTACTTTAATTCTCAGTCTTTTCTTTGGTTTATTTTAAATAAGGTTGTAGTTGCGTTTCTTCTACTATTTGTTTTATGAAGACTTCATATAAAAGGTTTCATATAAAAGGTGACCCAAAACTGGAAAATATGCATAGGACAGTGAAGGTGACTACCAGCCATCAGAAAATTGAGAACTTTTGTTCCTCAGGTGCTTTCTCTTACTTGTGATGGAGGGAAAATAGCAAACTATAACCATGATTCCTATCACAATGAATGAAATCATAATTGTAATGCCTGTTTGTTACACTGAATCAATCACTCCACGCACTTAATCTGCCTTAGGTTATTTATGTTAACTTGTGCAGATTGTGTGTATGGCTGAGGGCCATATATACTCAGCTGCTATGAAGTTACTGAACTAAGATTTGTGCAGTCAAGAACTGTCTTCTTATGTCATTGATAGATTATCCAACCCAATCCTTTTGAAAGATGAAGATAGAAAAATTATAATGAAGACAGATGTATTCCTCCCTGGATATTGTAAAGGTGGAATCTAAACTAGTAAAGAGTTTTTCTTAATATAGTTACAAAAAATGATTATAAGACACAGAGACTAAAATACAGCAGCTAAAATCATGCTAAAGCAGCTGTATAATAGTTGGTGAGAAAAGAGTTTCGTATTGATAGAAAAATAATTTCAGGAAATGATTGCCACATCTGATGTTATTTAGATGCACATTTTCTTATTAAATCAAGATTTCTCTCTTCTCTGAGTTTTCCTTAGCACAATAAAATCATAAAATACAACTGAATAAATCCCCCAAATTTGTTGTTCTTATTTTAATGCCTCCAGGTAGCGCATTAACATATCATCCATTCCTGGGTGAAGTAATTCAGATTTCAGTAACGTGGCTATTTCCAGACCCTGTGTTGGTTTACAAGGAACTCAAGATTTATCTGTCTGCCAAGACAATTTTTTGAATATAAAGTGTAAAAGGAGCTGTGGTGTGGTGGGTCCCTGTGTGATGCATTCAGTCTGTTCCCATGCTTGAGACTTATCATCTGTTTTCTGCCTACAGCTTCGGAGAGAGAAAAGGGGATGATAAGCCAAGCAAATTACCCTTTGGAAAATTATATACTGAAGGAAAGAAAAGCACAAGAGCAAAACATAGCTCTTGATGTTTTACACTTTGTCCTTCTGATGAAGGGTGCTATTAGAAAATACATTTGACTCCTCTGGTAAGATTCACTCGCAGGAGTCAACAAATGACAAGGACAGTGAATAGAGAAAATATTCTCTGAAAAATCTATGAAAGTGTGAAGAAGTACTTTTCTTCAAACTTCAAAAGAAGCAGATGATTTTATATTTAACATCACTATCATACTACAAGACCATATGGAGGAAATAAGACAAAATCAGCTGATATCTTTTCATGGTGCCTGTCCTGCTTGGGATATACTCTTTTGCCTGATTCTGTCGCTTCATCTTAATACTAACTCTGTTTAATGACGGAGTCATGCATTCATGTCTCTTTTTAGTGTTAGGTACTTCCTTCGGTATAATATTTATCAAGCAGTTGCATTTTTAGAATTCAAAATAAGTTTCTGTCAGTACATGACTGCACGTTATATATAAAAGGAAGGCCTAGGTGAATGAAGTATCCTACCTGAGATTACAACGAGACGCACTTGGGAATTCAAATTGTATCAGCCCCTATTTGTCTTGCGACATCTTCGCTCTATGTCTACAGATCACCAAGAAGAGGAAGCAAAAAGGTCCCCTTTCTGACACATATTCTCTCAAAAGTATTATTTTCTGAATAGCAATATTTAATAATAATTGAAAATGGTATGTTTTACTGTACTGTGGTGGGTTGACCTTGGCTGGCTGCCAGACCCTGACCCAGCTGCGCTCTCTCTCATTCCCCCTCCTCAAAAGTATAGGGGGAGAAAGTAAGATGGAAAAGCTCTTGGGCTGAGACAAAGACAGGGAGATTGCTTACTGATTACCATCATGGGCAAAACAGACTTGACTTGAAAATTAATTTCTTTTATTGCCTATTAAGATGCAGTTGGATGGTTAGAAACAAAGACAGAACCTAAAACACCTTCCCCCACTCCCCGCTGTTCTTCCCAGGCTCAACTTCACTCCTTCATTCCCAACTCCTCCACCTCCTCCCAGCACGAGTGGCACACAGATAAGAGGAGCTGAGGGTTGCGGTTGAGGGGCCTCCAACTTCAGTAAACTTTGTATCATTTGTATATCATCCCATAAAACTCCTTCCATGTTGTTCACGATTGTGTACTTGAACCTCGCAGTCACATGGAATGTTTTATTTCTTACATGCAAACAGGTATGAGAAAAACTTGTAATGTTTTAAAAGAATCAGAATGTCAAACCCAAAATGAAGGTACGCTACAATGTAAATAGCAAGCTCTCTGAAAGCTACCAGTGTAGACCAGGTTTGGCATATTGTGCTCTGCAGACTTAATAAATAGAAAAATAGATGAGTAAAGGTCTGACCTTACTGAAGCAAATGGTAGACACTCTGATTTAAGTGGAGCCGAGTTTTCACACATTATTATTCCATAGCAAACTTTATCGTCAATGTGGTTTTATCAATGTGGTTTCTGTGCATGTATGCATATTTATGATTTTCTCAAGTGATTCTGACTTAGACACATACCAGCTCAGCCCTGTGGGTTTTGGTCATTGACCTCAATACATCAGTTATATTTCTGACATGAAAATTCTTGTTGGAATTGCAAAACAGCTTAGGCTAGCAACTTGGTAATAACTATTATTTCCAGATAATAGTATTCCTAAATTGAAAATATTGTTGCAAAAGACCTATTGTGTGCTCTCATATTTAGCTCTCGAAACAGCTTGGGTTGATTCTGATATTGGAAATACCCAATTTAAGTTGCAGAACTGCCAAACAAATGTAAAATTGCAGGACTTGCGTAATGTGTGTAATTGGTAGGCCACTGTTGTGTACTTCCAGTTTTATCTAGTGTAATCATTTAAACCATCTTTGTCATACTACGTCATTTATCCTGAAGGGTTTAGAATCTAAAATTTGAACTATTTACACTGATAATTTATCTTAGCTGAAATGCAGCAGTCTCTGGGTAAACTGTTAACAGCAATATAACGATACTGCATTTTTTCAGATAAGTAGTAGTAATGTATCCAATCAAAACTGCAGGGGAGCTCAGAACTACTGGCGTGTTCGCCAAAGTTGTAAAATGATAAAGTGAGGAAGGTTAATACTTTTTTTCTAAGAATAACGCCATGACATTCTTAACAAACCTGTTGTCACTATTGGAAATGTGTATCGAGCCAACAATGCAGTAGCTATGAATACTCTCATCTCTGTGTACATTGACGTATTGAGATTTGACCCAATGGGTAGAATACCACCAGTATAGTTATTTCACATATTCCTCTCACCATATAAACTTATGCTGTGTTTTGTTTTCCATCTAAGTAGTGACGACGACTGCTTTGTTTCAGAGGGTTGACAAAATTGCAGGACAAGAAAGTGGTAGTTCAAGAGATAGCATTTTGTTAACTTATTAAAACTGATTGTAGGATTGGCCCACTGAAAATTTTTATAGAAAAAATGCTGCCAATATGTGGTTTCTTAAAAAAGAAGAAGAAGAAAAAAAACCAAACCCAAACCTTATCAAAAGTATTTTCCAATCCTGCCATGCTTTGCCTCTCCTTGACTAAGCATTTGGCATACATTATAAGATGATGTATTCAGTACAGTTTCACTTCTGATAATTACTACCAACCTCCTTAACCAATGTGAAGATTGCCTTCCTTCCCCCCTCCCTCTGTTCTTGTGACAAGACTAACCTCAGCTGTGCAGGGGTTGGTGGCATTTGCATGTGGAAATGCACTAATATGGATGTTTTTCTTTGTGTGTGCATCCTTGCAGTGTTGTATACCAGGATGGATTTTATGGTGCAGACATTTATGTAAGTATTCATTGATGTGCATGCTGTCCTTGTACATTACCAGAGTCATTCTTTTTACAAGTTTGCTGCCTAGCTTGACTCTGTTTTGTCTATTTACCATCCTTTGCCTGTCAGAAAGAATTGAGAAGAATATCTCTCACATTGGAAGACCTTTCTGTTCATTACATCTATCATTGTTCAGTGGAGCTGAATTAACTCTTCAATCAAATGCTGAATGAATGCAAAAAGATGTGAAAAATGTGTGTGCGTGTGTGGAGGGGCGTCTCCCTTCAAAATTGAAGTTCAAAGGAAAAATAAAAACAAAGCAGAAACATTCTTCTGCAAATCCCCAAAAGCTCGTTTTTAAAAATCAAGGCAAGCTGAGTATTATTAACACCTGAAGTATGAAAATACTTTATGGAGAGATACAGATTTCCCAAATCCAGGCAACATTGGGTATACGTAAGTGCCATGGTGATAGTATAGCTTAATTACATAGTAAGTTTAAGATATGGCTCTGTATTGTCTGTAATCTGAGTAGACTTCCATCTGCTCTTTTAAAATCCACTTATTTCAATTTAAATAAAACGGGTAGAGACTGCTCATGATATAAGAAGTGGTTATATTTGTCAGTAAGGATTTATAGCGCTGGATCTATCATTACCTACTTCACCTCATTGGTCACCAATTTCCTTTTAAATATTTTTTTTTTTTAAGTTTCTTACCAATTCTGAAGTTTTTACCCTGAATGTATACAGAGAGGCTACTTATGTCTGAGTATGCAAGAGGTTTCAGGTGGTTGAGGCTGAATTTCACTGTTCTAAAATAATTAATTATTATACCCTATGTGTAGATAGAAAATATTTTACTGATACTCCAGTAATTGTTCACATTTGTTATTATTTTGATAAAGCAATCTGGTCCTAAGTTATAGGTATCACCTTTATTTCACCAGAGAACTTTCTCTAACCTACCTGTACTTCTGTTGTACTGTGTCTGTTGAGATACAAAGAGATGGATGAGTTGAAATCGGTATGAATATTAAAAATTTAATAGGTAGTGCTAGAAAACATTCCTTATATTTATTATCAGCAATCTTTTAGAACTATTTCCAAAGGAACAGATTTTTTTTTAATGTTTTATATAAAGAAGGAAAACAATTTGAATTTATGGATGAAGTAGGTTTTGTTTTTCTGATGGAGGTAGAAAGAGCCTGATGCTTATCTGAAAATTCATTTGTGTACATTAAAAATATATTTAAAATAAATTAGCATGGGTTAAAATTCTCTCCCTATGTATTTATGTACTTAGTGATGTTATCAGTAACATATTGTTTACAACACATAAGAATCACCCATTTGCCAAAGGCTTACTCAAGTGTAGTATGCTGCTCTAATCTCACCTAAACACATTGCTGCTGAATTTTCAAGCTATATAGCATACATGGCACAGCGTGGAATTTCTTCAGGTGTGGTTTCCAATTTTCATATTTCTTCAAACTGTCAAAGGAATGTGACATCCATTTTGCTCAGTTTACCAACCTGAAAACCTGAAAGGCAACAAGACATCTTTTTCAGGATTCCTTAATGTGATAGTATAGGTGGGAACTAAAAGTTAATGTAACTGTTCATAGTTCTGGAACCCACTGCTGCTGAAAAACAGGAATATCTCTTTTGTTGATTGGCAATATTATTTTTAGGTGGCCTCACTCTCTCTAACAGACTTCAACATATTTGGAAAGTGATTTCAATGACGAAGATACTGAAGAAATTACTAATTTCTAATATAGCCTCAGTTTAGTTGTCTGGAATAGTCATGTGCATTAGAAATTGGAATAACTGTACTGGTGCGTTGGTTTTCACTCAGTGGCAGCCTTGTATTTCTGATTGTATTTCTTAGTTCTCTTAATGCAGCAGAACATTTACCTTTGGAGCAGTTGACAGAATTAAAACACTGTTCTGGATTTTTTTTTTGTAATGTACAAAGCTTATTATTTTATAATTCATTTTTCTTCACATTTGTTCTTGCTTGCGTATAAAACATTTTGCAGGGGAGGGAAAGAGATAGAGAGGAAACTGGCATAAATTAAAAGAAACCTTATAATTCACAATGTATTAGTTCTTAGTGTTAGTTTGCAGTAGACCAAGTTATTTACTGAATCCCAATTGATTATGACATAGTTCTGCTCAGCTTTCATTTTAAGTGCAGAGCTGAAGCTTTGTGAAAGAACAAATGCTTTGTGGAAAAAAAACAAACAAACAAACAAAAAAAATTAAATAATATAGGTTTTAATGGTAGATTGGAGAGAAAGGAACCTTAAAAATACCACAAGAAGCAAAACAAAAGGTACACAGTACTGAAAAGCCGAACCAAAAATATGCATTAACAAGTATATCAGAGTGGGTTTTATTCTGATATGATTACATTGCATACCAACAGTAATATGGACTATGCCAATCTTTTCATAACGAGCTGTCAATATAGCCTTTGATGTCTACATTTTGTGGAAAGGAAGGAGGGAAGACACAGAAAGATACTGCTTGGGTAAAAACTGCAGGGTGAGCCAAGAACAGCAAATAGCCAGAGTTGGTTAATACTAACCAGAGGAATAGAAGAGAACAGGAATATAAAAATAAGTAGAAAGTACAGTCTAAAATGAAAAATCAACAGCCATGGTTCTAGATGTAATATAATATATTCTATATTTCATATAGTTCTATATGGAACGTAATAATGCTTCTGAAATAGCTGAGCTATTGAATTCCTTTTCAAATGTGCCTTTGAGTAGGAAAAATAAAGGAGATGATTAGGAAGTAAGGAAGACCTTTTAAAATTAAGTATTGATTCACTGAGAGAAAAAGTCATTAAAAGAGAATTAAGGTTGCCTGCCAGCAAATATAGAAGTTCCTAGATGAAGATTGACACCTGTGAAAACAAGAAAATACACTCCACAAAATGAACAAAAATAGTAACAGACTCAGAAATATGCAGTTAGACTAATATCTCTACACTATTGCTCTGCTTTATCTTAAATCTGTTATTTTTCTTACCATTGTCATAAAGAATGTTTTCAGAACACGTCAGTCTTCAATCCACACCTAAAATGTGGGAAGGCTAAGAAATATGAGAAACTTCCAAACTCCGTCATCACCAGCTTCAGAAGTCCCTTGGTAATGTGGTTTAACCACGCGCATTAGTCAGTCTTTTTGTTCACAGTAAGATTTTCTAACTTGTTCTCAGGACTTTGGACCTGTGATACTGCGTGAAAGTCCACGACAACATACACGTACATACGTTTAAGATTTTTTTTCTGAGCTGCTGATCAAGAATAAGGCATACTTTGGTGATCAGCAGTATGGAACAAGATTTTCAATAGCTACTGCCATCACCTTTAGCTCAAAGGTAGGATGCTATTGAGGGTGGAGCACGTATTTATTTCCCAAGGAAAAAGCAGATATGATTATCTAAGCTATGCTCCCTTAATACTAGGTAGAAGTCCATTGATGCAGATACCCTTAAAGGCGCTGTTCTAAAGTGAAAAGCAAGGATATTCAGTTAGCACTGAAGTCTTTCTTTTAAGTATCAAAGATTTTTGTGTTTTGTAAGTGGAAGAATGTGCCATTTCCTGTGACTTGCAGGAACAGAATGAGAAGTGGAGAAATGACTTGAACCTTTCACATAGGCCTGTTCCCAAAGTTGAGCCAGCACAAAGAGGTGGTGGGTCATTCAGTTGTAATTCTCCCAGTCAAAGTTTTACTCTGTGAGCAGAACAAATAGTGTTTAAACCTCAATATCATATGAGTGGAGGAAGAGGAAATTACTACTTCTACCTTCTATATTCTGCAGGTCTGGGTACAATTCATTCCATTTTTAACCCTATTCCTCTATTTGTAGCTAATAAGGCAGGTATAATGCTCGATACTAGAGAAGGTTTTGAACCTTGATTAATTTATGTTTACAAAATACTTTGAGATCCTTGAGTCAAAGGAAGTATAGAAAGTAAAAATTGAGGAAAAATAATTCTCACCATTCACGTAGAATGTTAAATATGTTAGGAATAGGAAAAACTAACAAAAAAAATACCCATCATTTAGAGTCACTTAGTTTATCTCTACAATAAACACTGTCAGTACATTTGAGATCAAGATGAAAAAAGTAATTTAGGTATTTTAGGAGGAGGTGAACACGTATACATGGTTTTGTATTCTATAGATGTGTGTTTGTATAACTCGTTTTTGTGGAAATTATTTTTATTACAGATATACAAACTTTACTTAAAAATTCACATGCATTTGATTTTCTGTTCGCTTCCATTTTATCATATCTTATCTAAAATTTCTGCTATTTCTTTCTAAAATCAATTAAGATTTCTCTGTAACAATTGGCTACTGATCTTCCACTGCTCTTTTTTCAATTTGCCTGAGCCACAGAGATGTATGAAACATTGAAAGGAAAATTGTACTGAGTGGCTCTGGGGAATTTGTCTAAATTCCTTCCTTACATCTTTCTTTCCATCCTTCTTTCCTTACTCATTCAATTCATTAAATTTCTGTTTCTTTATAGAGCAGTATTGCAAGAGCCTGTGTATGGCAATAAGTTACCACAGGTATGACATACTGACTGATGGAAAAAACTCATTATGCTGAATGTAGACTCTTGTAAAATCATACTAATACTCAAATAATTATGTGGGAAAATGGATTCTGTGTGTCTAAATGATAAGAATAGTCTAGCAGTTGCATTTTATTTTCCAGATTCTATCACAAAATCACAGATATTCTTCATATCCCATGAAATACAACAGTTACTGTTGTGAGTTTCCCATTCAGTATTTTATGCCAGTGAGATGTATTTCTGTATTTGGACAGCGAGTGTATTGACTCTATACTTAATTTTTTAAGACAACGTAAACTGCTGTAACGTTGTGTTATCGTTGTTTTGGAAGTAGCAAATATGGGAGCACAGATAAGGCAGTAGATATTTTTTCATTATTTTAGCTGAGTTTCAGCTGAATTTTCAAAATAATAATTTAAAGCATAACAGTACTTTCTGTTTGAATGTACAGAGTGAGGGGGAAAAAGCATTCCTAAAACATAGGAACTGAAAATTGTTATTTATTATTATGTAATTATTACATAATTTTGTTCTAAATGTTTTATTTTGGAATATAGTCTAAGGCATGAAGATAAATATTTAATATATTACTCCAGAAGTTTATATGTAGTGAATATTACTAGTGTATTCTTCATCTAAGATATCAGCCAAGTTCAAAATCAGAGAGAAATTGTAAAGCAGAACTTGGCACAGAAGTTTAGAGTTCAGGGGTTTGAATCAGATTCCCGTCCTGATTCCCAATATAAAGTGTACCTTCAAGTATTTTGTTGCTGCAATGATAGATTATCTAAAGTAACTGAAGTAAAACAGTAAGAAAACTTAGTACCACACCAAAACTGCAGTACACAAACCCCATCAAAATAATTTGTGTAAGAATGTTTTTATGTTCAATTATATGATAATTATATTAATATGAAATCATGACATGGGCTGGTAGGGCATTATGATTTTCCTGATAACCAAATGCATCCTGCCTTTTAGTTCTCCAAAGAATTGAGGCAAATTCAATAACTTCGATTTCTTTTTATTTTTATTGCTTTAGACTCAGTCTTTCCAGGACTCTCACAAATGTCATACTGACTGTTGAATGCAAAACATCTCAATAAAGTTCAGAGTTGAGCTTCATTGTTCAGCAGCAATTCTTTGATGAAAGCAAATCAAGATGTAAGCAGAAAAGGAATGTCTTGTATTTAGGAAGGAAGAAAGGGTCTGTCTTCACAGACTGACCAATTTTTAGTGATAGTTAAATAAAGGAAGGGAAAACAATCCTCACGGAGTCTACCATCCGCAGATTTAAAACCAGCCAGTACGTGAACAGCCTGTCTCATTTTTGTCTGATTAAGAACACCGAAACAGATTGATACTTGTCATGGTGGCCCGTTCGCAGTTCTGTACCGCGGTGGGAGTCGTCATGTGCATAGTTAGATTGAAATGAAGTGGCTCTCACATTTAAATAAGGGGGTTTAGAAATGGACTACAGGACAAGTGAAGAAGTCACACACGTGGCGAACAGAATCATGTCATACTGCAGAATGACTTGCAGTCTGCCACACATTTTCAGGACTGGATCATGAAAACAAGTTTACTAGCTTCTTTATACTTTTACTCCCTCATATCAGCACTCAGAGAAAAAAAGAAAAGAAAGAAAAAATAGAAAAGAAAAAAATAGAAAATAAAAAAAAAGAAAAAAAGGTGCTATATTTAGCACTCAAAAATAAGAAGGGAGAACGGATGATTTTGTATAATTTCTCACCTTTCTCCTTGTAGCAGAAGCCAGACCAAGTGTGCAGCTTGCATTATCATCCCTCAGCCTCACAGTTTACTGGCTCAGTTTGCACTTGGTGACATTATTTGACATCTGATTGCCTGTATGCACATACCTGCTAGCAATATGTGCCTGTTATACATTTTTGACAGTAATAGCCTTCTATTGGTTTATAAAAATCAAATGATCTGAAATGAGAAAGTATTTCATCTCAATGCTTCCGTGCTTGCACAGAGAAGCAGCTCGCTGCAAAAGAGCGAGCGTATAGAGTATTATGAAAGCTCCTGCCTTATTCCAGCGGTTGTGTGACACGATTGCTGCTGGCAGGGAGCTGACCACGAGTCGGGAGGTAAATGTACTGTTCTCTGTGTGAGCGCTTGAAAAAAATCAGAATGAATGTTCCTCAAGTAAGTTGACAATTCAAAGCCTGGAGTTTCTAATGAGCTGTCAGTATATGTAAAACATATGTTTATTCTTAGGGTGGCATAGTGATATCAGCTGAAGGATTGATTTCCCAAACCAACCTGCTTCCAGTCTTCAAACCAACAAGGGTTTACACACATTAGGGATAGAAGTGATTCCGCCAAGCAAAGTAGTAGAAGGGGAAATAGCTTGTAAAAGTAGTTGAGATTTAGTTTTCTGGAAAGAGTGAATTTTTATTTGTAAAATCAAAATAGAAACCCGACAAAAGTTCCTGCCATAGGAATGTACTCCTGTTACAGTAAAGGTTGACACACTGTAGCCTATTCTTCATGCTTCAGCATAATAGCTTGTGTGAATGCAGCCTTCCAACAAAAAAAAAAAAAAAGGAAAAAAATCAATCTGTTATGGCAAACACTTTAGGAAAAGAGTGAATTTTATTCAAAGCTGAGTGATCTGATACTTTCTTATTCAACTCTTTGTTAAGGTGGGGGAAGGTGGGAAAGGAAATACAAAAGTCCCCTGTCCCAGAGGATTATGGGGTGGTGAATTCTAATTGGGACGTAAATCGTGTTTGTGTTATCTGTGGAGACTGGCCTGTGTTTGTTAATTGGCATGCTGAGATCATTTTGAAATGGTTGATATAACACCGTGGTCCATTGAACAGGAAGCTCTGCTGTTTTCACAGTTTGATAATCAATGCATCACTGCACACAATTCCTTTCAAATGTGTGTTTGTTTGTCCTGTTTGCTTAATTGAACATCTGCAATTACTGTTACATACAACTGAATGTTAATTCATGGAAGAAGAGAATTTTGCTTCTTCATTATAATTTTATGTATAAATTGAAACCTATGTAACGTTAAGTGTTAATTGAGTGTGCAGATTCATAGGTTTAATCAACCAGACATGATAAATCATATTTTGTACAAAAAAGAATTGATTATTAGCTGAATTTTTCTTTTAAGTTCAGCATCGCTTTATTAATATACATACACCTCATTCATAAGAACAATTGCTACTTGAAAACTTGTGGAAGAATACAGTATTGTCTTGTAAAAAAACTTACATTGATGAATACAGTTCAATGCTTTCTCCTGGTCTCTGGGACAAATCTTAACAAGCACAAGTTTGTGGTGATAAATTCTGCTTAACGATTCACTGACATATTTCCTACATATTTAACCCCTTAACTGAACTTACAGCATGAGAGTACTCTTTCAGTTGTTGCTAAATTTTGCAAAATGTTATTTAAGGTGCTGTAGCAATCCAGTTAGAGCGTGAGTTTGTGTTTCAGGGTGGTTATGCTGCCTACCGGTATGCCCAGCCTGCCACTGCCACTGCAGCTGCCTACAGTGACAGGTAAGACCTCATTTACTGCTAATAAATATTTGACCAGTGGAAGCTGAAGATGATTCTATAAATTTGCCTTGTTGAAGTCTCATAACTGTCTTGTTGCTCTGCAGATAATTGTGATATCTAAAGCAGGCTGTTTTATTATAATCCATGAATAGCGATAAATTGAGAGATTTTAGGCCTTAATTGAGAATCAGGCATGAGATGTGCACATTCCCAAGCTGTAGGTCATCCAGTTAATGTCTGTGACCCTTGTACAATGTAGATAAATATATGTACAGCTTCATGATGGTCTGCTGCTAAAGATCATTATTCGTCTTAGGAGTATTATTTCAGTTGATTTAGAACCTGAACCTATTGAGTGCCCTCAATTCTCAGTGACATTGTTTTAGTCAGTGGAAATCAAGAATGATCTGTGTCTAAGCTTGAACTATCCAAGGCAAAACAATATTTTTTTCCATTTGCTTTCCTTCCAGGCATTTGATTTTTTGAAACACTGAAAAAAGAATTCAGTTATTCTTCTTTTGCTCTGTATTTTTATCCTCAAAATGTAAACCACATTTGGTGGAAATAATACCAGGAATAAAAGATTATTAAAATCTGCATAAGAGAAACATGCAAAGACTTAACTTCTGTAAACTAAAAGCGATGTCGCATAAATTAACTTGTCTTCTTGCAAGATGAAAATTGGGACCCCTTTGAAGTCAATGTCTAAATTGCTATTGACTTCAGTAGGAACAGGATTTTGTCAAATTGTGTAAAATTAAGTCTTTGCAGCGTGTGGACAAGATTTTGTAATGAAAAGAAAGACTATCCTATGTTTTCTTCATAAACTGTACCCTTAACAAAATCTATGCTATCTTTAATACTTTTCGAGTACTTGGAGAGTGTACAGTCCTAAAGGGAGGATGTATATTGTGAAAGACAGATACATGCATGTATTTTGCTTCACAATAGCAGCGAGAAGTAAGGTCACACTTCACAGTTCCTGATACAAGAAAATTTTCCCTTGGAATCATGGAGATAATTTCTAAAGTCTTGAATACGTATTGAAAAAATTCTTCAGATGCTAAATTAGACATTGTTTTAAATGTTTCCACTTCTTAAAGAAATCAACAGATTAAGAAATTTCAGTGAACTATTTCTTAGATTGAAGTGCTGTTCATGGATTCTGTATTTTTAGAACAAAGTACCATGGTATGAATGTTACAAAGCTATGCATGCATATTTGCCTTTCAAATGCTTATTCTGGGTAATGAAGACCTATTTTTTAAAGTTATGTGAATAAAATAATTTGCATGTATGGCTGAGGCATGCTGTGTCAGACAGGTAAGCAAGTTACTTTCTATTAATTTTGGATCAGTAATATCAAGTAGATATGTGCTGTATGCACTTTGTTCACGATGTACTATTTCTACTTAGGGTAACCTACAAAGGTGAAGTGCTACTCAGTAGTTTCATTTCATTTCCACAAAGGTGTGTTAGCATGTCGCAGCTCTAGTATTTTTCTGTGAGCTTATAATGCCAAACAATTCCTGCTTCTAAAAACTTATTAAACTGAAAGGACAAAATTATAAATAACCTCCTGTGGTTAGTAATTTTTTGCCAGATATCGTTCAGGTGTCCCTGGATCATTTTATAGGGTGTTTATTCCTATGAATAAATTAATTTCTGAAAACCTATATGTTGCATACAGAAACTGAACAATATCAAGATGACTTTTAAATGCTTTAATTATGACTTAATGTGCCTTCTCATAAAACAAATCAAATGCTGTAAGATAAAACGTCAGTTGGTCACATGTTCTGCTATGGGTAGAGAGTCAACATCACTAAGAGTTATGCTGACAAAAAAAATAAAGGATTTGTCTAAGAAGATAGTGCTCTTAAATGCTGTAAAGGAAGCTTGAGATGGCATCAGTAGTAATGCAGTTGTTATAACCCTTAATTATTTTTTTGAAAAAATGTCTAATTTTCAGATACACTTTGTGTATAATTAGAATTGTAATAACCTATCTTTGCTTGCATAATTTTAAATATCTTAAATGAATTTTATATCTTTTGGATTTTTTTTAATTTAGCTTCTCTTTTTAAATGTGGTTAACCCTCATCTTCGATCTGCTTCCCCCAAATGAATATGGTTTCTTGTCTTAATTACAAATATTGCAACTGAATTTCTTTGTGGCAGAATCCTAAAACTAGCATAGAGAACAAAACAAATAACAATCTGCTCAAACATTTCTTTGCGTATGGGAAACTATGTGCAAACATGGATACCTCTGATTACTCACAACTACAGTTTGCTTAATTTGATTACTTTTCATTCATTATTTAATGAATTTAATTCAGCAACTTTTGTGAATTATTAATATTGAAAGTGCTGAAATATAGTTCAGTACAACTGCTTGTATCTTTTCTTCCCAATGTAATAATCATCTGCTGTCTTCTGACAATATTGAAGATTCCATATCTCCTTATACACTACTCTTATTTAGTGTTGATTTGAGCCCCTATTTAATTTAATTACACATGAAATATATTTACTGTTTATGTGTAAATAATGCCCAGAAAAATGACGTGAGGACCAGTGAGTATGTACTATTGAAGCAGTGACATATCATGGAAATACTACTCCATATTAATTTAAAAAAATTTAAAAAGCTCATATACACGATGAACGGCAGTGTTCCATATTTGACATGCTTCTTAAGTCAGGAGATGGAAAGAGGAAATCTTTAGATTGGAGACATGTTTTGGTAAATTAAAAATAAAGGTTAACAGAAAGATTTGGGACTCCAGAATCAATACACCAAGTCAATGGATAATGATCACTGTAAGAGAGTTCTATTGTGAAGAAATGCAATGGTATCCTTGTTTGTCACAGCTGGAAATATTGCTGGAAATAGGCAAAGAACAGATATATAGGGGAGAATCAGGTGGCAAGGAAATCTCATGAAACAAATCAATGCAAACCCCTAAGTATTTGTTCAGGATAAATCAGGTACTCCTAAAAACAATTTCACAATGGAGGAAGACCTTGCAGATTTCTCCAGTTGTTTCTTAGGACTGTAGAACAGAAACAACAAAACAAACAAAAAGGTACATTTTGGTTTATTTATGAAGCAATATAATCACTGAATATGACTTAAAAAAATTTAGATTTGGATTTCTATACAGTGCGATCTATCATCGTACTAAATTGCACTTAAAGATTTGAAGCTCTTTGCAGAAATGGATCCAAAAAAATCATGTTTAAATTTCTGATATTTAAAATATTTCTGATAAATTTTTCAATTCTTATAAATGATAAAAGGAGACCTACTGGTCTATATATGTTCTTCACCGTTCTGGAGCTTTGCCTGCCAAACTCTTTAAACTGAGAGTGTTTGGAAAACAAAATTGTAAGGATGTGCAAAAGATATTAAATCAGATGTTAACAAAATGTTTGTACAGCTTTTATTCAGCTTTCATGTAATATTTTTAAAAAAATAAATAAAAATATAGTGGTTAGATTTCTGTCCAAGTCTGAAGTAAGCGAAACTAGCAAAGTCATCAAGTTTTATATTTATGAGGTAGAAACAGTCAAAGCATGGCAGTGGGGCGTATTGTCATTTTGTCATTGCATGTTCACTTGATGTTGCTAGTATGTCTGTAATGCTGTATTGGATTTGACAGATCCATCACATAGCTCAGTGAATGGCTTGCTTGAATTAAGCCGATGGGCAGACTTATTCACATTGATTGGCTATTGGTTTTGTGTTTTATGATTTGATTATTGCATCTTCGATCGGAGTAAGAAAAATGTTCCTTTCTTGCATATTAACTTTGTCAGCAATATTTATGAAAGTGTATATGGTAGTTTAATAAAACAAAACCCCAATAATAGTAAACTAGCCTTGTCTGAAAGGCAGAGTCATTTTGCTTGTACTGCTTGCTAACCCTGTTATACTTAATAATGCTAATTATGTGTGTCTATATATGTATGAATGTGTATTCATATATATACACACATTCCCCATCCATCACCCACCCACAAACAGGCGCACACACACGCACATGCACACACACACACGTGTGCGCACGCACATATATACATACAGAGGTATTTTGCTCTGAGTGTAATTCCCTTTTTCTAACACAGTGTCAAATTTAAGTCTCACTACAAACAATGGGAAGATTCCCATTGACTTCTTTGTTGTCTGGATTAGATCCTTCATCACTGGAAGCTGACCTCTTTTTTTCACTAATCTTTTTTAAAAGCAAATAAGGCATAATCCAAAATATTTTGCACATAGTATAGTAGTATAAAATATATTCTTTTTATTTTTTTCACTATCAGTTTATGTTACATGTTCTGTGGTCATACATAGGTTTTTGTATGAATTTGGAGACAGGAAATTTTGTCATATGGAAGTTATGTATCTTCCAGATCTGAAATCTTACTCCCAGTAAAATCCTGATATTCTAATAGTTTACATTTTTAACGTGGAGTATTCATTTTTGTTAAAGTACTAGTGTCTACAGAGATACAATTTATTAAATTTTCCAGTTCTCTTTGGGCAAGTAGTTGAGAGTAATACTTGATATTTGTGGTCAGATTATCCTAAAATACAATAGGTACAGATTTGATTTAATTGGAAACATGCTCATTAAAGAATGAAAACTTAGAATGAAGAATAAAAATACACAAAATATAAAATGTGAGCTTCTGTAGATGGAGGTGATTTTTTTGTATATTGTAGACTTTAAGATCCTGTATTTTATGAATAAACAATGAAACCCACTGTAGTTTTACTCAAATTATTTTCTCTTATTGAGGATCTTACTAGTGATATGTAATAAAAATTAAGGTTTTGAGACCATATAAAATATAATAGCATCTTCAGTCAGAATTTAATTTTTCCATTAAATAATTTTATAGAAGGATAAATATTTTAAAATGTAGTACTTCATTCATTTCATGATTGTACTGTCTAAGATTTAGGAAAAAGAGCTTCTATACACAGTTTTAATTTTGAAACTAATCGGGTTGGAAGAGGAAAAAGAATAGGATATAGTGATAACTTTACTCTTCTACTCCCAGCTGGAACCTTCAAACCTTTTTGAATTTTGATATACAAGTTGAATCTTGAGAAATGGAGAAGTTTGGGGGACAAGATGATATATAAGCAAGAATCGTATAGCCCATATCCTAGGCTACGCAAAGTTTGAGAATGAGAAGGATCAGTTAGCATCTTGACCAGGTACAAAGGTGGTGTTTAGCTTCTGTAACAGCAATAATATAGATTATATTTAACACTTTTCTTCTTGAAATACTTAGGTTTGATGTGGTGATGTTTGATTGGTCTAGTTTTTTCTGGATAGCCTGTATGGTAGCTGAAGCTTGTTTATTCCCTAATATTGCAAATAAAAATCAAATCATTCAGTTTGCTGTTACAGAGACGTAATGGATTTGGGCATCTACCTATTAGGCTTGTATGTCTTTATGTCTGTATCTGATCTGTGGCAAACTAGAGGATCACTGGTATCATGTTAATATTTCATAATCCATATTCATCACTCAGATCACAGTTTGGGGAATGACTGGAGCATATGACTCATGTTATGGCCATAACAGTACCTTTTAGTGAAGGAATTAGAAAGTAAAAGTGGGTAACTACGAATAAAGAGAATGTAGTAGAAAAAATAATCAGAGTTTAAAATTCTATGAACAGGGAGTTTCACGTAGAGCAATTTGATAGGAATTTCCTGAAATAAAAGCGTATTGCATAGAGTGCTTTCTAATGATTGAAACGTGGTTCATTCTAATATATTGTAGATGTAACACTTTTTGGGGGAGACACAGCAAGTCATATTAATGTAGGAAAGCATGGCAAACAATTATATTTCCTAAAAATATAATCTCCTACCAAGTCTAGAAAGCTACTTTGTATACTTTATATATATTTTAATACATTCCTCTAACTTTGGTAGAATTAACATGTTTTCTGATACTTTGAAGGCTTGATTCACCTGTGTGTAATATCACTGTTCATATAATATCCATGTGACTATCAAAACTACTCCACTAGTTCAAAACTGAGGTAATACAGTAGTGAAAAAGCTTAGGGTTCCTGGCCCACAATGATGGTAAACACCGATTATGAAACTTTTATCATATCAGAACTTGTATTCTTCATACCCTGCTTCTACTTCTCTTTACTATAATTTACATTCTCCTTCACTGGAATATGAAGGGCTATTTTAAGAATCCCCATAGACAAGGAAAGGCTTGGCTTTTACTGTAATATCTGGTTTGACATCCATGCTGGAAATCATTGAGAGAGAAGGTAGAGGAACACTAAAGTCTAGATTTCCATATCTGGCTTCCTAAAGTGCTCCAAGTTTAAAGATGTTGAGTACTTTTGCTGCCAGTTTCTTCTTGAACATAGTGGGAGCTGTTAAATGTTTATCATTAAAAAAAAAAAAAAAATCAGTGCACCTATTCCGACATTTACATATCAACTTCAGTATCCTTGTTTTCTTTTTGTTTAATACATCTAGCCTACATCAGGTTATATAGCATGAGTTTTAACGTAGGGCTTTCTTACTTTAAAATAAAAGTTCATAGTAAATAACTGTGATTATGAATATATTCTTCTGATGCATTTTCATGCATGCTTTTCCTCTAAAAAGCAGAAAAGAAAGGATTGGTTAACATTTTAAAGTAGGAATTATCTCATTAATAGTTCATACAGGCTTCTTCACTCTTAGAGGATATTGAAAGGAAGTGTGACTTTAAAATTTTTAAGTGTGTTGTATTCAGCAGACTGGATAAATATGGAGTTAGGGAGTTACTGAAATATTGATTCCTACTCCAACAGACCAAAACTGTTACAGTCTACTGGGTCAATGCCTGTGACATGATAGACCATAACAGTTCCTTTGGACATGTCAGTGTCTAATTATACACTTTTTAGTTTTCAGATCATTGACTTGATAGACCACAAAGAGGCAGATTAGAACATACTCTAAGTATTGTCAACCTGAGTGCTTCCACTGTGAGTGCTTTAAAAGCAAGAAGGAATTAAGAGCGTTGTGAAAGAGTCAGGGAGAAGTTGAAGGCATGAGATGTTATTAATAAAATAGGGAATTAATTGGATATAGTCTGTATGGATTAGCCATGTAATTTGCAATGTTTTTTAGGCAAGCTGAGTAAGTATTAGAAGAACAAACTTAAAATGACTGTGTAGATGAAATTAATCAAGAAAGAGGCAATTTACACTCTTGCATGTTTTCACTGTAGTGTTTCCCACCTCAAAGGCGTCTAAAGCATTTGATCAGGTATTTAAATAGAACTTTTTTTCACATACCTTTGGGCCTGTCAAGTTTCTAATACTTTAGGAACACACCTGTTGCAAAACAGCAGTTTGTAAGAATACTGCACAGCAGGAAGGGGAGTAGAAAGTTTGCCCATGTATCCTAAAGAACAACTTTGTTTGTGAAAACTGCTATAGGATGTTTCATATACAGGTAGAAAAAAGTAAGGTCTTCATTTAAACCAAACGTGTACCAGCCTCTAAACTTCATTTTATGTTTCTTGAATGCATTCTTAAATAATCCTGGCAAGGTTTTCATATATATGGTATTTTAGTTATAATATGAAAAAATGATGTTGTCAAGTAATTTGTAGTGTCATTCAAACCTTCCAATAATTTAAAGGGAAAGAATTGTTGTTATTCATAATTGCTAAAGAAGTTTATAATTATACCTCTGTATATCAGGAGACTTTATTGTGGATAAAATGGTGGTTACTAGTAAACCATAATAATCGTTATGAAATCAGAAACAAATATAAAGTATGTTTTAATGAGACATTGTTTTAAAGATGACATGATATACATAAAGAATAAATCCCCCAACTAAATAAATATATACTATGTATTTTACTGGATAAAATACTAATTCTTTACACAAGGCTGACTTCAAAATGCTGTACTGTTTGCCCTAAAGAGAGTGAAAAATATGTCAAAAATATAGTAATAAATGAAATTTTCAAATATAAATGATAAAACTTCAAAAATAGCCTTAATTTAGCAGTCGTGGATCATACTGACGTCAGTTTACGTTGCTGACACCAAGCACTTCTGAAGTAAAGTTACTTGATTACTTCTTCAAGGATTTAGTTTTAGTGTGTAGATTGTGTTAATCACAGTAAAAGGCAAATAATCTTAGAGCAGTTATGCCACTGAGATCACTATGAATTCAACTATGATTTATGTGGTGCTCAGAATTCCGCGTATTTGTTTTAGGTTTCGTTTTAAAATGTTAAGATCCACTTAAAAATCATCTGTGTTCCTCTTGCAGATAAATATGCATATTTATACTACGTATATTGTATTATTAATAATAAATACATTTATATTACATATAATACATTATGAATCATTCATACATAGAAAAATTCCACTGATACAGCAGGTAATATGAATTAGAACTAAACGTATATGTATAGCTCTGATTTAAAAAATAAATAAATCAGGAAATAAAATGTGTAGAGTTAAAATGTAGGTGAAAGGGCTACAGATTTTTCCACTGGTTGTGATGTAAGACATTGTCCACATTCTGGCAATATATTAAACCAAACATATTTTTTGCAACAACTATACTAAGTTGCACAACAACTATACTAAGTTCCAAAGTATAGCACCAATTTGCCAGAAATTTTCTTTATACAGTCTTTGAGAGGTAATGGGAGGAGAAAGGGGGAGTTCGTATACAAGACATTGCCATGGAAAAATTCTACCTACACTGTATGCAGTACGGTCACCTTGTCATTTCCCTAACATGCTCTACAGCATTAATATTAGGCTGTGCTAAAAGGAGTCTCTCTCTTGCAGCATTTGAATGGGTTAGCTAGTTAGTTCAATAGAAGGCCTAAAAAAGATGCCTGTCCTAAAAAAGATGCTGGGGAAAGCCTGACATAAGAATACAAATTATAAGAAAGCATCTCCTGTTGACCATTTTTCTCTTTAGTTTGTTTTGTTTTGTTTTTTTGTTTGTTTGTTTTGTTTTGTTTTTCTCTGACTAAATGGAATAATACAGACATATCACCGGTCTTGGGAACGCGCATTTCCATTAGTGTCCAGAAGAGTTAGGGATTTTTTTCCTTTTCCCTTTTTTTTTTGGCAGAAGTGCTTTTTGGTATTAGAATGAATTTTTCCTGTTCAAGAAGTTGTGTGACTGGTGGCAGGATAAAATTTAATGAGAGAGATTTCTTAACTTTTCTGTCTCCTGCTGTCTTTGGCAGTCTGAATTATGTTAGAGACATCTTGTCATTGGCTAAATCACACTGTAATGTCCTGTATTGAGCACAAAGATGACACAAATAAAAAGCAATGCAGAGGTGACTAACGTGGCAGTCAAATTAAGGGCTTGGTTAAGCCACCCAGACACAGGGATCTAGTGCCATTTGAGACACTCCAGGTCACGCGAGACAGCCAGGCAGGCAGAGGTGACACTGGACCTTCTGGAGTGGCAGCTGAGTCCAGGCAGATGGACGAGATGCCTTGGCTCGGGCAATCAAGATGAGCTTTGGTGTTTTCTGTGAGGTAGTATTTACAGAAGTAGCTACAGCTACATTAATTTCTTTTGATGCAGGGTTTTACCCCATACGCTTCTAGGGCTTGCCTCAAAATTTCAGAAAGGAGCATTTAATGAAGTGATCAGGAATGATGGAGGTGGGAGATGCATTATCTTTTGACAATGAAAGCAGAATACCTAAGTGAAAGCAAAATAGCTGCATCTTCCTCTTTGTCTTGGCATCAGTATTAGTAGTTAGGCTGACAAGCAATTCTGCAGAAAAAAAACACCTGACATAGAAGAAATTATCTAAAAGTAAAATATACTTTCCTAATGCACATCAGGTCAAACAAGTTACTGTTAGTGTTGCTGAAGCTTGATACCACATGAATTACTATTTATAGTTTTATTCTTACTTTATTTAATATATCTTATAGGTATGGCTGTAAAGTTGTTTAGTGGTCTTTCTGTTGTGATTCAAATGCTATGAGTACGATAATGTACTTTGATCTTACAGTAATGGGAATATAAAGCATGATAACAGCAAAGTCAACCTTCTTCTTATAGTTAGTATACTACTGTTAAAAAGTTTAAATTCTTTGATAGCCTTGATATTTAAATTTAGGACACCAGAAGGAGGGAGTTGGGGAGGACTTCATAAAATTATTTTAGAGGGAACCTCAGAAACTTTGTCCATACAGGAATATTACAGAAACCTGAAGCAGCCAGCCGTCAGCTGTGTTATATTTCACAGTGAAAAGGCCCACAACATTAGAGTCCTAACAAGACCAATGAAGCCTTAAAGTTTAGAGCATGAAGGAAAAAATAAAGTATCTTTAATGATATAGCGGGAAAATGTATAGATGTACCACATGTAACACTTCTGGGAAAAATCATTGCTACACTGTATAATTAGCACCAGATCCTTGGGGAATACAATTTGGAATAGCTCCAGTGAAGTCAGTGCTTTCAGTTAAACTGCATCAATTTTACCAGCTGAGGTTCTGATCCATGAAATCTAAATACTGTCTGTATTTGTAAATCCCATGGTGGTCTTACCAGAAAAAGTCAACTGATTACATATAGTTTAAATCTTCCCACTGTAACTTCTGTTCAGTATTGTGTTTGCTTTCATCTTAATTTCCTATGTTCTGGGGCTCTGCACTGTTTTCAGCAGTTGCTGTATTTTGGGGGGGGGGGGGGGGGCGCACCTCTGTGTTAAGCAAAATTATTTCTGTCTAGTTTTGTGAAGTTAGTAAGCAAAGTCCAAGAATTCTGGCGTATGAAACATAATCACTGTGCGTTAGTGGATTATAATTTCCTTTACATTTCAAATTTCCTAGAGCTAGTGTGATTATTTTTAGGGAACTCCTGATTTCTTAAAATCCCACTTGACCTCTATTATGGCTTCTATTTTATGGAAGCTCTGTGTTGCAAAGAGGAGGGACTAAAAACTTCTGGGAGTGCTGGGCGAAATTATATGTGTGTCAAAATTTTGTTCTTAATCATGAGCTGTGTAAAATATAAACAGTGTTGAAAAGTCTGACAGTCACCCAGCCTTTTAGGGAGAAGACAGGACACAGAGAACACTTAGTAATTTGTCCCATGTGCCCTACAAGCACAGGTTCTTACACCCACAATGACCCACGTGTATAAACTTCCCAGACCCAGCTGTGAGTACTTTTGTACATATGAAGAATAGCAGGGCCAATGGCTGTAAGAGGGAAAATGTGGTAATAGGTTGATGCTTTTTTAGGAATATGCAGTAGTGCAGACAGACGAGCACGTCCTTTCCCGGGGTGGGACAACTATAAGGAAACTTTTAGGGGGAGCACTCAGTGTAACAGTCTATCCTGAAATTAGGTTGGAATTTTTCTTCGTGATGGTTAGATCCCTCAAGTCATAAAAAAGACCATCTGAGACCCATTCTCTGCATCTCTTCCTATTTTCCACTTCCAGGTTCTGAATCTTCCAACTAATAGTAAAGTAGCCAAATCACGTATGGGTCAGGCCAGATCAGTGGTTACATCTGCACTGTACACCCAATCTCTGTTACAAGATTCTGCTCTTTCTGAACTCCATTCTACTTTAAGTTGCCACCAAGCTTTAAAATAAAGTCTATTTAGATATAGAAAATGTGATAAAAGTTGTACATATTTATGTGTGAGTTATCAGAGTTTCAGTATTTAAGAAAACTTTCGCTCTGTTTTCTCAGTGAGGAGAAACTCCCAACTTTCCACATGTGAAGGAGCCTAAAGTTCAGTATTGTATCAAAGATGGCATAAACCGGAATTTCTCTCTCTGTTCTGGTATCTATTTGATATTCCAGTAGCTGAGATCATTGGTGTTAGTGTTTATGAGGTTGAGAAACATTAAGGGAATTTTGGAAAAGTTTGAAGGAAAGTCATAAATGTTCATCAATACTCTAACTTAATTATTCCTGACAAAGCTTGTAAAATACATGTACGCTAAAAAGCTAATCAATCTCATTGGAATCTCAAACTTGAAACTAACTCTCAGAATATGTAGATTAAAAGCAATTCAATAAGAGAGTCAAGACTATTTAAACATGCTTACAGAAACGTTTTCTGTAGAAATAAAAGCTAAAAATACTACATAGCAGTTACAAATTGTTATCACGTTTCTACTAAATTTCACATATGTAACCTTCCTAAGCTTAAATTCAGTGTTGATATGCATGTAGCTTCTGTATTAGGTCAGTATGCTTTAGAATGAACGTATGGAATTTTTTTCTGTACTACTTCAGCACAGTTAAGGCGACTTGCAAGAAGCAAGACTATAAAAGACAGCTCTTCTTGAAAAATGGGTAGATGCAACAGTTTGGTAAGGGAAAGTACTGACAAAATATATTTATGAAATATCTTAGGCCTCTTAATTAACTTATGGTAGTATAAACATGCTGAAGAAATTAGGCTATGGTATTTAAAAATAAATAAATAAATAAATAAATTGGACAGTCCAGAAGGCCTAATTTCTGTGAGTACATAATGTTTACTGAAGTCAGTTGTAATTAGTAATATTTTTCACTAAATAGTGTATATAATGAAAAACCTTAGGACAGTTTCACTTAAATCCCTGTTCTTCATTTGCTTAAATATTTTGATTTAATACTTTATTATCTAAGTCTTTCAATTCAGTGGCCTGTTTTAATTTAGAACAGGGTACTTTTAGTCAGGTGATAAAGTTGCACCTGAAAATATTTTGTTATGCTCTTTGAAGTTTGATGCTGCAGAGTATATGGGTTTGATTCTGACAACTGGACTTTTCCTGCCCACCTCATGCCATCACGAAAACTTTCAAACAATATTCGGTTTTATAGTGCAAGCCCTGTCCCTGTCCAAATACAAATTATTAGTTTAATAATGACTGAAAGTCATTCCTGAGGACATAAGCCCTAATGTTGCTAATCAAGGATCTTGTAATATAAAGTCTCCTGTAATAAAAAGTGCAGTACAGAAAGATACATGTATAAGATCATGGTTTTGGTTTGGGTTTTTTTTGTTTTTGTTTTTTTTTTTAAAGCTACCCTGTGAAAAAGGTGCCAAGATGGAAATGCTGACAGAGGGTAGTGAAAAGACCCTTTCCTAAAGGTCTTCTCCATTCTACCACAGATTGCATCTTTCTTGGACAGTTTAGCAAGAAACAAAAATTCACATGTGGGGTTTCTTCACATAAGTAGTTCTGTATATTAAACAGCCATAGTGAAGATAAGGCTTGGACTCTAGTGATTATAGATTTAAAAAAAAAAAAAAATCCAGTTTTATGCTAAAGTATGGCCTGTTTTCACCAAACTAACAGCATCAAGGTGAGAGAAAGCAAGCACCTCATGTATTGGATATGCAAAAGACTTGCTGGGTAGAAATAGCAGGTGCTAAAACTGATAGGGAGGTTTATGTCAGATCTGGGGCCTTCGAGGAATATATTCGTTAGGAGTCTGCCAAAGGGTCTATGGGGAACGGAGCAGAGGAAATGAGAAAGTACTTGAACCTTTTGAAAACTGGGGTAATGCAGGTTCAATAACTACCCCAAAGTCAGAAAGAGCATCTAAATCACTTAATATTGCTTCTGTTGTCCTCCCCTTCTGTTTCTCTCTGAATTCAGGAAATACATCAAATGATTAAACATTATTTTTTTCCAACTTTAAAAACATCTTTATTACCGTACTGGTAAAAATCTGTGGTAGTTTTCTATTTACTAAACGAAATAAGAAATTGATATACAGGCTTGAGACAAGTAATAGTATGCAGAAGTGTTTGCCCTTGGAAAATAGCTGCTCAGATGGAACACAGCCATTTTGAGTCCCAGAAGTACATTTTCATGACCCTTACTGTCTGGGTTTCCATCAGAGAGCTCAGGCTGCCAAAGGGTGTCACTCCAGCACTTAAAAGGATTGCACTTAGCCCAGGCTGTGAATATCTGGCAAGTTGAATATATCCAACTATACATTCAAATCAATGTATTTGGCATGTTACTCTTCCAATTTGTTTTTCTGTTTATCTCCCTTACAACCAGTAACAACTTCTAACATTTTATTTAAAGAAAAGAGAAAAATTCTCTGGATTTTAAATGTCTGTTCTTTTACATCAGAAGTATAAAAACAATGAGCAGTAAAAATTTTGTTCTATACTTTCACTGTTAATATACAAATTAATTTATGGAAGCAATTCTGTATCTTAATAATTGAACAGGGCTTACTGTATAATTAAGTTGGGTCCACTTACATTTCTTGTACCTTTCCGAATCAATAAAAAGTGTAGCAGTGATGAGGAATATTAAAACAACCTAAAATGCATCATGAATTTTCACCATACCTTACTTATGAGTTTTTTAAGCCTTGTACACTTGATACAGTCAGTGCATAAAATTGGTCTCTAAAGAGAACAACCCTACGTTTGCAAGGGACAGAGTTAGGTTAGCTGCCCTTTTCCAGGTCTGCTTTTCATGTACTTTAAGACAAATAGTGTATGATGCACCACAGTGTCAGCTTAACTCAGAAGGACTCCTTTTGCAAACTATGGGGTTATCCACACTAAGGAATAATACTTGCTTTGGACATCAGGTGTGATATATGTGTATAGTGACACCTCTGATTATCAGTTCTCCCTCTAGGTCTACAATAGTATAGAATTTAACTGAATAAAAACCTGCCATCATAAAAAACATTAAAGCCACCAAAGTACTAAACAATTTCTTATAACTGTTACAAATAACACCTAATTAGTCATAAAAAATGGAACTGGCTTATTGAACTCCAGCATCTAGTCTTACTTTTCATTCCCACAGTTGCTATGCTGACCAATATGTAACGTTCTCCTTACTTTTAAAATTGATTTATGGAGTCATGAAATGAATTTTACAAAAGCAAAATACAGGGAAAATAGTCTCTTCCTATGTAAATTGAAGCAGTATAACAAGGAATATTTATGGTAGATGTTTTTTAAATAGTTATCACTTTGGGTTAAATTTTTACAAATTAATTTTCTACCAATAATCACTAAAGAGTTGGTAATAAAAAGTAAGATTTCAGAACAGTTTCAATAACATCTGTCATTCCAAAAGACAAACAGCAGTTAGTGTTCTGGGGTCTTTCTGTAAGTAACTAAACCTGCATACTATTCTTACAGATAATTCTGTACTTTGGCATCTGAAGATAGAGTATCTGTGGCTCAATGTTCCATAACAACAAATGTTCTGAATAGATATAAAGAAAAGGAGTTTCTCAGCTAGGCACTTTAGAGGCAGTTTTTAAGAAAAAGTGATCTTTTCATTTAGATGAGAGGGCAGTTTAATAACTGCATAGAAATGAATCAGAAGCATTTTCTGTAAAACAGTAGCTGGGAAGTCTGCATTGCTACTGGCTGAATCGCTTTTAGGCAAACATCTAACTGTTTCTATATAATTATCACAAGAGGTGATAATAAAAGAGGCGATAATAAAAGAGGCGATAGCAGTAAATACAGTGACAAATTATATTACCTATCAAATACAGAGTAGCTCTGTACTTATAATGTTAAATTTATCCCCCTTCATTTTTTTTAAATTCGCCTCTTTAGCATTACATGCAAGGTAGATCTCACTAGCTTGTGAAATTGCTGCAGATGACAAAATAAAGAGCAAAACTACCAATCTGCACATCCAACTGAAAATGAAAGAATACACAGTTTGATCACTAAGTTAATGCATACGAAAAGGCAGGTGTTAGTATCTCTGAGATAGGGCAGAGGCAATGATCAGATACTACTTTTGATCTTAATCAATCCTGTCCCTATAGTACGGATTACAGGTTCCTTGTTCTGTTTTTTTCCAAAAATGTGAAATTCTAAGTAACAAGGTTCACAGATTTCTAAACGAGCATTTCAAATCTCTTTAAAACATTGGAGGTGAAGTAATAGATTTTGTTCTCTTAGGGCTTAACTCTTCAAGGTTCTGTTACCCCTAAGAGATGTTTGCTCCTGAACTGAACAGTGTTCAGTAGGATCTTCAGAGTACTTAATGCTTGACAGAGCTTTTGTCATCATGCAGAACTAAGTTGTCCAGGTAGTCCTTAGTACGAGCTAGAACTAGTTCCTCCTAGCTCCTCTTTGGTAGACTCTTGCATTAAACCTGTGCAAAACATACAAACTCAGTTCTTCACCATGTCTAGCAGTGCAGGCTGGAGGAGCTACGTGCAATCTGGAGTAAAACAGCACCCAAGTGTTAAAACTTCACCCAGGTTCTTTATTAATCCTGCACAACAGAAAAAGAATTCAAGGAAGCTGTGTATATGCATATAAGGAATCCTTTGATGTTAATCCTTAAACATAGTTTCCACTAACCCAAATCCTGTTTGCTTTGACTTTGGAAAGGACAAATCAGGATTGGTGCTGTAATGAAGTTTTCTGCATTTTGAAATATTAGTGTATTTAGCATTTCTCTTTTTATGTTACCTGGTTTAAAAAAGAATTTTGCAAGAGAAGGTTTATATTAAATTACTCATATCTCTAGTTTATTCTCCTAAGATTCTGCAAAAGACTTTTGTATGTATTTGGATGACAGTATATGAGAATATACTATGTCATTTTTTTAATAAATAGCAGAAAATTCATTTTCTGATTGCAATCATATTAGACATATAAAAAGCATAAGATTTTACTTTCAATATCCTCCTTTCAGATGCACGAAGTAAATTGCAATTATTTTTTTTCAAAAAACGCTTTTTACATATTTTGCAGTAGTGCCCTTTAATATATATATTAGTATAAATATTGTTTTATTTTTATTAGACTTCATAAATATATTGACATATCTGTAACACTAAACATGAAGCTTCCAATGCAAGAGTTTGTACATAGTCCATATCCAAATGTCACCATTATTTCATTTAAAAGATCCCAGCATGTCTACCTCATGATCCTTATAAACTCTATAGTACTGAAATACGTCAACACTTTTTCTTGCTACATTCATTAAAATTAAGCACCCTTACCCTACCCCATCTGTAAACATCAAGTCAATTGGCAGCTAGCACATTTCCCAGTCAGCAAGCAGTATTGTGAATTTTATCTTCTCTTGCAGAAATCAATTCGTCTTCGTTGCAGCAGATGAAATTTCTTGTAACACCTCTGCAGGTAACAATCATTGATACTTCTTGATGCATCCATCCAGGTCTCAATATCCTTTTTCACATGCTGCATTTAATCGTAAGAGAAAGCATAGGAAAGTCCGTAGTATAAATCTTTGGAAGAGTTTAATTAATTTATAGCTTCAGCCTAAAGGTTCTGCCATATAAAAGACATTAGGTTATTTTGCTGACTTTGGTGTTTTATTTCCAGTTTAAATATCATATGGCCTAGTAAGTAAGGATATGTTAAACCTTCTAATAAAAACTTACTGTGCAGTACAATCAAGACTGTGACTTTCAAAAAGCCAAACCAAACAGAACTGAGGGAAAGAGTAAAGACTTAGATGTATGTAGGACATTGTAAGTGCTATAGATGTAACAATTTTCTTTCCAACTCTCTGGGGGCAAATATTGCCCACAAGGGTACTGCAGACCCTAAAGCACTCACAAAGTCTATCCTATGGATGAGATAGTGGGAGAGAGGGTCTGTGTCTTCAGAGGATCGCTCTCTAGTAAGTAAAAAGTCTTAGCTGCTTTGCTAATATACCATCATGTTGTAAGCCATGGGTACAGAAGAATGAACAATGTTTTTAAAAGGTAATGGTAATTTATAAATATATTGAATATGTCAAGGGATTTTCTCTCTTTTAAGCAATAGAGTTTGAACAATCTTAGTCTTAATTCAGGTAAGGATGGTATTATGTCACTACATAAGAAATCAAAAGCCAAAATAAATAGTAACAGTGCCGGGACATATTCTGCCAATAACGTTACGCAAAAAATCTACTGAGTTCATAGAAGCTGTTTGTATTGGAAGATGAAAGGGTATATAGTGTGACACAAAATGTTGGTTTTAAGAAGTGTTTATTTATAGAGTTTTACATGAGCAGAAATAAATGAAAGGTGAAGAGTTTTCTGCTTATGCCATAGTGACCTACATAGAAACAAATAAAGAACATTTATTTATGAAAAAGAAGATCACAGCTAAAGCCAGAATATGCTAAAATTGTAATAATCTGTATGCTAGCCATAGCATTTTTGGTGGTAATCTGAAAAGTTCTTCTGTAATAAAACCTGATGTAACATAGATTTTTCAAAGTCCTAAATCAGTAAGAGAATACATTTTGAGAAGTCAACATTTGACACTTTCTTGATCTCACTAGACTTGGGTTTTGGCTTTCATTATTTTACTTGTGCTTCCTGCTCAGCTCCGGATTAGAGTGAGCTGTAGTAGGTAGGCTACTAATTTATAAATCTAGGCCTTGCTAAGAATGATTATAATTATTTTAGCAATTTTTTAACTTAGACTTCTTGAGATAGACATGGGGTCTTTAATATTTTTCTTGTCCTGAAAAAAAAATGTCCTGTTTTGCTAAGCGAACTCTTCTAAGCATTAATTATTTCTCTATTAGAGACATTTTTTTCCCCTCAATTCAGGCACAATTTCAGTGTCCAAGACTATATGATATGTATTCCATATATCACTACTTTGGAATTCCAGTCAAAAATATAGCGCTCATTTATCAGTAAATTCAGTGGACTTTACACAGAAGGAAAAGGATCTCTGTGTATATTTATTAAAACTTTTCAGTTTACCAGTTGATTACCTCTGTTGAATTGATTCAACAATAAGGTATTTTTGTTAGGTATGTTTTTGACCATATGGTAAACATATCTGTCATAGGTGACTGTAGGTGCCTTTTTTGTAATATGATCTGAAGGAGAAAGCTAATGAAAGCCTGTATCTTCTGTTTCTTGTATACCTAAGTTTTAGTCAGAGAATTTAAAGGACTTTTGGCTTATAAACAAACATTTCTCTGGCCCATATTCCTGTGGTACATGTTGCCAAAGTTGCGTTTGGTCTTTCAAATCTGTAAGATGACTTCCAACTAATTTATTATCTGATGGTTTATGTTTTAATACACGGAGCATATAGAGAGATATATAGACTTTTAGAACCGAAGCTAACCTTCCTGTGGTTTTTCAGATGCATGCAAAACACCTACAGTACAAGCCTATAGTGCTTCTTTTAGTGCTTCTAAACTCAATTACAGTAATTCAACTGTGTTTGTAAAATTGATATAAAGTGAAGATACTGATAATATGCTCAATGTTTGAAATGTGAGTATATGTATGTTTGTATTGTTTCCTTGTAAAGAATGTGTGTGTTTGTAGATTTCAAATAATAATATAACAAGTAAACTTTTGGTTGGAACTTTATCATCAAATGGAAATGGGATGTCTTGGGTGATTCTGCTGGTAATATTCACTCTTCTCTTCCTAATACTTTATCATTCCTGCCAGAGGATACTTAGCCCTCAGCCACGTGATATCTTTTTTGACTTGGGGATAAAGTAATCTTGAATAAATAAATGTGTTAATGAATGGATAGTGTGTCCATACACAATTTCCATTTATGTATGTATATCTGTTCTTGCATGCACATTATATAAAGAAAACCTATTCAGGTATCTGACAGAGGGATCCTTCCATGGGAAATTTAAAAATATTTCACTCTTGACTGCAGCTAGTGCATTCTGAGGCTAAAAATAATTACTCTTCAGAAGAGAAGTTCTGTGCTTCTGGGATAGATCTTCTCTGGCAGGCATGATTAAAGAGTTTGCAAACAGACCTGAACTAGAACAGAGGTAGGGAAACTATCCAAAACCTCCTATCAGTTTGATGATGGAATTTTAACAAGGATCTCTGAAGACTTTGGTCTAGCAAATCTCTGACAATGGGTACATTAGGGGAGAATTAATTCTGAGGTTCCTGGCTGATGGGGGCAGGCAATGGGCATCTTGCCCTATCAGGGTCCTAATAAATCAGAATGAGACACAGAATAAACCCATGGTTTATTTACATGCTGGTTACAGAACAATGTTAATTTTGAACCTCTAGCATTTTTTATGAATTTTTTAAATCAGTGCTCAATATATTTTTTTATTCTTTTAGGTTTTGTAAGATCAAAATTCATAGTTTGTAAAGAAAAAACATTTTGTGGTGTCTTTTCCAAGTGCATTCTAGGATGTACCTGCATATTACGTTTTATTTTTGTGTAAATATGGGGCAGGATCATTATTCTGTATTTATATCACTTTTTCTTTCTTCCTCCAATTTTTAACTGTTATACAACTTCCATCTACAAACAAAAAAAATCCAGTGCAGTTGCATCCCTGGTATTATTTTTCTCCCAAGTGTATATGCAGTTTATGATTTTGAAATAACAGACAGAGAGGCAAGTGTATATATAAACCTGAATTTGGAATGAAGTGTGGTGGAAGTGGATATAACATCTGTCCAATTGTGACTGTATTTATTTACATATTTGAGCAGAATCATCTCCAGGAGGAGGGACTGTGTGTGTGCGCACGCGCACACAAAAGAAATGCATTATAAAGCTTTGGAAGTTGACAGTCCTAGATTAATTTCTCCATTTGGAGAAAGATACAGTCTCCAAAACAGATTAAACATTCTGAAACGTTTAATTTTATAACTCTAGGAAAAACATTTCATAAAAGCAGGCAGCTTAAAGCAGCAAACATTGGAATTTGTACTATTGAAGTAGTTTGAACAGAATATTGGCAATTTTTAACCAATGCAATTGCTCAAGTTATTGCAATTTTCCTGTACAGTGTCATTAACCTGTCAACACTAACACTACCACAAATTTAATTAATGAAACAATAGCAAATATGGAGATACTTACTTAAAAGCAGATTAACATTTGACAAAGTGCTTAGAATGGTTAAGGTGCCTGTTGTGGTGTTACCTTTGCTGCGGTACAGAAACAAGCGTAGCTGGTCAAAATTTTGCCATACGTGCTTGCATACATCTCATTGACTTATTCACGTGTCTGGTAGGAGATATTGATCAGAATATACTCTTTGAAAGGAATTTCTGAGAAGTATATATAATCCAAACTGTTTTGGAAAAATGCAGTTTCAGCCTTTTTGATTTACTGTGTAAAGACGTACATTCAGTTGCGAGAGGTTCTTCCCTTTTAGTATTGCTGCCTATGGGTTTGACTTCATTTCATGAAGCAATTTGGGAAAATAACCATTTTCTATGAGATGCTTTTATTATTATGTTACGCTTTTCCACTAATCAGATAAAATAAAAAATGAAGATGAAGGAGCATCTGTAATGTCTTTGTGCTAGTATTTATTTAAGGCTGTACTGCTTTTCCCTGTGAAAAATAGCAGATACTGAAGTTTTTGCTCTGGAAAGACTAGGAAATGTTGTACTAATGCACAGTATTAAACGTCTTCTATAAATTCAAGTGTCCTTTATGTTGGCAGTTTAAACTTGCGTTTACTGCTGCTGTAAATAGTTGCTTATATGGAATTCCATTTGTTACAGCTTTTACTGCTCTTGGTAGTTGTGTGGTAAAGATGTTCAGCTATTGGATCAGTTGATAAAAATCAGTAAACGCTTTGATTATCCTCTGTTCGTCTTTCATGAAGTTTGATTAATTCCTTTTTCTCACCCAGTGAAAACACTGGCAGCCCTTTTTGGCATCTTTGTCATTATCTCTTTGACAGCTTGCCTTCCCTGTGCTTACAGTTCTAGGTCAGTTCGCATGACTAGTCAAACGTGACAACATGACAAGATTGAGTAAAGCTGAGGTTTTGTGATTTGTAAATGGAGGATTTGCAATGTGACGCTCCTTTGATAACAGAAATAGTGAATAATCTGTGTTTGCCCTCAACAAGTGCGTATAAGCATGTGTGCATCTCCTGTACTGTTTTTTTAATGAAGCAACCTGATTTTTTTTCTCTGATAGACTGAAAATAGTACGCATGAAAGGTGGTTTGTGTGTGTGCATGTATGTATGGTTACATACAAGTACCTTAAATAAACAAGGATTCAGTTTTAATATCTGGAGATTATCATATTAAATTTAAAATATTAAACAAAAAATAATATGATTGCACACTATAGAACTTTACACACAAGCACAAAAGACTGCTTTAAAATTTAATAAACAAAATACCCAGTATATTTATTATTGAACTAGATAAGAATTTATTCAAGGTTTATTGCCCCAAAATATAACAGCAATAGTAATAGGAAAATGCTTTACAGGTCAAAGAAATACTTGGTTTTTATTGTAATACAGCTGGGTTTAGGTATCACCTGATGGCAAGCCCCAGTTTCCCCAGTGGCTTTATTTAATGAAGTTTATATGAAGTCTAACTTTCCTGGGTAGAGATTATACAGAAAGGTGTTCTTGCTAGCATAGAATTATGTTAGATTTTTAACTAGGCATCAAGTGAAATCCCCACAGTTGTGTAAATCCAGACAGCAAGACTGAAACTTGAGAGAAAGCTTTTAAGTTGAGGTCTGTTCCATCCATAGCAGTTATTCAGCATCAGCTCAGGGGAAAGTCACCTGTGCTGCTGTTTGTTGCACTTCCATATTTCTGCAAAATAACCCGTATCAATCATGTTTATTTAAATGTTTAACAAGGTGGCAGCTCAACTTTGGATGGCTGTAAACGTCTAGCAAACTTCAAAGGAAGCTACAGGTTGGCATGCAGAAATAAAAATTAAAATCAGCTCTAAGCATCAATCACCAAAATTTCTGCAAAACGTGCCCATCAGTTAGTACGAAAATTAACTGGCCAAATTCAGATGTGACATAAACAAGTAAAGAGTCGAGAATTTGAAATTCGTCTCTGCATATAGAAAATTCTGAATAGGCTTCTCAAGTTTCTTCTTGCTCCGACCTGCAGGAAAAAGTAAAGACTGCTTTTAATATTTCATCAATGATGTATTTATGAAGATCCCTTCGTGGAAATCTTTTATTATTGCCCTATCCCTATGGTAGACACTGGTCAAGTTTCTTCATCTCTGTGAAAACCTAGGAATGTTAATACTATACTTGTAGCAAATCCTTCATGGCTTTCAAGGTATACAGGGGTTCAGCACTGCAGTATACCTTGAAATTTCACTGTTTCATTATGCTGTCTGTCTCTACTACGCCTTCCCAATTCTTTCTCTGCTCCACATCACAAATCTGTAAAGCGTTATCAGTCATGGAACAGGAAGATGATATGCAACAAAGTATTTTACGGTCCTCCCTTGTAGAATGATCTTAGAATTTGATATTGTGCATTTAAAACTTTGCATAGAGAATTTTAGCATTCTTTACAATCAAGGAAAATGACTGGAAACTGTTTTTATCAGCAGAATTCAGTCATTTTCCTTGGTCTTAAGTAAAAACTTAGGATAGACATCTTTCCTTATTGCCTTCTGAGATATATAGACTCATTGCTCATTCAGGTGACCGAAATGCTTAAAGTTGCTTCGTGTTAATATCCAAAATGAAATAAATTGATTGGTTGCACACCATAAGCAGACACCATCCTAGCATAGTATAGAATTTTAAGTTGAAGGACTATCACTGCTGCACAGCGTTGACCCACTGAGGTTACAATACTGCTCAGCAATGTGGTGTGTAAGTGAGGCGCATACGAACGAGCTCTGCTGCTTATGTCAACTCTGTCTTGGTATCATCGTAGTTATGTGACCAAGGGAAAGAGCAAGATGGTAGTTACTGGAATTATTTATCTGGATAAGGCAAGGTAACCCTTGCTTTCCTTGTATTCCATCTGATTCTTTACTAAAATCTTCACCTCTTTGTCCAAAATTTTATTGCAATTCTGCACTAAGATCTGACAGAGGAGAAATGCAGCTTGCCCTTTCCGTGCCACCTGCCAACAGCAAGAGGCACATCCTGCAGTAGTGCCTGTTGCCCAGGTGAACAAGCAGGGCCGGAGTACCGAAGCACTCTGCACCATCCCTTCTCGTACTGAGCCAAGTCTCACTCATTCAGTTGCTTTTTTGTGAAATTTAGTGATAATTGTCAGTACAAGAATTTCAGTCCTTTAAGGTTATTCTGGTTGAAGACTCAACACGTATGGGTCTGAAGAAGAAGCAATTTTATTACTTGATTGTTCAATTATAATCAAAGATAGTGAAGAATGGATAATATTGTGGAAAAATTAGAAGTATGAGCTTGCCAGTGATACATACACTTTGCTTGTAATATGGGGAGTAATGGGGGATTAGATCAGAGTTAGATTTAGCTGACGTAATACCAGATTTTTAACTTCTCTTTTTATAGTTCTTAAACAGATTCATCACTTTCTATAGTTCTCCTAGCAATATGTAGACTCTAAAAAATTGGGGGAAATGATAATGATCAGAAAAATATGTGCATCAAATTCCTGAAAAATAAAATCACGTTTAAAATTCTCCTTCTATAGTTTTCAAATCACTTGAGAAAATTGTGTTAACTTGGTTCATATTTTATACTGTGAATTTTTCCTTATTAATGCTGTTATTAAACCCTATAGTATATATATTATTAAGGAGCTTCCAAATGTCTCCAGTATCAGAGCTCCACTGTCTGTCCTAGGTGTGTATGGAAATACAGCCATAGTACCAAAGAACTCAAAACCCTAAAATGGTAATTACAATTAGAGAAGCATATACTTTCCCTATTTTTAGAGACTTCAGCAATACCTGCGACTGATGAATTAAAAAGAGAGCTTCAGTTTCAAAGGCCCTACTAAAATAAATCTCACAATCAATTACCATTTTTAATTCTCTTTTTTTTTATTTGTGCAGTGGACAACAACTTGTCCTTTTAAGTAGTATTTTAGCAATTTTAAACCCTGCACTGAAAATGATTGAAGAAATTGAGATATAGCATGAGTAAAGAAGAACATACCATATACTGAGCTTTTAGTGGATAGCTTACAGCTACATGTACAGATGTTAGCATGGCTACACTGGTTTTTTTCCTCATTTTTTTCCCAGTAAGTTGTTAGTCCACCCACTTATAGAACCAGTGCCAGTATGGTACAAAGTGCTAGCAAGTGTTATTTTTTTTCCTGTTATATCCTGAATACTTTTTCCAGATATACTGGAAAAGAGTGGAACTTACCTTGTTCTAATTAGCAATGCATCAAAATTTTTCAACAGATATGTTCTTAGACAAGAATTTGAGAGTGCACCTATTGGTTTTGATACATTGATTTAACATTCTGTAAAATACACAGATAATCGCATTGACTATTAATTTATTCAAAATACTTTGCCATTTGCATGTCCTAAATTTTAGTAAATTGTTTACCTAGAATGATTATTTCCAGTGTAAATTATCACAAAGTATTTAAATGCCACTAATTTTAATGAGAAATAAGCATGCTGGCATAATAGTGAATAAATGAACCAATGACTATGTGACTGAACTAGCTTACTGATTTTCAGTGTGACAATGTAGTTTAAATCCTTCTCACTATTTTCAGCATGGAAATCAGAATCTATTCTGCTAACCTTCTGAGCTTCTAAATTTGGTGTCATGCAAGGGCGTGTTTAAAAATTAGCATTTAAAAAGAAACCCACTTGCTTTAAGTTTAAGCTGACACTGTTCCTTTCCTCTGTGGAAATGAAATTTATTAATCATAATAAAACCATCATATTCTGAAGGTAGAGGTCACCCTGAGGAGAAAAAAAAGTCTATTCATCACAGAGGAATTTCAATGCGTTTTTCTCCCAGATAATATCTGAGCATGTATTCTCTCCCCTTTGGAAATATATTCTTCCGTGTTTGTGCTTACATATGTCAAGTGTATTTAGGAGGGTGCAAGAATGAGAATTTTTCAATTGAATTTTATATACTTTATTTTCTTTTACAGAAGATTTGGAAGAATGCTTTTTACATTTTATTTTATTTTATGTTTACATTGCACACATTCATTCAAGTGGAATTTCAATATCCTGTAAAAGAAAAGGAAGAAGTGTTTCTTATTTTAACAGGAGTATAGGCATTGCTAATTCTGAAATATCATTTTTATGTTAATACCACAGTACAAACTTCACCGTTATCATAACATAAATGTAAAACATTCTTTTTAAGGAGCAAGGATTAACTTAGGTCATACTTCACATTAGGACTACTTCACAGCTCTTTTGTTTTAAGGAAGAAACATGGTTTACACAGTAGGATGAAAAAAGTCATGTAAAGCACTGACAATAAGTTATTACTACTTTGGCAAAAGAGTAATAAAAATGTACTCAGAAGTAAATACTGGGTTGAAACAGTCATTTTTTCTTTCTTTTGAAATTGCTTAATGTATTTGTTTAGCCATATTTTCCTCTTAGTTGTCCAGATTTCTGTAAAGTATTGCTATAATACTGTTAGCGACATGTTTTATTACATCAGTGTTGTAAACTTGCTAGTTACTTCAGTAGTTGGGTTAAATATAGTAATAATTTAATAAAGCCTGAGCACTGTGTATTTGGGCTTGTATCTTCCTTACAAGTGGTCCTTGCATTTAGGCCACTTAATCCCCTGCCATGGGTGACCTGTTAGACTTTCAGTTTTGTGGGGCACCGTGACATAGTCAAGGATCCTGCAGGAATGGGATGCAGTATGGAGTCAAAATGCAGCCCTACTGCAGGAAATGGATCACAGCAGTGGAAACAAAAAACTCACAAAGACCCAGTGTAGTTAATGGTTTACACTAGGCCAAAACTAATGGAATTCTTACAGATCTAAATTTACAGTCCTTGCTCAGTATTGCAGTAATACCAGTTAATCGGAAAAAAACCAAAAAATTTGAAAATATACTGATTCTCATTGCTTTAAAAATAATAGCCATGACATTAAAGCATGTATAATATTAGTACATGCAATTCTTCCTCCATGTTATTAGGGACATGATGGAAATTTATAGTGCTGGAAACAAGTCTAGCTTTAAATTAGTCATTTTCCCTTTCTGGATGTTTTCTTACTGTTTGAATGAGATTTGGCTTGAGAAAATTAAAATTATAATGATGTTTAAAATGGATTCTCAGACTTATAAAATGGGCATACAGAGGAAAGTAAGATGTCTTCTTCACTTCAATGTAGATGAACAAGGCATAAGAGATTCTGTTATGGCTACTATCAAAGCTAAGCATTTTAAATCTCTAAATATTATAATGTTTGCATCCTAATGCGGAGGGTTACCAAGGCTAAGGTTTATGGAAGTTCTTCCAACCAAAGAGGCTGCAGAGTATGGGGTCAGTGTCAAATCTGCTCAAAGAACTCTAATGCCCCCTTTCCAACTCAAAAGATCACCAAGTGTCATTTTTCCAACGTAGGCCGGTGTGAGCTATTTTTCCTTCCATTTTTTTTCAGTGGGAACTGCCTGGTTTCTTTGCTGTTAACTGTATTGGATAATTCCCAAAGATAGATATTCCTGGATAACAAGTATTTAAATGGAATTGATATATAAATTTAATCCTTCACTCATCAATATATTGGATGCAAAAGAGGAACTAATAGGTTTTCTACAAGTCTTTTACACATATTTTCCTGAGTTTAAGACCATGTCTTAAAGAAGGTGGTTGCCCAACACGCTGCTTCCCCTGGATGTTCATGTATACCTTTGATAGGTATAAGGACTTCTCTGCCCAAATCTAAAGTAAACATAGCTGTGGGGTTGAGATATGGGGCCCACATTCATGAACTTGTGGTACTTTCATAGCTTTAATGGATTAACTCCTTTTTTAATGTATTATCCCTTAACAGAAAGTTGAATTTATTAAGTAAACAAGACAGTACAACTGAAGGCATTCAGCTGCTGTGATTGTATTTTGTAGTAAAACATCCAGATTTTGCCATAGAATACTTTATAAGAACATAGGTACACTTTACATTTGCTCAAAATACCAGACTCTGTTGCTGGAAAAAAATGGCTTATTCACAATACCCAATATCAACCAATGTACACTTTGAAGTTTGTACTTACTTAACTTTTTTATATATTTTTTTTTTCATCAAGATGTGTGGTTATATATCCTTGGAAAAGGAAAAGCATATAACTTCTGCAAATCTGTGACCCTAGGCTTGGTCAGAGAGTAAGAGACATTTATGTAAAGTCTCTGCCTATTCAGTCCTGAACCCTTTTGCCTTTAGGTAGCACAGGTGTCCCAGGAGGTGGTTTACTGGGATTTCCATACAAAATTAATCCCTCATATTCTTGCAAATGTTGGCTCAGTGAAATGGAGAATTAAAGACTATCTTGTCTATGGTAATTACTGCTCCTTCCTTGAAGGTATCACTGGGTGGGTAGGTAGGAATGTCTAGTTCAGATAATTTGGACCTCTTCTCTACCTCACATCCAGGACCCACAGTAGTAGGTGGCGGAGGATTGCATATGCCATGGAAACATTCCTTTCTCAGCTTTCCCTCAGCTGATTTTCTAGGAATCGGCTAATCAGATTCCACTTGTGGAGGAGCAAATACATGATAATAAAATAGGACAACTGTCCTCTTTTCAAAAAACGTAAGTTTGTACTTGTATCTGAAAAAAAAGGTAGTTGCACAGAATGACACCAGTCTGGGGTTACTGTTCACAAAAGGCTAAAAAATAATGATTTTTTTTTTGAGAGAGAGAGAGATCAAGAGTATTATTAAAACTTACGTTGTTTACTACATTAGCCCTCATATGCAAGACACCACTATAATTTCGAGATTGCTTTTGTTGTTATATGTGACACCTGAGATCAAATGGAAATTCTTTGATTACAGAAAAATGTTAGACACATTCAGTGAAACCTGTATCTAGTTGACATGTCCATCTCACAAACAGTAACTGCATTCAGA